>NC_069509.1:189586516-189909016 GCF_027579735.1 Bombina bombina
ATGGCAGGCTAGGAGTAATGCATAGCAGACTGAGGGTATATATACATATTCTCAAAATTTGGCTGCTAAAAAGATGTCTAGATAGTAGTGAATACAAAAATGCAATTTAAGTTAAACACATAGTAGGATCATATCAAAGGAGCCACAAAAATGAAACTACCATGGAGGCAATAACTATATATGATAACATGTTAACAATATAGTGATCTTATTCAATGCATACACACAATAGAAAAAGATATTTGTGTTAAACACATGGTAGGATCATAACAAAGGAGCCACATGTTAAATGAAACTACCATGAAGGCAATAACTATATATGATTACATGTTAACAATATAACAATCTTGTTCAGTGCATACAATTAAAGAGATTATAATCACGTTAAAAAAATAAAAATAAATTATTTTTGTTAAACACATAGTAGATTCATAACAAAGGAGCCACATGTTAAATTAAACTACCATGAAAACAATGACTATATATATATACATGTTAACAGTATATCGATCATTTTCAGTGTATACATAAAAGGAGATTATAAGCGCATAGTAAAAAAAGATATATGGGAGCCAAAATGTGTTAAGGTCCCAATACATATATTACATATTAAATAAAATCAGACTATATGAGGGGACATAGGTGTAAAATGTATATTGGTATGAAATATATATATTGAACGATCATAAGTTCATCTATGCCAGTAATTGATTATATCGAACTCTGAGTTGAAACCCCCAGGTAGCAGGCTACCGAGCTTGTGTATCCAATATATTTCTTGTCTTTGGAGTATTTGTGACTTATCACCACCACGACGTGGTGTGATAATTTGCTCGATAGCCTGCCACCTGAAGGTGTCAACTCTTCCCTCATGAACTTCAAGAAAATGCCTGGCTAATGCCGATACTGCTCTGTCTTGAGATACATAGGACAGATGTTCTCTAATACGTTTTCCAACTTTACGTGAGGTCTGACCAACATACTGTCTAACGCATTGTGTGCGCTCAATTAGATAAACGACATATTTACTGCCGCATTTGATACAGCCTCTTGTTTCAAATTTTTCCTGTGTGGTAGCTGAAATGAATGTTTTTGACACTTGAATATCGTCACATGATGCACAACATCTTTTGCCACATCTGTAGGTACCCTTGACAGTAAGCCAAGAACTGCCACTTTCTGATTTGGACAACAAGCTTGGTGAAAGCATGTTGCCTAATGAAAGATTGCGTTTGTATACAAAGTTACAACCATCCTCTAAAGTCTTACGTAAGACTGTGTCTCCATGTAGGATTGGAAGGTTTCTTTTAACTATTTGACAAACTTGATGATATTGGTTTGAATAGGCCTATTCAAACCAATATCATCAAGTTTGTCAAATAGTTAAAAGAAACCTTCCAATCCTACGAAATTTTAACAAAAATAATTTATTTTTATTTTTTTAACGTGATTATAATCTCTTTAATTGTATGCACTGAACAAGATTGTTATATTGTTAACATGTAATCATATATAGTTATTGCCTTCATGGTAGTTTCATTTAACATGTGGCTCCTTTGTTATGATCCTACTATGTGTTTAACAAAAATAATTTATTTTTATTTTTTTAACTTGATTATAATCTCTTTAATTGTATGCACTGTACAAGATTGTTATATTGTTAACATGTAATCATATATAGTTATTGCCTTCATGGTAGTTTCATTTAACATGTGGCTCCTTTGTTATGATCCTACCATGTGTTTAACACAAACATATTTTTCTATTGTGTGTATGCATTGAATAAGATCGCTATATTGTTAACATGTAATCATATATAGTTATTGCCTCCATGGTAGTTTCATTTTTGTGGCTCCTTTGATATGATCCTACTATGTGTTTAACTTAAATTGTATTTTTGTATTCACTACTATCTAGACATCTTTTTAGCAGCCAAATTTTGAGAATATGTATATATACCCTCAGGTTGCTATGCATTACTCCTAGCCTGCCATTCATTTGCTCACTTTATATTCATATTTATATATTTATTGAATCCATTGCTCAGCTTTAATTAATAAGAATATAGCTGTTCATAGTTGTTTAATACATATTTTTTCATTCATGGTTTATCTAGATCTGTTTCAAAGTTTATACATACATAGTTTAGTCAGCCATATGGTATTAAGGTTTAACTGTTTTTGCAACCATACTCATTGGCTACACTATTATTCTGGCTATATGTATGCATATGTAAATTTTTCTACACCTGCTTCTGTTTCTGGTGTTTTTAACCACTCCCAAAGGGAGGTACTCCTGTGCATAAAAAGGTGCTCAGGTGTGACTAATTGTACATCTAGGATTACGGATATCCACGCCGAAACCGGTCAGATGTGTTTTTGCAGGTTTTATGTATAAGTCTTACTGACTTGAATAAAGGCTACGTTTTATTATCCTTTTTTTCACTGGAACTTTTATTCATCATTTGGATCCCACCTTCTATGTGCTGGGTTCTTTTTTTTTCTTGTTTCATTACATAAGGAAATCAGGGATTCCTTCCTTTCCTAGCACTACAGGATTGTTTGGGAGCTCAGGATGCCTGACACGTCACTACTTGCTTGGGAGGCATTGGACTGTTAGTGAGGAGCCGCGCAGAGTGAGTATATGAATAATTATTGTGACTCCAGCAAATTATGAACTGCTTACACCGGACTACACCCACACAAGAGAAGAGGCACTGAAATCATACGGTAACGTTTAACACAGCAATTTCTCATGCATTCTTTTGAATTATTGACAACATTGTGTTTAAGGCTGTGAATTACCTGCAGACTGTGCTTTTTGCTGACGGCTGACTTTGGATACGTCATGCAGCAACTTTAGCTGATACAGCCTGGATATTTAAAGCGGTATACACGCAATCATATAAGTCACTGAAGTGTGGCTATTATCACTTTCATGCATGTTGTGTCTTCATTGTGACTTGCAATATCATCCTTACTTCAGAGTTTTACCGTATTAGGACCAGTGTGCCATTATTATTGTGTGGGACATAACGGTTTTATTTTATTTTGGCTTGGTAGTTGAAATCCTGAATGAACAGTGTTTATTTCTCATACACTCCCTGCCAGTTGCGCATGATAACAGCTCCCCCTAGTCTTTCTGTTTCACTCTGTGAACTGTTTTTTTCTTATTTTGTTGTCTGTGTGTATATATATATATATATATATATATATATATATATATATATATATATATATATAAATATGTGTGTGTGTGTATATATATATAAAGTGTCTGTGTGTGTGTATATATATATATATATATATATATATATATTATATATAAAGTGTCTGTGTGTGTATATATATATAAGTGTCTGTGTGTGTATGTGTGTATATATATATATATATATATATATATATATATATATATATATGTGTGTGTGTCTGTGTGTGTTTTATATATATATATATATATATATATATAAAAAGTGTCTGTGTGTGTGTGTATATATATATACAGGGAGTGCAGAATTATTAGGCAAGTTGTATTTTTGAGGATTAATTTTATTATTGAACAACAACCATGTTCTCAATGAACCCAAAAAACTCATTAATATCAAAGCTGAATAGTTTTGGAAGTAGTTTTTAGTTATAGCTATTTTAGGGGGATATCTGTGTGTGCAGGTGACTATTACTGTGCATAATTATTAGGCAACTTAACAAAAAACAAATCTATACCCATTTCAATTATTTATTTTTACCAGTGAAACCAATATAACATCTCAACATTCACAAATATACATTTCTGACATTCAAAAACAAAACAAAAACAAATCAGTGACCAATATAGCCACCTTTCTTTGCAAGGACACTCAAAAGCCTGCCATCCATGGATTCTGTCAGTGTTTTGATCTGTTCACCATCAACATTGCGTGCAGCAGCAACCACAGCCTCCCAGACACTGTTCAGAGAGGTGTACTGTTTTCCCTCCTTGTAAATCTCACATTTGATGATGGACAACAGGTTCTCAATGGGGTTCAGATCAGGTGAACAAGGAGGCCATGTCATTAGATTTTCTTCTTTTATACCCTTTCTTGTCAGCCACGCTGTGGAGTACTTGGACGCGTGTGATGGAGCATTGTCCTGCATGAAAATCATGTTTTTCTTGAAGGATGCAGACTTCTTCCTATACCACTGCTTGAAGAAGGTGTCTTCCAGAAACTGGCAGTAGGACTGGGAGTTAAGCTTGACTCCATCCTCAACCCGAAAAGGCCCCACAAGCTCATCTTTGATGATACCAGCCCAAACCAGTACTCCACCTCCACCTTGCTGGCGTCTGAGTCGGACTGGAGCTCTCTGCCCTTTACCAATCCAGCCACGGGCCCATCCATCTGGCCCATCAAGACTCACTCTCATTTCATCAGTCCATAAAACCTTAGAAAAATCAGTCTTGAGATATTTCTTGGCCC
This sequence comes from Bombina bombina, assembly GCF_027579735.1. Classification (NCBI taxonomy): domain Eukaryota; kingdom Metazoa; phylum Chordata; class Amphibia; order Anura; family Bombinatoridae; genus Bombina; species Bombina bombina. The sequence continues at coordinate 189,590,970 of NC_069509.1, forward strand.
AGTCTTGACGTTTCAGCTTGTGTGTCTTGTTCAGTGGTGGTCGTCTTTCAGCCTTTCTTACCTTGGCCATGTCTCTGAGTATTGCACACCTTGTGCTTTTGGGCACTGCAGTGATGTTGCAGCTCTGAAATATGGCCAAACTGGTGGCAAGTGGCATCTTGGCAGCTGCACGCTTGACTTTTCTCAGTTCATGGGCAGTTATTTTGCGCCTTGGTTTTTCCACACGCTTCTTGCGACCCTGTTGACTATTTTGAATGAAACGCTTGATTGTTCGATGATCACGCTTCAGAAGCTTTGCAATTTTAAGAGTGCTGCATCCCTCTGCAAGAAATCTCACTATTTTTGACTTTTCTGAGCCTGTCAAGTCCTTCTTTTGACCCATTTTGCCAAAGGAAAGGAAGTTGCCTAATAATTATGCACACCTGATATAGGGTGTTGATATCATTAGACCACACCCCTTCTCATTACAGAGATGCACATCACCTAATATGCTTAATTGGTAGTAGGCTTTCGAGTCTATACAGCTTGGAGTAAGACAACATGCATAAAGAGGATGATGTGGTCAAAATACTCATTTGCCTAATAATTCTACACTCCCTGTATATATATATATATATATATATATATATATAAACACAGACACTGTATGTATGTATATATATACACACACACAGACACTTTTTATATATATATATATATATATATATATATATATATATATATATATATATATATATATATAAAAGTGTCTGTGTGTGTGTATATATATACATACATACATACATACATACATACATAAAGTGTCTGTGTGTATATGTTGGCTGAACATATTTTTTTCACTGTCTTTGCTACTGCTTAAACTATAGAAATTGGCTTTATGTGCTCTTGTTACTGGTCTGTACATTATATATTGGGAAATAAGTTTCTCACATGCAAGAATCTATTTTACCTATTAAGGACCAGAATACGAGTGGAGATCAAAATTGCGCTTTCACAAGCATGATATTTGTGCTCTACTCATAACACCAGCGCACGCAATAGTGTGCTGGTATTAGTGGTAAGGTTGTGTTCGCATTGCAGGGAAGCTTTGCGCTCATGAGACCACACTTTCATAGGCTCCAGTGGGAGCCTTGTTTTTATGCTGTGAGATATTGCAGAGAACCTAGTGCAGCGAAGGGGGTAAATCGGGCAGCAAATGTAAAATATATATCAATATAAATATATATATATATATATATATATATATATATATATATATACAGAGAGAGAGAGAATAATGAAGAGTGCACTCGCCAGGACTTTTCAGAAGTTTTATTCCAAATTTCATATTTGGAATAAAACTTCTGAAAAGTCCTGACAAGTGCACTCTTCATTATTCTCTATTTGCCTATCTGTTGCACCCTGGGCATTGAAATTAGATTTCTGGAGTGCTTGTCTACTTTGAACTACTGTGTGTGTATATATATATATAAGTGTCTGTGTGTGTGTGTATATATATATATATATATATATACACACACACATAATAAGGCATACATATATATGTATATACACATATAAACACATAAATATATATGTATATACACATATAAACACATAAATATATATGTATATACACATATAAGCACATAAATATATATGTATATACACATATAAGCACATAAATATATATGTATATACACATATAAGCACATAAATATATATATATATATATATATATATATATATATATATATATATATATGTATATACACATATAAGCACATAAATATATATGTATATACACATATAAGCACATAAATATATATGTATATACACATATAAGCACATAAATATATATGTATATACACATAGTGACACATAAATATATATGTATATACACATAGTAACACATAAATATATATGTATATACACATATAAGCACATAAATATATATATATATATATATATATGTATATACACATATAAGCACATAAATATATATGTATATACACATATAAGCACATAAATATATATGTATATACACATATAAGCACATAAATATATATGTATATACACATATAAGCACATAAATATATATGTATATACACATAGTAACACATAAATATATATGATTATATTCATATACTTACTGTATATATATTTACAGGAAACACACAGTTTCCATAGACCACAACGTAAAGGCACTTTTCAGTGTCTTTTTTTTTTTTTTCCTAACACCTCTCATCCCCTAACTATTACCACTAGAAACTGCCTTGTGCAGTTATTATTAAAGATACTACTATTTAAAGAAAAAAAGGCACCATACAATTTATTTTGGGGGCAATTGGGGGACATTTTTACAAGTTATCTGCTCGTGGTACCATTAACCAGCCACCTGTAATAGCTGGTTATTTATTATGTGTCCATAAATGGGCAAATTTGTCTGTTTACGGGCACGTGATAAATTAGTGCGCCACTTGTAATCTAGCCCTATATATTGGGAAATAAGTTTCTTTCATAAATAAACTATTTTACCTAATAAATCCCCAGGAATTTATTTACCAGAAAACCTCAAATATTAAATTCTAGGAATCTAGTGATTTTAGTAAATATTTATTTTAACACAGTAGCAAGTTAAGAAATATTCAATAGTGCCCCAAACTGAACAGCTGAATTGTAAAAGTCTTTGTACTTCGTTGCTGTTTATTTGACACCGCAGTATGCCACCCGGCAGAACAGAGAATCTGACTACATCTGCCTTCATTGTTTTCATAATCTGGCCTTTGCTAGCAGTAGTTAAATACAGTTAGCACAGCACAATAAAGATATTTATAACGTAGCTTTGTTTCCAGTTAGGATAACATGGGAATTTGTATGTATTTATTTTTATGTTTAGCAATATTTTTAAATAATGCTAAAAATGTAGCATTTTATATGCAACACTATAAGTAGTTACTCTTTGTTTTATATCCCTGATGCAGAAATTGCAGAACTAGGCCAGATGTTCATAAGGTGCAATTCTAAAAAGCCAGTTATTCCATCTGGTTATGATTTTGTGAACCTACAAAGAATTCTCCGGTTATCCAGAGACTTATTAGGAGTCTGTATCATTCCCAGCACTTAGAGCAAGATACTCCTAATCTAGTGTTATCAGTTGCAGACAAAAGCAAAGGATCCAATAGGCACTCATGCAATCCATCTCTGTCAACGACATTAAGGAAATTACCTGTCAGAAATATCATGGCCAAGATTCTTTGATTAAACACAAACTTACAAAATGCTCAAGGGTTCAATGAAAACAGCTACAAAACTGCTTTCAATTGAGTTTTCTGTACATTATTTTATGCCCACAAGCAATTGAAAAATGTACAGAATAATGTGATTTAGCAAGCGAGCGCTGGTAGCCATAGGACACAAATGGAGATTATATTTTTAAAAGATTATATGAGTTTTCTTTCTAATTGTGATGAACCAACCGCAATAGTTTCATCTTGATCCATAACCCGTATACATAAAGATACCTACATAGAGTATATCGCAGCAGAAATATGCTTTACTGCTGGAAAGTCTACAACAAAAAGATATTATGGGGGAAAAAGTTTTGTTGCTAGAATATATAATAGCATCTCTGCATTTTGTATCACTATTTGCATATTAAAGGCTAAATTACATGTGGCACGCTAACTGTAACCCACAAACAATATGGGGGATTCTGCGGCTCTTTGCATCTGACGGAAATAGCGTGCGTATTACAAGTTGAAAGCTCACTTGACCGCAATCAAATTTAATGCACATCAGGAGTGAACTTGTTAACTGTAACATGAGACAAAAAAGTTGCACAAAATTAGACTCATAATAAAATTGCATGATGAAAATTATTTTAATAAAATTGCAATAAAAAGTTATAAAAGGCTCAAAGATATGAGGTCTCAGGTATTAGAAAAAAAAATGATGCTGCAAAGGACTTTAACATAGAGATACATACTAGACATGTGCGTTTCATTTCGAATTTCCGAATTACATAGCCCGAAACTAACGTATAAATCCGAATTATTTCAGATTTATTTGTTACATTCGGATGGGCATGGACTAATCACAATTACACTAGTATTGTACAGTGTATTTGGTTATATTTCTCTGCTATGGGTTACACCTAAAATTACAGTACATAATACTAGTCTAATACACAGCACATCCCACCTAACACATACCGAACTTCCGAATTTATGAATCAAATCCAAACCGAATACATCCGAATACATCCAAATTTATTTGAATCCGAATTAATCTGAATGAATTCAAAACAAATGCATTCCAATGTATCTGAATTTGAATTGATCCGAAAACAAAATTCGAAAAAATCCAAATAGATCGGAAACTAACCGAAACAAATTTTTCCGCCGCACACAAGTCTAATACATACAATAAAATGTGCATTATACTGTAAGTAAAGAGCATTGGAATGTTAAATATGTACAGTAAATATACAGTAAAATGCATAAATACATATGTGTGTATATATATATATATATATATATAGTGTGTGTGTATGTGTGTGTGTATATATATATATATATATATATATATATGTATGTATATATATATATATATATATATATATATATATATTATCTAAAAAATCAAGTGCACAAAAGCATTTCTCATAGTGCAATACATTTTAATAAGGTTAAAAAATTTTTTTTTACAGAAGATAAATTTCCCATACAAATGGGTACTCACAAAAGAGCCCTCAATCAAATGAGGTAAGATGCAGGCACAACTGTACAAGTTAAAGGTGCAACTCCTATAGGTTAGTTGTAATCCAAGGTTCTTCTCCCTCGGGCTTGCAAGGTATACTGTTGTCACTGCTCAGTAGTTGCGATTAATATCGTTAGTACCCACTTAAATGGCCGAAAAAATAAATGCTTGAATACCTAGGCTTATCATAGTCACCACACATACATTAATGGTGTAGTGTGTCTCCAGTTTCTGCCTAATCGGTATATTTACCAGAAAGTTACACAAACAAATGTTTGCAAGAACCGCCAGATGCCCAGCATCGGCATGATGTGATGTAAGGTGGGCGTGGCCACGTGATATTTTATGATTATTACAGATAAGTTAATTATGTTATCACATTGACTTTTAAATAATTTTTTGATCATTGATTATATTATTTCATTATTTTGTGTGCGCGCAGCTATTACCAGTAAGAAACTCAGTCCCTAAACTGGCTTAATTATTGTATATTCTATATCTATATCTATATATATATATATATATAGAGAGAGAGAGATAGAGAGAGAGAGGTTGTTTAGGCTTGCGCTGTGTATTAATGCAAATAGTTATTTTGCTTTGTATAGAGTTCCTCCTGATGTATTTATAAGCGGCTTAGTCTGGTGATTCCACTATCATCAAAATGGAACAAAAAAGTATGGGTAGCACTTGAAGGTTCCAAACTGTAGCGCTCATAGAAAGGGAGAAATATAAAATGGAGAGCAATTTATGGTGCAGTATGACTATACTGATTTACAACATGGTGCAAAAAAAAATGAATGAAAATTGTTGCTCACCTTTTTTTAAATAACCTCAAAGCCTGTGAGGTATGTGGAGTGACTTTGAGGGAATTTTTTCTTTTTGGTGCTAGAGATGTTTATCTTTGTGACCACTTGGAGTAAGGTCTTTTTGAAATACGATACTTCTTTATTTCATGTTTCTTGTGAAAGTGCTTCTCCTCTGTGGAGTATGGTAACTTTTAAATTCCAGTGATGAATTTCATCTGTATAGTGCAGGTAGAAACCTTCCTTTTCAAGAGAGACAATAAAAGACTTCCCCTCTCATGGGTATGGCAGGTGCTTTTCAAACAGTAAATGAAAACAAATGTGAGAGGTTAATGCAAATTAAAATATCCTTTATTGGAGCACACAACAACCAGTGTCAGTGCTAATGCTTAAAAAGTCTCTGGATGGTATAGAGTTAAAGTTTATGCAGAGACTTGGGGTAATATACTCCCCAAACAGGCAGTGATGGATAATGCCTTGATTGTGCACAAAAGCTTTGAAGAATCCTCGTGTAATTCCCTTTTGATGAGAATAAAAGTTCAGTTTTTTGAAAATGATGTTAATATCAATTATACCTGTTTATGTTTTTTTAGAGGTGAGGTAGTTTTGATCCTCCACAGGTATTTCCTTCCTTCGGATGGCGTTGGATACACTTGTGTTCGACAAGTGATCTGAAGAGTTGCTGTCTTGCCTGACCGGAAGTGACGTCAGAATTGGGTGTGCCCTTACGCGTTTCGTGAAACTGTTTTCACTTTGTCAGAGGGTATGCCCACAGGATCCATTGTAGTGCTATGTATAGTCCTATTGTTATTTAGAGAAAATAATTGCTGCAATGATATTAGTTACAAATAACTTGCTTTGAGATTGGTATTGCCTTTGGTGTAATATTTCATATTTTAGAGCGAGTCAGACTAGTGAATTTTTCCTTTCTTTATGTGCAAAAAAGTGGAATAAAAAAAACACAGATACAAATTTTACCTATGTGTTTATCCTTAACTACATGTTAAATTATAATGATAATAAAACTAAATAACGCTTCTAATATGGAGCTGTAGACCAAGTTATTTAAAATTGGTTCATAACTCGGGCTTCTTATGTGTTTGAATGAGATACTTTTCCTCACTAAAGACACAATTCGTTACATATTCAGGATGTGATTATCTTTATTAACTTTCTGTAAAAAACATAAAACAAACTTTTATTTCTACTAGTTGTCTAATGTCACCTGTTTAAAATATAAACAGATAAATATGATGTGTAAAAAGCTTATTTTTAGCACTTATTGCTCCTTCTTTACCTATGTATTTATAGATGTCAACTTTTTCTTATTTTTCGTTTTTCTGGAGATTGGATTTTTATTGTTTGTTGTTGAAGTTTTACTTATTAGTTACAAGAAGTTTGTGTTATATAATTTATGGGTCACAAAAAAGCAGCAAGGTCTATGTCTTTGTTGAGACCTCTTGGTTGTAGTGATCCCAGGCGATGAATCCAATAGGTCTCCCTTTTCCTTAATTCAAGTAGTCTCTCTTTGCCCTTTGTTTCAGGTATTTGTTCAATAGCTTTGACGAATTGATCGCTATTTTTATTATGAAATTGCTCAAAATGCCTCCCTATGCCATATTTAGAGTCAGCTTCTTTTATATTATTAATGTGTTCTAAAGTCCGTCTTTTTAGACTTCTTTTCGTGCGCCCAATGTAAATTTTCTGACACGTGCATTCTAATAAGTACACAACGAATTCTGATTTACTGTTCAGAAAGTCTTCTCGTGGTACTTTCTCCTTGTCATTATTTATGATCCATTTATTTTCTTCTTTGGTTTTGTTTATATGACTATAACATATGCAGTTTTTTCTGCCGCATTTAAAGAACCCTTTTATTGGAGTTTTTACTTTGTTTTTTGTTCTTTTTAGTGTTGTTGGTGCAAGGATGTTTTTTATGCATTTGTTTTTTCTGTATATGACTTTGGGAGGTTCAGTTAGAATATGTTCTAGTATAGGGTCTTTTTTTTAAATTCCCCAATGTCTCTTTAGAATTGTATCAATCTGTTTGGCTCCACTGTTGTAGGTGGTAATGAATCTGGTGTTAGTGTCCTGTTTATTTTTTAGCTCACTACCCTTTTTGTTTAAAAGACTATTTCTATCTGTGCTTTTTACTATCTCATATGCTTCACTGACTGTGGTTTCTGAGCATTGTTTACTTTTTAATTTGGTTTTTAGAGAGACTGCTGCTTTTTCAGTCTTCCTCTTTGCTATAATTTCGCTTTATTCTCTGAAACTGCCCATAAGGTATATTGTTTATCCAGTTAGGATGGTGGCAACTGGCAGCATGAAGGTAGCCATTAGTGTCAGTCAGTTTAGTGTAGTCTTTGGTGTGGATCTCATTGTTTTCACAAAAGATAGTAACATCTAGAAAGTCAAGAGATTGATCTCCCCAGGCTTTAGTAAAAGAGAGATTCATATTATTTGAATTTAGGTGGTCAGTGAATATATTAAAATCTTTCACTCCCCCTTCCCATATAAGGATGTTGCCGTCAATTAATCTTTTCCAGAACTTAATTTTGCTTAAATGGGGGTTGTTATAAATACATACTCTTCTTCATATTTCCCCATATATAGGTTGGCGAAATTCGGGGCAAATTTCGTCCCCATTGCGGTCCCCCATTTTTGGAGAAATATTCTTTTATCAAAGGAGAAGTAGTTTTTACCCAATATGAATTGAATTGCGTTATCAATAAAATCAATTTGTGTTTTGTTCATTTCATTACTTTTTCCTAGAAAAAAACCAACACTATCAATTCCCTTTTCATGTGGGATTGCGGTGTAAAGTGAGGAGACATCCAAAGATGTAAAATGGTAATTTTCTTTCCAAATTTGATTATCAATTATAGATAATAAATGGGGAGTATCTCGTAGGTATCAAATTTGGAAAGAAAATTACCATTTTACATCTTTGGATGTCTCCTCACTTTACACCGCAATCCCACATGAAAAGGGAATTGATAGTGTTGGTTTTTTTCTAGGAAAAAGTAATGAAATGAACAAAACACAAATTGATTTTATTGATAACGCAATTCAATTCATATTGGGTAAAAACTACTTCTCCTTTGATAAAAGAATATTTCTCCAAAAATGGGGGACCGCAATGGGGACGAAATTTGCCCTGAATTTCGCCAACCTATATATGGGGAAATATGAAGAAGAGTATGTATTTAATAACAACCCCCATTTAAGCAAAATTAAGTTCTGGAAAAGATTAATTGACGGCAACATCCTTATATGGGAAGGGGGAGTGAAAGATTTTAATATATTCACTGACCACCTAAATTCAAATAATATGAATCTCTCTTTTACTAAAGCCTGGGGAGATCAATCTCTTGACTTTCTAGATGTTACTATCTTTTGTGAAAACAATGAGATCCACACCAAAGACTACACTAAACTGACTGACACTAATGGCTACCTTCATGCTGCCAGTTGCCACCATCCTAACTGGATAAACAATATACCTTATGGGCAGTTTCAGAGAATAAAGCGAAATTATAGCAAAGAGGAAGACTGAAAAAGCAGCAGTCTCTCTAAAAACCAAATTAAAAAGTAAACAATGCTCAGAAACCACAGTCAGTGAAGCATATGAGATAGTAAAAAGCACAGATAGAAATAGTCTTTTAAACAAAAAGGGTAGTGAGCTAAAAAATAAACAGGACACTAACACCAGATTCATTACCACCTACAACAGTGGAGCCAAACAGATTGATACAATTCTAAAGAGACATTGGGGAATTTAAAAAAAAGACCCTATACTAGAACATATTCTAACTGAACCTCCCAAAGTCATATACAGAAAAAACAAATGCATAAAAAACATCCTTGCACCAACAACACTAAAAAGAACAAAAAACAAAGTAAAAACTCCAATAAAAGGGTTCTTTAAATGCGGCAGAAAAAACTGCATATGTTATAGTCATATAAACAAAACCAAAGAAGAAAATAAATGGATCATAAATAATGACAAGGAGAAAGTACCACGAGAAGAATTTCTGAACAGTAAATCAGAATTCGTTGTGTACTTATTAGAATGCACGTGTCAGAAAATTTACATTGGGCGCACGAAAAGAAGTCTAAAAAGACGGACTTTAGAACACATTAATAATATAAAAGAAGCTGACTCTGAATATGGCATAGGGAGGCATTTTGAGCAATTTCATAATAAAAATAGCGATCAATTCGTCATCAAAGCTATTGAACAAATACCTGAAACAAAGGGCAAAGAGAGACTACTTGAATTAAGGAAAAGGGAGACCTATTGGATTCATCGCCTGGGATCACTACAACCAAGAGGTCTCAACAAAGACATAGACCTTGCTGCTTTTTTGTGACCCATAAATTATATAACACAAACTTCTTGTAACTAATAAGTAAAACTTCAACAACAAACAATAAAAATCCTATCTCCAAAAAAACGAAAAATAAGAAAAGTTGACAACTATAAATACATAGGTAAAGAAGGAGCAATAAGCGCTAAAAATAAGCTTTTTACACATCATATTTACCTGTTTATATTTTAAACAGGTGACATTAGACAACTAGTAGAAATAAAAGTTTGTTTTATGTTTTTTACAGAAAGTTAATAAAGATAATCACATCCTGAATATGTAATGAATTGTGTCTTTAGTGAGGAAAAGTATCTCATTCAAACACGTAAGAAGCCCAAGTTATGAACCAATTTTAAATTAGACATGTGCGATTCGGTTCGGTCCGAATCGAAATTCGGACAAATTTTGTTGAATTCGGATCGATTCGAATTTCCGAATTGCGGCAGTGCCGAATCTACCGAATAAATCCGAATCAATTCGAATTTATTCGGATGGATTTGGGTGGCCATGTATTACACTAGTATTGTACAGTATACTAGTGTAATACACAGCACATCCCACTTAACAGTGCCGAAATTCCGAAAATCCGAATCGATTCGAACCAAAACGAACCAAATCTCACACGAATCCGAAGGAATCCGAATTAATCCGAAATGAATTCATTCTATTTCTTCCGAATCGATCCGAACCGAATTTTTCGCGGCTGCACATGTCTATTTTAAATAACTTGGTCTACAGCTCCATATTAGAAGCGTTATTTAGTTTTATTATCATTATAATTTAACATGCAGGTAGGGATAAACACATAGGTAAAATTCGTATCTGTGTTTTGAGTAAGGAAGTTTTTTTTATTCCACTTTTTTGCACATAAAGAAAGGAAAAATTCACTAGTCTGACTCGCTCTAAAATATGAAATATTACATCAAAGGCAATACCAATCTCAAAGCAAGTTATTTGTAACTAATATCATTGCAGCAATTATTTTCTCTAAATAACAATAGGACTATACATAGCACTACAATGGATCCTGTGGGCATACCCTCTGACGAAGTGAAAACAGTTTCATGAAATGCGTAAGGGCACACCCACTTGTGATGTCACTTCCGGTCCGGCGAGACCGCAACTCTTCAGATCACTTGTCAAACACAAGTGTATCCAACGCCATCCGAAGGAAGGAAATACCTGTGGAGGATAAAACTACCTCACCTCTTCAAAAACATAAACAGGTATCTTCCACAATTGATATTAACATCATTTTCAAAAAACTGAAATTTTATTCTCATCAAATGGGAATTACACGAGGATTCTTCAAAGCTTTTGTGCACAATCAAGGCATTATCCATCACTGCCTGTTTGGGGAGTATATTATCCCAAGTCTCTGCATAAACTTTAACTCTATTCTATCCGGAGACTTTTTAAGCATTAGCACTGACACCGATTGTTGTGTGCTCCAATAAAGGATATTTTAATTTGCATTAACCTCTGGCATTTGTTTTCATTTACTGTTTGAAAAGCACCTGCCATACCCATGAGAGGGAAAGTCTTTTATTGTCTCTCTTGAAAAGGAAGGTTTCTACCTGCACTATACAGATGAAATTCATCACTGGAATTTAAAAGTTACCATACTCCACAGAGGAGAAGCACTTTCACAAGACACATGAAATAAAGAAGTATTGTATTTCAAAATGACCTTACTCCAAGTGGTCATGAAGATAAACATCTCTAGCACCAAAAAGAAAAAATTCCATCAAAGTCACTCCACATACCTCACAGGCTTTGAGGTTATTTAAAAAAAGGTGAGCAACAATTTTCATTCTTTTTTTTTTTTTGCACCATGTTGTAAATCAGTATAGCCATACTGCACCATAAATTGCTCTCCATTTTATATTTCTCCCTTTCTACGAGCGCTACAGTTTGGAACCTCCAAGTTCTATATATATATATAATATGTACTTTGCAGTCAAAGCCTAAAAAGGTAAAAAATCATGTTTGTTTACTATTAATTAATAGTGTGTTTAACTTTGTATGTAATTTAAATTGTTTCAATTTCAATTTAATTCACATAATAGAAAATGTTTTATGTATTTTAAATAGATATTTCTATTTATAATCATATAGATACTGTATATAGGTATGATATACATTTTATTAAAAACGCATCAGAAATATATAGAAATATTTATTTAAGAATAAATAGAACATTGTATTCCATGTGAAGAACATTGGAATGTGAAATGTAGCTATGGAAACAAAAAGGGACAGCGCAACTCGACTCAAGGTAGTATTTATTACAATCCCAATAGGACACACAGATAAAAACACACTTACTAGAAGTAAGGCAATCAAAAGCCCTCAAAATAGTCTCATAAAAGTTCCAGATAAAACTCTGGGCACTCCTGGTTCAAGGTTAGCGTCTTACAGCAGGCTGTTGCTTCCGGCGTCTGTTCAAACGGCCCGGGCTTTCGGCAACTGCAAACTGGAAACGCCAAAGGAACTCCACCTGACGTCACTATCTTTCACCAATGGAAGCCCAACAGGATCAAAAAGACTCAACGCGTTTCGCCAGTTGCACACACCGGCTTTCTCAAGAGTGAACTTTGTATGTAATTTAAATTGTTTCAATTTCAATTTAATTCACATAATAGAAAATGTTTTATGTATTTTAAATAGATATTCCTATTTAGAATCATATAGATACTGTATATAGGTATGATATATATTTTATTAAAAACGCATCAGAAATATATAGAAATATTTATTTAAGAATAAATAGAAAATTGTATTCCATGTGAAGAACATTGGAATGGGAAATATTCACGTTAGGTTAATAACAAATAAAAGTGGTCGGGTTAACGCACAAGTATGGGCAATTTTAACACTTTATTGGAGAAGTTAATGCGGTCACAACATTTTGTTAGTGCACATCGTGTTTTTGTTTGTGAGCAAACTTTTGATTTTCAATTTGTAATAAAGGCGCAAACCAACTGGCGCATAAAGCCACCCTCTAGCATAGTTTACACTAAATATTTTTATCTTGATGAACTATTTCCCCAAAACACATTTTTGCCTGTGCACAGGTCTATTAGCCATACTCCCTATGTTTATATCCAAACACAGGACACAGCATCCATATCACTAATATCTAGAGTGTTTTTAATAAACAAAACAAAAAAAAATGATTTTTTGCCATTTTGGTTAATAATAAACTTGTAAATTATTTAATAAAAATGCACATCACACTGACTTCAGAAAAGAGACAAATGAAAACATACTTTGCTAGAGTTGAGTTGAGAGCTTTGAAACTGGACGGTACAATTACTATTTTCCCAATGGAGCGGCTTCCTATAGTTAAATGATGTATATACTGTAGAGATTACTATTCATAAAATGGCTAGAGTTTGCCTACACTCTATGATATATTTATTAAAAGAGATAAAGGAACATTAACATTTATAATCTCTTGCGGCTAGATTTGGAGTTTGGCGGTAAAAGGGCTGTTAACGCTCCGCGGGTTTTTTTCTGGCCGCACCATAAATTTAACTCTGGTATCGAGAGTTCAAACAAATGCTGCGTTAGGCTCCAAAAAAGGAGCGTAGGGCATTTTTACCGCAAATACAACTCTCGATACCAGAGTTGCTTACGGACGCGGCCGGCCTCAAAAACGTGCTCGTGCACGATTCTCCCATAGGAAACAATGGGGCTGTTTGAGCTGAAAAAAAACCTAACACCTGCAAAAAAGCAGCGTTCAGCTCCTAACGCAGCCCCATTGTTTCCTATGGGGAAACACTTCCTACGTCTGCACCTAACACTCTAACATGTACCCCGAGTCTAAACACCCCTAACTTTACACTTATTAACCCCTAATCTGCCGCCCCCGCTATCGCTGACCCCTGCATTACACTTTTAACCCCTAATCTGCCGCTCCGTAAACCGCCGCCACCTACGTTATCCCTATGTACCCCTAATCTGCTGCCCTAACATCGCCGACCCCTATGTTATATTTATTAACCCCTAATCTGCCCCCCACAACGTCGCCGACACCTACCTACACTTATTAACCCCTAATCTGCCGAGCGGACCTGAGCGCTACTATAATAAAGTTATTAACCCCTAATCCGCCTCACTAACCCTATCATAAATAGTATTAACCCCTAATCTGCCCTCCCTAACATCGCCGACACCTACCTTCAATTATTAACCCCTAATCTGCCGACCGGAGCTCACCGCTATTCTAATAAATGTATTAACCCCTAAAGCTAAGTCTAACCCTAACACTAACACCCCCCTAAGTTAAATATAATTTTTATCTAACGAAATAAATTAACTCTTATTAAATAAATGATTCCTATTTAAAGCTAAATACTTACCTGTAAAATAAATCCTAATATAGCTACAATATAAATTACATTTATATTATAGCTATTTTAGGATTAATATTTATTTTACAGGTAACTTTGTATTTATTTTAACCAGGTACAATAGCTATTAAATAGTTAAGAACTATTTAATAGTTACCTAGTTAAAATAATTACAAATTTACCTGTAAAATAAATCCTAACCTAAGTTATAATTAAACCTAACACTACCCTATCAATAAAATAATTAAATAAACTACCTACAATTACCTACAATTAACCTAACACTACACTATCAATAAATTAATTAAACACAATTGCTACAAATAAATACAATTAAATAAACTATCTAAAGTACAAAAAATAAAAAAGAACTAAGTTACAGAAAATAAAAAAATATTTACAAACATAAGAAAAATATTACAACAATTTTAAACTAATTACACCTACTCTAAGCCCCCTAATAAAATAACAAAGACCCCCAAAATAAAAAATTCCCTACCCTATTCTAAAATACAAAAATTACAAGCTCTTTTACCTTACCAGCCCTGAAAAGGGCCCTTTGCGGGGCATGCCCCAAGAATTTCAGCTCTTTTGCCTGTAAAAAAAAACATACAATACCCCCCCCCCAACATTACAACCCACCACCCACATACCCCTAATCTAACCCAAACCCCCCTTAAATAAACCTAACACTAAGCCCCTGATGATCTTCCTACCTTGTCTTCACCATGCCAGGTTCACCGATCCGTCCTGGCTCCAAGATCTTCATCCAACCCAAGCGGGGGTTGGCGATCCATAATCCGGTGCTCCAAAGTCTTCCTCCTATCCGGCAAGAAGAGGACATCCGGACCGGCAAACATCTTCTCCAAGCGGCATCTTCTATGTTCTTCCATCCGATGACGACCGGCTCCATCTTGAAGACCTCCAGCGCGGATCCATCCTCTTCTTCCGACGACTAGACGACGAATGACGGTTCCTTTAAGGGACGTCATCCAAGATGGCGTCCCTCGAATTCCGATTGGCTGATAGGATTCTATCAGCCAATCGGAATTAAGGTAGGAATTTTCTGATTGGCTGATGGAATCAGCCAATCAGAATCAAGTTCAATCCGATTGGCTGATCCAATCAGCCAATCAGATTGAGCTCGCATTCTATTGGCTGATCGGAACAGCCAATAGAATGCGAGCTCAATCTGATTGGCTGATTGGATCAGCCAATCGGATTGAACTTGATTCTGATTGGCTGATTCCATCAGCCAATCAGAAAATTCCTACCTTAATTCCGATTGGCTGATAGAATCCTATCAGCCAATCGGAATTCGAGGGACGCCATCTTGGATGACGTCCCTTAAAGGAACCGTCATTCGTCGTCTAGTCGTCGGAAGAAGAGGATGGATCCGCGCTGGAGGTCTTCAAGATGGAGCCGGTCGTCATCGGATGGAAGAACATAGAAGATGCCGCTTGGAGAAGATGTTTGCCGGTCCGGATGTCCTCTTCTTGCCGGATAGGAGGAAGACTTTGGAGCACCGGATTATGGATCGCCAACCCCCGCTTGGGTTGGATGAAGATCTTGGAGCCAGGACGGATCGGTGAACCTGGCATGGTGAAGACAAGGTAGGAAGATCATCAGGGGCTTAGTGTTAGGTTTATTTAAGGGGGGTTTGGGTTAGATTAGGGGTATGTGGGTGGTGGGTTGTAATGTTGGGGGGGGGGTATTGTATGTTTTTTTTTACAGGCAAAAGAGCTGAAATTCTTGGGGCATGCCCCGCAAAGGGCCCTGTTCAGGGCTGGTAAGGTAAAAGAGCTTGTAATTTTTGTATTTTAGAATAGGGTAGGGAATTTTTTATTTTGGGGGTCTTTGTTATTTTATTAGGGGGCTTAGAGTAGGTGTAATTAGTTTAAAATTGTTGTAATATTTTTCTTATGTTTGTAAATATTTTTTTATTTTCTGTAACTTAGTTCTTTTTTATTTTTTGTACTTTAGATAGTTTATTTAATTGTATTTATTTGTAGCAATTGTGTTTAATTAATTTATTGATAGTGTAGTGTTAGGTTAATTGTAGGTAATTGTAGGTAGTTTATTTAATTATTTTATTGATAGGGTAGTGTTAGGTTTAATTATAACTTAGGTTAGGATTTATTTTACAGGTAAATTTGTAATTATTTTAACTAGGTAACTATTAAATAGTTCTTAACTATTTAATAGCTATTGTACCTGGTTAAAATAAATACAAAGTTACCTGTAAAATAAATATTAATCCTAAAATAGCTATAATATAAATGTAATTTATATTGTAGCTATATTAGGATTTATTTTACAGGTAAGTATTTAGCTTTAAATAGGAATCATTTATTTAATAAGAGTTAATTTATTTCGTTAGATAAAAATTATATTTAACTTAGGGGGGTGTTAGTGTTAGGGTTAGACTTAGCTTTAGGGGTTAATACATTTATTAGAATAGCGGTGAGCTCCGGTCGGCAGATTAGGGGTTAATAATTGAAGGTAGGTGTCGGCGATGTTAGGGAGGGCAGATTAGGGGTTAATACTATTTATGATAGGGTTAGTGAGGCGGATTAGGGGTTAATAACTTTATTATAGTAGCGCTCAGGTCCGCTCGGCAGATTAGGGGTTAATAAGTGTAGGTAGGTGTCGGCGACGTTGTGGGGGGCAGATTAGGGGTTAATAAATATAACATAGGGGTCGGCGATGTTAGGGGCAGAAGATTAGGGGTACATAGGGATAACGTAGGTGGCGGCGATTTGCGGTCGGAAGATTAGGGGTTAATTATTTTAAGTAGCTTGCGGCGACGTTGTGTGGGGCAAGTTAGGGGTTAATAAATATAATATAGGGGTCGGCGGGGTTAGGGGCAGCAGATTAGGGGTACATAAGTATAACGTAGGTGGCGGTCGGCAGATTAGGGGTTAAAAATTTTAATCGAGTGGCGGCGATGTGGGGGGACCTCGGTTTAGGGGTACATAGGTAGTTTATGGGTGTTAGTGTAGTTTAGGGTACAGTAGTTAAGAGCTTTATAAACCGGCGTTAGCCAGAAAGCTCTTAACTCCTGCTTTTTTCAGGCGGCTGGAATCTTGTCGTTAGAGCTCTAACGCTCACTGCAGAAACGACTCTAAATACCAGCGTTAGAAAGATCCCATTGAAAAGATAGGCTACGCAAATGGCGTAGGGGGATCTGCGGTATGGAAAAGTCGCGGCTGCAAAGTGAGCGTTAGACCCTTTAATCACTGACTCCAAATACCAGCGGGCGGCCAAAACCAGCGTTAGGAGCCTCTAACGCTGGTTTTGACGGCTACCGCCGAACTCTAAATCTAGGCCTTGGTGAGTTAATCAAAATTTTAAAACACATCACACTCTGAGATTACCGGTTGTGATCAGCAAAAGATTGTGTGACCACCAGGGACGTTCTATATCACAAAACTGAATGCGTGCATAGTTTCCCCGGTCCTGTTTATCACTCTGCCATGTTTAGATTAATTTATCTAAAAGATGGGATATAATCCAAGTCTTTACAAAAAGCTTTGAAATATTGGGCGAAATTTATAAAGCTGCGAGATGCAGCTTTGTTTAGCTTCGGTGCAGGCTTGCATAAGTGAGCCTGCAGCCAATAGTTAAGAAGCAGAAGACATCAGATTGCTGCTTCCTAACTTGCATGCCGACTCTGATTTTGGCAGACTAGAATCACCCCAGACAAGTCCAACAAAGGTGATTGACAGACTCTACTGGTGTGTGATTGGCCGCGCTCTAGTGGCTGCGATACCGGGTGGACAGGTTTACTGGTGCTTCTTAAATGTCGGCCATTATCTTAGTCAATGTGATTTTTTTTATGCTATTTAATGTATTCATATTCATCCAGAATTCATGTGCTTCAATTTGATAGCTTACCAGATTCGCATCATCAATATTTCCATAAAATAAATAAATACATAAATAAAATAGAGATATGAATTCATTATTGATTTTGTATTTGACTACCAAAAAAGCTCAGTTCATAATGAACACAAATAAACCTTACAACCATTCTGTCTCAATTTACAATTCCATTTTTATAATGTCTAAACATCTCATTGAAACCATGGACACATATGCTTATGATGTTAATCTTTTACAGTTACACTATTTTAATATTTCAACAAAGAATGATTCCCAAAAAAGTAGAATAAAGACATGCCTTGTGAAAATAGGCAAAATGAGTTTTCAAAAGGTAAAAGGTTTTTGGTACATTTGCATCACATTTACTATCACCAGAGTGGTGCAGAATAAGGGGCAGTCAGAGTTTTGTGTTGTTTTGAAATATAATTAAATTTGCATAAATTGTAAAGCCAATATTACCATTTCCATAGCGTTTAAGGTGTCACTGGTTCCAGATTAGTGAGAACCAATACATGTCTAAAGACAAATGGAGTTTTCAGCTCATATATTGTTTAACAACCTGGGCCCATTCTGCACCATTACAGAGCATTTTGAGCTCAATCTCAACCAATCAGAGTAACTGTAACATAAAAATGCTCATCAGATACAATAATAAAACAATGATCTGTGATGTTCAAAATACCTTGCTGCTTAAAGGGTTAAAAGGATAACAGCATCTCAGCATTTAGTATTTGGTAAAAAAAAAAGTGCATGTATGAGACAATTCCATTATTGAATGAATGGCATAGTAGGACGGTCAAGTAAGCTGTTAATTGTAAAACAAACAAAAAACTAATTAAATCACAACAAATGATTTAAAAATAAAATTAAATAACTTTATTCCTCCATTTCAAAAAGTGCCTATAGTTTACATATATTTTAATATCTAATAAATAACACAACTGAAACTTTTCTTTCTCATTCAAGAACTACACTGTATAACACATTTGAATCTAGCTTTTTCAGTATATTAAATGGTTCAAAATCATTTTAAATATTCTATTTCTTAAAACAGTTCTTTAGGGTTTGAACGTTATTAAGGATTTGCACATAGCAGTATATTTGTTTTACGTTTATGTACAAAAGAATAATCATATATTCCATATGCAAATATTTTGTTTACTGCACATTTAGTCACCGTACTATTTCATCTAAAAACATTCTTCACCATTACAGAATAAAGACATTAACTTATGCTTTGCTTTTTGTTTATTGACTCAAAGTTCCAGATCTCTCAATCTCCACATATAACAAAAATACTTTGTTTTCTTTTCTTTACTGAGATCATATATAATCATATATACTTACTGAAGTAGGCTCAGGATCATTTATGTTATTTAAGAACTATACGGCAGCAGTGTTTGCAAAGTTTGTAACAGTGTTTATTACAGATGTGCATTCGGGCTTCGGACTAATGCAAATTTGTTAGAATTTTGCTGAATTGTTGAGTCGTTTGATTTACCAACAGACAAATACATTATTTAACAAAACCAGTGGATGATTGCTTGACAAAATCAATTTGTTTATTAAGCACCGCAAAAAGGGGCAGGAATGGGAGGAAGGAGTTATATTATTTGGTTAATAAGTTCCTTTGTGTGTAATGATGTACAGGGGGTCTTACAATTCATCTGTCCATTGTCCCTTGTCCAATCCTGCTATAGTATTACTAATGACTGATGTTAGGGGCAGCCGGTCAGGCACAAAATGCTGGATTTTAGACATACAGAGTTGTATATTCTTTTAACATTGAAAGTAGGTACTTATAATTAAAAATGTACAAAATAGAGTGGCACCTATCATACAAGACTTCATTTGAAAGATAGGTAAAAAAAAATTAAGTGGTGCAGGGGTCAAAGATCTCTCTCCTCCAGTATCCAAATAAAATGTAATCATATAATGTGATGACTCGGCAATCATTGAATATCAATAAATACAAAATAAATAAAAAAATAATAATATATACACATCTTTATTAAATTCCTTACTTCAATTCTAAAATACATTAGGGCCGAATTAACAATGTCTGTCTGACATGATACGCAGATATCGCTGAATGCCGACAGCATACGCATTTAATATTGCACAAGCACTTTGGGTGAACTGCTTGTGCAATCCTGCCCCCTGCTAGCAGGGGGTGTCAATCAGCCTGATCGTATAGGATCGAGAGGATTGATGTCCGCAGCCTTTAAAGCAGGCAGACCAGTTAAGGAGCAGCGGTCTTAAGACCGCTGCTTCATAACTGCTTTTTCCGGCCCTATTGCTGTTTTCGGCCCCATTGAACTGATTCAGTGTCCCCAATCTATAAAAAAAAAAAAAGATGTAGAACAGCTCTAAATATTGCACAAAACGTCTTGTAAGGAATATATATATAAAGAGGAGTTACAGCACTATATTTCCAAAATAATGTTCTTTTTTTTCAAGTGCACGTAGATTTAAAGGGTCCTGATAACCCCATAATTCATCCAATCCAAGAAAATAGAAGTAGGCTTAGCACTGATTTATCAAAGTGAATCCTTTATTGAGGTGAAGAGGACAAAACACAGTGATGTTTCTGGCATACATAGCCCTTAATCATGATCAGGGCCGCCATCAGGGGGTGAATACGGTGACTCCTGTCAGGGGTCCAGTGGGACCCATAAGGCAAGCACAACTATTATTTTTTTAAAAGGGCGCTACAGCAAAGTGCTATGGAGCATGGGAAATATCATTACAAGGAGTAAAGCATTAGCATTTGAGAGGATTTCTGTGTGTACCACTATGCACAGTGTGAGACAGAGTTGGCACTTTAGTTTGTACAGTACGTGCCAGAGTCAGGCCGAAGATCACATTCATTTGCAGAGTAGATAGGACTTACTTAGTAAATGTTTTTTATTTATTTGTGCAATTTCAGATTGTAACTTCAGTGAGGTAGTTGTGTGGTGGGGCTAGGGGTCCATAAAAACACATTATAGCAATATGCAGCAGTGTATTTATGATTATTTGACAATGCTGTAGAAATTCTATATTTAAAACCATGCGCAAATGTAAATGTATATTTTTTTTATTTTTATTTATTTATATATATTAATTATATTTCAGTTTAATGCCACTTTATACAATGACTTTACAGATACCAGGGGGGGGGGGCATTTTATCTAAGATTTTTACATCTGCCTTAAATGTTATCCTCTCAGGCTAAGATTGCTCAGCGTTTGAAATGAGACAGTTTACACTACAGCTGACTTAATTTTGAAATACATTCAAACAAGCCTAAATCCTTAATTTGACTAGATTTAATGGTATGATACCTAATGCACAGCTTATGGTTCCACAAAGACCATATAGAGTACAGCATTTTCAAAATCCATAAGTACAGCTGACAGACGGGAACATTTTTACACCAGATTTGAAGTGGTGCTTTTGGTTATGGAAAATTGGGGGGGGGCAAACATATGTCAAACTTTCAAAAGTACTTTTCTTCATCTACCCATTCTGACAGATCAATAAAGTACAATTTTGAATTCACAAAAGTATTTTTGTTTGCACAGTTACAAATATGATCCTTTAAAATGTGATCTCTTAATTTCTGCTATTTTTTTATCATGCATGTCACACATTGTTGATTTAGAGGATGGCAATGTGCTTCTGTGGATGTCTTTGTTTATGTCGTTGTGCTTTTGTTGGTGTCTCTATGAGTGTGTATGTATTTTTTCTGTGGATCTCTCTGTGAGGGTTTGTGTGTCTGTCTTTGTGCATTTTCTGTGGATGTCTCTGTGAGGCTGTGTGTATGTATGTCTTTGTGTGTTTTCTGTGGGTGTCTGTGTGTAAGTTTTTGTATCTTTTCTGTGGGTGTCTGTGAGTGTGTTTCCTTGGGTGTATGTGCAAGTTTGTGTTTGAGTGTGTGTCCATTGTCTGATCCTTTTTAGGACATTTTGACCTTACTACTGATTATTAACATCTTTCTACAGACTTTGAGACTAATGAGACCTTTCTGGAAGTCACCAAATCCACCACTTAACCTTTAAATTACTGTTAAGACAGTTTAGGGCCCTTCCTTTCAGCCACTGCATGCTGTTGTCATCATATAGTTGGCATCTTCCTTGACAAAAAGTTAATCAGAATTCCATATTTTGTCTTGTAAATCTCCTTTTTTGTTAAAACTGTAGTATACCTTATTACTTGTCAGGATATTGCAAACAAGTGCTGAGTGTCTGTGTGGGTGTCTGTGTCTGAGTGTGTTTGTGTGTTTCTTTGCATGTCTGCTAGAGTGTCTATATGTGAATTCTTATGTGTGAGTGTGTATTTCAGTGTATAAATGTGTCTGTGTGTTTGTTTGTTTGCCTGTTACTACCTTTACAACATTTCCAAATTTGACTACACTTAAGAATAAAGTGCATATACGTTTTAGTCACTTGGTCAAAAATTGCACATGTCAAAGGGGGAGGTGATCAATGGTTAAGTAAGGGGCCCCAAAATTTCTAGTGGCGGCCCTGATCATGATTAAGGGTTATGTAGGCCCAAAATATTGCTGTGATTTGTCCTCTTCACCTCAATAAAGGATTCACTTTATATATAGTAAAACACCCAATTAATTGGTCAACATACAGAAACAAGCAATAGATTCCAACACTTAAGGGTACAATCCCTCCGGACTTAAAGGGACAGTATACTGTACAAATGTTTTTCCCTTAATTTGATTCCAATTACCTTTTTTCCCAAATGCAGAGTATAAAATGTATGAGAATTTGCTTTTTAAGATTTTTGTGTGTATATGAAATAGCTGATTTTGTGTTTGAAGCCACAACCTAATAAAATGGGTTGAGCTTGTAGGTATAATGAGATCTTGATACTTTATCAAATTGTGTACATATACCTGATTCTTTATCTGAGTCTGTAAACCAAAGACTGATACTTGGAGAGAAAAAAGTAAAATTAACATTTTACAGACTTATCTCTTCTATAGCCCACTGGGAGTGTAATTTCTTCTGCTGGCTGATATCTTCATATCAATGATTCTTTAATGTTTAACTGTGTTGCACAGGCTCTTAAAGGGACAGTCTAGGCCAAAAAAAACTTTCATGATTCAGATAGAGCATGTAATTTTAAACAATTTTCCAATTTACTTTTATCACCAATTTTGCTTTGTTCTCTTGGTATTCTTAGTTGAAAGCTTAACCTAGGAGGTTCATATGCTAATTTCTTAGACCTTGAAGACCACCTCTTTTCAGAATGCATTTTAACAGTTTTTCACCACTAGAGGGTGTTAGTTCAAGTATTTCATATAGATAACACTGTGCTTGTGCACGTGAAGTAATCTGGGAGCAGGCACTGATTGGTTAAACTGCAAGTCTGTCAAAAGAACTGAAATAAAGGGGCAGTTTGTAGAGGCTTAGATACAAGATAATCACAGAGGTTAAAAGTATATTATTATAACTGTGTTAGTTATGCAAAACTGGGGAATGGGCAATAAAGGGATTATCTATCTTTTAAAACAATAAAAATTCTGGTGTAGACTGTCCCTTTAAGAGTTCATTCACCTGCTCATATTATTCTACGGGTAACTTCTGTATATACAAGAAATAGTCCTTCCCTTCGGACAACCAAGCTGAATTATACAGATAGTGCAACCGGTACACTAATAGTGATCTCTGTGCTTTCCATTAAAAGTATAGAAAGCGATAAAAAAAGTTTTGCCCATTGGAAGAAGCTTTTCACTTTAGTACAGCACTGCATGTTATTCCTTGCACGAGACTGAGAGCAAAATAATGCACCCTGCACTATCATTGCTCTCTACTTGTAATCTAGCGCACAGTGCTCGTATCAGATGAAAGCTTCTTAGTCTATCTAGATATGCTGTCATGGAAAGGAACTATGTTTCAATAAAAGATGCCAAGATAAAGAGCCATGTTTGATTATATAAGTAAATTGGAAAGTTTCTTAAAATCACATGGTTTGTCTTAATGAAAGTTTGACTTCTGTGCCGCTTTATTTAAGCAAAACCAAGATTGCACTGGACTTAATGTGATGATAAATGTATTCAGTCCAAATCCTGTCGAATTAATTTACATACTATGCAAGCTTCAGTCGCTATATTATTTTTAAATCTAATCATTCATTATATAGTTATCCACTTATATTAATCACCATCATTGACACGCTCCGCCCCCATTCAACTTACTTATTCTAGAAGTGCGATCTTGATTTCTGTCCCACCCACTCTTTAATCATTCATGACAACATGCTTACGTGTATTACGTTTTCCGCTCATGCTCTATTAAAATCGTCAGGATAAAATGTGAACAATGATTCACGCGATTAATTGTTTACATCCAAAGCCGAGAATCTCAAAACAGACCATCTGCGCAAGCGCAATGCAGCAGTTTACACTACTAGGAATACAATGAATCACAATATAGATTCATTGTATATCTCAGTAGCCATGAGAGCTGGATAACTTTATATAAGCTGCCGTAATAAGAGAGTGTGATTACCCCTTTATAACGAGTAATTTACAATTGTAAGTAAAAGCTAAATGGGAATCAGTGTCTTTAATAATGAAAATGCACATGCGTTCAACTATGGTAATGTTAAGAATGACGTTATGAACGCTTGTGCAGAAGGTTTTTTTTTGTTTGTTTTTTATTCAAGAAACACACCGAAATGCCAGGTATTTGATTGGCTGAAGGAAAACAAGCCCCCCCCCAAAGAAAAATGTAAATGTCGGTGCTGCCGGAGCGATCATTAGAATAGTAGCAGTTAGTTTTATTTGATATCTGATTTTTTTGAGCACTCGGTCTGAGTTTACCATCACTTTAAAGACTGTATTGAATTTTAAAGTATAATGATTTTAGGAATTCAATGCTTTACATGTTTCATTATGTGAGTTAAACAGTTGGTTTTATCTTGACAATCTTCTTAAAATGCTTTAAAGTCTGTGGTCAAAATAAAAATCTTTTTTTGTTCCTTGTTGAACGAATGAATAATAGGGAAGGAGAACATTCTCATCCGCAGGAATCCTGAGGCTGTTATTGCTACAAAAGAAGTTTAGACAGATGTTGTTGTCACACGTGAAGCACAATTTGATATTATTTACTTGCTAAAGGTATGGTGTTCAGTTTTAAGCATTATGATTGATACAGTAGCTATTCTAAGTAACCAATTACAGACATTCTTCAATCAATTATTGAAACACTTGTATTAAACAAAGGCAGCACTATGAAAAATTTACGTTAAAATGCTCTTTAAAAACATTTCACAAGGCTGAACATTTCTTGTGAAAATAAAACTTTCTTCATTTAGATAGATCATGTAATTTTAAGAGAAATTTCCATTTACTTTTATTATCTAATTTACATTGTTTTCTTTGTAGCTTTGATTTAAATGCATATCTAGGTAGGCTCAGAAGCAGCAATGCACGACAGGGAGTTAGTTGGTGATTGGTGGCTACACATATATGCCTCTTGTCATTGGCTTACAATATGTGCTCAGCTAGCTCTCAGTAGTGCATTGCTGTTTTGGAGTTTCCCTTTGCAGGGGTTAACACATAGGGCTAGATTTAATATATCTTGGACTGACACAGGTGGGCATCTCTTCTGTCCATCCATCATTTGGACTAGTGGGCAGCAATATGTTGTCCGCATTTATCATTGCACACTTTGGGGTATATTCATTAATGTGCGAGCGGACATGATACGATGTAGCATATGCTGTTGGCTTTTATCATCGGCTTGTGAACTGCTTGTGCAATGCCGCCCCCCTGGCAGGGGAAGTCAATCAAACCGATCGTATTCGATCAGGTTGAAATATGTCCGCAGCCTCAGAGCAGGCAGACAAGTTATGGAGCAGTGGTCTTCATAACTGAAGGCTCGCCGGAAGCAAGGGGCATCAAGCTCCATATGGAACTTGATAAATTGGCCCCTTTGCCTCATGTGCAACCCTTGCTCATATGTGGCCAATCTATCGCAAGCAGGGGCTGTCAATCTTCCCCGTAGGAGAAGTATTTCTATTCAAAACACATTTAAATACTATCGGCTAGATTACGAGTTTTTGTCGGTAAGGCTGTGCGGTGCTAACAAGCCTTTTTTTCTTACCGCTCACTTAAGACAAAATTTAGCTACACATCTCACTGTAATACCAGCGTTGCTTACAGTAGCGGTAAGCTGGCAAAACGTGCTTGTGCACGATTTCCCCATAGGAATCAATGGGGCTGAGCTGGCTGAAAAAAAACCTAACACCTGCAAAAAAGCAGCGTTCAGCTCCTAACGCAGCCCCATTGTTTCCTATGGGGAAACACTTCCTACGTCTGCACCTAACACCCTAACATGAACCCCGAGTCTAAACACCCCTAACCTTACACTTATTAACCCCTAATCTGCCGCCCCCGACATCATTGCCACCTACATTATATTATTAACCCCTAATCTGCTGCTCTGGACACCGCCGCCACCTACATTATCCATATGAACCCCTAATCTACTGCCCCCAACATCGCCGAACCCTACATTATATTTATTAACCCATAATCTTCCCCCCCAATGTCACCGCAACTATATTAAATTTATTAACCCCTAATCTGCCGCCGCCAACGTCGCCACCACTATAATAAATTTATTAACCCCTAAAGTCTAACCCTAACACCCCCCTAACTTACATATAATTTAAATACATCTAAATAAATTTACTATAATTAATTAAAATATTCCTATTTAAAACTAAATACTTACCTGTAAAATAAACCCTAAGCTAGCTACAATATAACTAATACTTATATTTTATCTAGCTTAGGATTTATTTTTATTTTACGGGCAACTTTGAATTTATTTTAACTAGGTACAATAGTTATTAAATAGTTATTAACTATTTAATAACTTCCTAGTTAAAATAAGTACAAATTTACCTGTAAAATAAACCCTAACCTAAGTTACAAGTACACCTAACACTACACTATCATTACATTAATTAAATTACCTACAATTAATTACAATTAAATTAAATAAACTAAAGTACAAAAAAAAACCAAAAAACACTAAACTACAGAAAATAAAAAAAGAATTACAATTTTTTTAAACTAATTACACCTAATCTAATCCCCCTAATAAAATAACCCCCCCCCAAAAAATAATAAAATTCCCTACCCTATACTAAAATAAAAATAGCCTTAAAAGGGCCTTTTGCGGGGCATTGCCCCAAAGTAATCAGCTCTTTTACCTGTAAAAAAAAATACAATACCCCCCAACATTAAAACCCACCACCCACACAACCAACCCATCTCTAAAACCCACCCAATACCCCCTTAAAAAAAACTAACACTACCCCCTTGAAGATCACCCTAACTTGAGCCGTCTTCACCCAGCCGGGCACAAGTGGACGTCCAGAGGGGCAGAAGTCTTCATCCGATCCGGCCAGAAGAGGACATCCAGACCGGTAGAAGTCTTCATCCAGGCGGCATCTTCTATCTTCTTCCATCCGGAGCGGGTCCATCGTGAAGACATCCGACACGGAGCATCCTCTTCCATCCGACGGTGACTGAAAAGTGAAGGTTCCTTTAAGTGACGTCATCCAAGATGGTGTCCCTTCAATTACGATTGGCTGATAGAATCCTATCAGCCAATCGGAATTAAGGTAGGAAAAATCCTATTGGCTGATTGGAACAGCCAATAGAATGCAAGCTCAATCCTATTGGCTGATTGGATCAGCCAATAGGATTGAACTTCAATCCTATTGGCTGATTGCATCAGCCAGTAGGATTTTCCTACCTTAATTCCTATTGGCTGATAGGATTCTATCAGCCAATCAGAATTGAAGGGACACCATCTTGGATGACGTCACTTAAAGGAACCTTCATTCTTCGGATGGAAGAGGATGAGGAAGAGGATGCTCCGCGTCGGATGTCTTCAAGATGTACCCGCTCCGCTCCAAATGGAAGAAGATAGAAGATGCCACCTGGATGAAGACTTCTACCAGTCTGGATGTCCTCTTATGGCCGGATCGGATGAAGACTTCTGCCCCTCTGGACGTGCACTTGTGCCCGACTGGCTGAAGACAGCTCAAGGTAGAGTGATCTTCAAGGCGTTAGTGTTAGGCTTTTTAAGGGGGGATTGGGTGGGTTTTAGAGTAGGGTTGGTTGTGTGGGTGGTGGGTTTTAATGTTGGGGGTATTGTATTTTTTTTTACAGGTAAAAGAGCTGATTACTTTGGGGCAATGCCCTGCAAAAGGCCCTTTTAAGGGATATTTGTAATTTAGTATAGGGTAGGGAATTTTATTATTTTGGGGGGGGCTTTTTTATTTTATTAGGGGGATTAGATTAGGTGTAATTAGTTTAAAAAATTGTAATTATTTTTTGATTTTCTGTAATTTAGTGGGGTTTTTTGTACTTTAGTTTATTTAATTTAATTGTAATTAATTGTAGGTAATTTATTTAATTAATTTAATGATAGTGTAGTGTTAGGTGTAATTGTAATTTAGGTTAATATTTATTTTACAGGTAAATTTGTACTTATTTTAACTAGGAAGTTGTTAAATAGTTAATAACTATTTAATAACTATTCTACCTAGTTAAAATAAATACAAAGTTGCCTGTCAAATAAATATAAATCCTAAGCTAGCGTTTTAAATAGGATTAATTTATTTAATAGTCGTAATTTTATTTTGTGTTATTTAAATTATATTTAAGTTAGGGGGGGGTTAGACTTAGGGTTAGACTTAGATTTAGGGGTTAATAAATTTAATATAGTAGTAGAGGTTAATAAATGTAGGTAGGTGTCGGCGATGTTAGGGACGGCAGATTAGGGTTTAATAAAATTTAACTAGTGTTTGCAAGGCGGGAGTGCGGCGGTTTAGGGGTTAATAAATTTATTAAAGTGGTGGCGATGTCCGGTCGCCAGATTAGGGGTTAAACATTTTAGTTAAGTGTTTCCGATGTGGGGGGGGGGCTTGGTTTAGGGGTTAATAGGTAGTTTATGGGTGTTAGTGTACATTTTAGCACTTTAGTTAAGAGCTTTATGTTCGGGAGTTAGCCCATAAAACTCTTAACTGCTGACTTTTAAATGCGGTAGGAGTCTTGCCAGGAGAGGGTCTACTGCTTACATTTTCCATCGATCGTAATACTGGCGTTAGGAAACTCCCATTAAAAGATAGAAAACGTAATTGACGTAAGGGGATTTGCGGTAAGTTAAAACTGCAGGAAAAAAGTGAGCTGTAGACCTTCTCCTGCCAGACTCGTAATACCAGCGGGCATTAAATAAACAATAAAAATTGTATTGCGTGTGTCAAGGTATTTGACTGGGAAGGGTTTGAAACTGTATAAATATATGTGTATACATGTGTATTTATGTGTATATATGTATGTATGTATGCACGCACACATTTACACATATAAACACATAAATATACACATGTATACACATAAAGTGTATATAAGTGTGTAATACTTTATTCTAATATATTCTTAATGTATTTTGTGCAACTATTTTTAACCTTTACAGCTTACTTCAGGTCTGAAGTCACACTACATATTCTAGCTTGAGCACAAATTATAACTTTCAATAACAGTGCAATTTAGCGTGGTCATAATATCCATTATAATTAAAGGTTGCCTGTAAGCAAAGATGGGCACTCTAACACTTCTCTGGTTAACGCACCTTACCATGGACTTGTAATATCAAAAGTTGTGTGTTAATGGTTGTCCGGTCAAGCCATATTGGTTATCTTGTGCTCTATCATTAGTGTGCCACTTATTATCTGACCCATTAATGGGTAAATCTTCTCTGGTATTGCTCAGTGAGGTGGGCTGTAAGGTTTTTGGCTTTTAGAAGCAATTGGCAGATTATATAGGAAGAGAGAGTGCTAATGGTTAATAAACTACTGGGCATTGAAAACATGTAGCAGGAGACTAACGTCACACCAGGGCACAAAGGGTGTCTACAAACCAAATGTTTCATAGACATTTGTTGTCTCTTTAACATATTTGCATATTGGAGGTACTGTATAAATATAATTATAATTAGTAATTTTGCATTTTCTGATAGTGTAAATATTTGTGTCATTAGGCATACAACATGCATTAGCAATGGTTTTTAGATTACCTTTATTTGTACTGGGTACATATGGAAAAAGCAAACGATTTCCCAGGATTTTCTCAGACCAAAATGGAAGCAAGACAAGCAAACAAACACATACATATATACCTACCTACATGTATTTATACACACACACATATATATATTTATACCTATATACATATAAACCTACATACATACATACCGAATATACCTACATACATACATACCGAATATACCTACATACATACATACATACATACAGTATCTCACAAAAGTGAGTACACCCCTCACATTTTTGTAAATAATTTATTATATCTTTTCATGTGACAACACTGAATAAATTACACTTTGCTACAATGTAAAGTAGTGAGTGTACAGCCTGCATAACAGTGTAAATTTGCTGATCCATTCAAAAAAACGCAACACACAGTCATTAATGTGTAAACCATTGGCAACAAAAGTGAGTACACCCCTACGTGGAAATGTCCAAATTGGGCCCAAAGTGTCAATATTTTGTGTGGCCACCATAATTTTCAAGCACTGCCTTTACCCTATTGGGCATGGAGTTAACCAGAGCTTCACAGGTTGCCACTGGAGTCCTCTTCCACTCCTCCATGATGACATCACAGAGCTGGTGAATGTTAGAGACCTTGCGCTCCCCCAACTTCAATCTGACGATGCCCCACAGATGCTCAATAGGGTTTAGGTCTGGAGACATGCTTGGCCAGTTCATCACCTTTACACTCAGCTTCTTTAGCAAGGCAGTGGTCGTCTTGGAGGTGTGTTTGGGGTAGTTATTATGTTGGAATACTGCCCTGTGGCCTACTTTCTGAAGGTAGGGGATCATGCTCTACTTCAGTATGTCACAGTACATGTTGGCATTCATGGTTCCCTCAACGAACTATAGCTCCCCAGTGCCGTCAGCACTCATGCAGGCCCAGACCATGACACTCCCACCAACATGCTTGACTGTAGGCAAGACACACTTGTCTTTGTACTCCTCACCTGGTTGCCACCACACACGCTTGACACCATCTGAACCAAATAAGTTTATCTTGGTCTTATCAGACCACAGGACATGGTTCCAGTAATCCATGTCCTTAATCTGCTTGTCTTCAGCTAACGGTTTGCGGGCTTTCATGTGCATCATCTTTAGAAGAGGCTTCCTTCTGGAATGATAGCCATGCAGACCAATTTAATGCAGTGTGCGGCGTATGGTCTGAGCACTGACAGGCTGACACCCCCCCCCCCCTTCAACCTCTGTAGCAATGCTGGCAGCACTCATATGTCTATTTCCCAAAGACAACCTCTGGATATGACGTTGAGCACGTGCACTCAACTTTTTTGGTCGACCATGGCTAGGCCTGTTCTGAGTGGAACCTGTCATGTGAAACCATTGTATGGTCTTGCCCACCATGCTGCAGCTCAGTTTCAAGGTCTTGGCAATCTTTTTTTTTTTTTTTTTTTTTTTTTTTTTTTTTTTTAAATATTTTATTGAAATATCATTCGAGGGTACAGAAAGAAGGAAAAAAAGGGGAATCAGTTGTAATCACAATAATTGTACAATAATCGAAGGAACCAATAGGCACAAAGGGTAATCATCATTAATAAGTGCAAAGTCCTCATACAAACAAAGGACAAGAAACACACAAAAAAAATAGATCAAGAACAGTCTTGCCATACCCTAAGACCTCCTAAATTGAGCAATCAGCCAGAACCCAGGATATCAGGGGGGTCTGAGAAAGTACCACAGCTACAGAGTTTATACTTTCCAGCTAATTGGGAGTAATCCAAGTTCCAAATGCTGGATAAACCAGTTAGAATTCCTTAGTGGGGCAATTACCTGTAGTTGTGCGTCTAGAGGTAGAGAGATAATTACCTTTTCCCATTTAACAAAAAATCTTTGAATTGACTTATCACTAAAGTCTCTTAAATTAAATTGTTCCATCGTAATCTGGTTGTGCATTTTGTTTATAAACTCCTTGAATTTAGGTTCCCGGGAGGACTTCCAATTCCGGAGAATGACATTACGTCCCACCAAGATTATTGTATTTATAAGTCTGAAGTTCAGACAAGATTCCTCATACTTTAACATGAAAAAGATATATTTCGGCTCTAGCGTAAAATTACACGCCTCTATTTTATTCAGCCAATAACAGACTTTGTTCCAAAACTGCCTTGCTTTGGGGCAACTCCAGAAGCAGTGCATTTCATCTGCTTCCCTGGCATTACATTTGGGGCATGTAACTTCCTTTTTATACCATTTTGACATTTTATCTGGTGTAATATATAATAGATTAACTAACTTAAAATGAGATTCTCTCCAATCAATAAAGACTTGTGTTTGATCAACTAATTTGAAACTTTGAAGAATATGTTCTTTAGTAATTTTTAAGGATTTATCCCATTTCCTCTCTAACTCCTCTATGTGTATCAGTCCATGGTGTTTAATAAGCATATTGTAGGGGATTGAGATAGAGACTTTCCCAGCATGATATAGTCTAATCACATCTTCTAGTTCCCCCAATAGGGGGTTAGAGTCATCTTCTGCACGTAAACTTGTGATCCAGTGCTGTACCTGGAGATACGCAAAGAAAGAAGTTTTTGCTATATTGAAACTGGTTCTTAAGTCTACAAAAGTCTTAATTATTAACGACTCATTTACGCAGATGTCTTTTACATTTTGGAGGCCATTCCTGGCCCAAGTAGAAAAGACTTTATAAGTAATCCCTGGAGGAAAGGCCGGATTACCTACTAAAGGAAGGAATTTGGATCTGCGAAAATTGATATGCATTTCAGAACAAAGTTTCTGCCAAGCCAAAATTATAAATTTAAAAGTATACAAATGTGACACATTGTCTGGTAAACACGCAGCTGGGATATGTATCAATGCTTTGAGTGAGAATGCAAGAAGGAGACATATTCTTTTTCTGTTATCCAATCTAGTACGAATTTGGTAAGTGCAGCATAATTATAAAACTGAAGGTTGGGCAACGCCAAGCCACCATGTTCTTTTAAGAAAGATAATTTGAACAATGATATCCTGGCTTTCTTCCCGTGCCATATAAATCTAGTGAATAACTTTTGTATAAATTTTAAATCCTTTTTCTCGATTAAAAGAGGGAGATTCTGCAGTAGGTACAGTAATTTCGGGAATAGAATTGTTTTAATTAGCATTACACGGGCAGATAGAGAAATTGGTAAATTGTGCCAAGTTGATAATTTATGTACAAACAGATCTATGCATTTCCGGAAGTTTAGGTCATACCATAATGAAGGATTGCTACTTAATATGATACCTAGATACTTAATTTCTTGTACCTCTTTAAAAGGGTGTGAGATATGATTCTCAGGTTTATAGATCCAGAGCAATTCCGATTTCCCCCAATTAATTTTATACCCTGAAATTGAACTAAATTTTTCAATAATCTTTAATAATTGGGGTATAGCTTGTTTAGTATTACTTAGATAAAGCAGGATGTCATCTGCAAATAATGATGTCACAAAATTCTTATCTCCTACCTTGATTCCTGTTAATTCTTTTCGTAATAATATTGCCAGAGGCTCTAAAGATAAATTAAACAATAGAGGAGAGAGGGGGCAGCCCTGTCGTGTACCTCGTTGGAGGGTAAAGCTCTCCGATATCTCCCCATTTATGATAATAGCAGATGTTGGAGTCTGATATAATAGGCCTATAAAATCCAAAAAGTTCCCTATAAGGCCAAAACCTTTAAGCGCATTAAACAAATGGTCCCACACTATGCAGTCGAATGCCTTCTCAGCGTCTACTGTGAGCAAGGCTAGATCGATATTGTGGTGCGTCTTTTTTTTAATTGATCTATTCCAAAAATAATCAATAACAAGCATCGCTTTTCGAAGATTTTTCACTGAGTTTCTTCCAACCATGAAACCTGCCTGGTCCGGATGTATTAATGGATCCAGGATATTCTTGAGCCTATTTGAAATAATGGCCGTTAAAAGTTTATAATCTTGGTTTAATAAAGATATAGGCCGATAAGAAGACATTATTTCTGGGTTTTTGTCCTTTTTTAAAATCAGCGCCACATTCGACGCTGAGAAGAACCTCGATCTCAGTTGCTTTTTGATATAATACTCATTGAAGAGGAGCGCTAATGTAGGCAGAATTTGATCGTGTAAGAGTTTATAGAACTCAGATGGGAGCGCATCTGGACCTGGCGTCTTATTGGACTTGGCCTGTTTAATTGCGTCTGAGATCTCGCGTATTGAAATAGGTTCATTCAACCGGGTTAAATCCTGGGAATCTATTTTAGGTAGCTTTATGCCTTTCCAAAATTCTTTTTTATTCTCTAGATTAACTACTCCTTCCGAGTAGACCTGCTGAAAATATTTAACAAATTCGCTTCTTATCTCAGAAATATTGGTAATTCTTCTATCTCCGATCTTAATTGTAGCTATAAAATTCTTCTGTGACCAGCCTTTAGATAGTTTTGCCAAATATTTTGCAGAATTACCATAGTGACCTCTAAATCTAGCTTTTTGCTTTTGTATTTCTAAAGCTAGTTCTTGTTTCAAAAACATATCTCTCTCTACTCGAGCAGCCTTATAATTAGCCCAAGAAATCTGGTTTGGAGAATTTAAATATTTCTTATAGGCATTTTTAACCTGATTTGCTAATTGTTCTTCCCTATTCTTTTTTTTCTTTTTCCATGTACATAAGTACGCTTTGATCTTACCCCTCAAAACCGCTTTAGCTGTTTCCCATATAATTTCTGGTTTATCACTGTATGTAGCATTAATTTGATAGAATTCCTTCCAGCTAGCTTGTAACCAGTTTTTAAATTTGGAGTTATTGGATAAATATTGAGGGAAAAAAAAACGCGAATTGTATGCACCTGGTGAGCGCAGTGCATTAATTTCCAATATGATAATTGCATGATCAGAAATGGCAATCTCGCCTATATCTGTTTTAATCTCCAAACCAAACATGTTGTTAGATATTAAAAAACAGTCTATTCGCGAGAAAGATTTGAATGACTTCGACTCACAGGTATACTCTTTACTGTCAGGGTGTTGCAGTCTCCATACATCTTTAAGAGCAAGTTTGTAACTAAAGTTCTGTAAAACCTTTGCTTCCCGATTATGTCTAGATCTTTGTGTGTGGTTTGACCTATCTAAACTGGGGGAGAATGTCATATTAAGATCTCCAGCCAATATAATATTCTTCCCTAGATGAGGGAATAATTGCAAACTCAGCTTCTCCCAGAATCCTTTATCCAAGGAGTTTGGGCCATATACATTGCACAAAACAAAATGGCATTTATTGATCATAATCTCCAGAATCTGGAATCTTCCTTCTGTGTCTGTTACCTGGGATACAATCTGGTAAGGAAGTTGTTTATTGAACAATATGGCCACACCTCTTTTCCTTTTTTCATACATTGTTGCGAATACCTCCCCCACCCATTTAGTTTTCAACTTAAGTAATTCATGGGGTTTTAGGTGGGTCTCTTGGATAAACGCAATATCGGGTCTATATTTACCCAATTCCTTAATAATAAGTTTCCTTTTAATTGGGGAGGTTATACCTCCGACATTCCACGAGATTATTCTGAGTTTATCCGCCATTTATATTGTAAAAAAGGAAGAAAAAAAAAAAAAAAAAAGAAAACCATCACACTATAACCTGTCTGTTCCATTAAAAACAAAAACCTGTCGGAAAAAGCGCTTAAAACCATTGTAGACATATATCCAAGAAAAACACTATCTCTCCCCCCCTTCCCTGGGGTCGGCTGATTCTCAAGTGTAATCCTAACATCACAGCAATATTGATCAAACATTTCTTTCTTACTTAAAGATTCACTATGGAATTTATACATTTTACAGATATCTAGTACAAAATTCCTGAGCCTCTGTTTGATTATTTAATGTTATTGAAGAACCTTCTTTTTCAAAAATAATTTTGGCAGGATATATTAATCTTGCATTAAAATTAGCCTTAATCAACCTTGAGCAAAATGGAGACATCTCCCTCCTTTTAGCAAGGGTCTCCGCAGAAAAGTCTTGGAATATTAATATTTTATGTTGAGCAATCATTAAACCATTATTTTTACGGTAGTGCCTAAGAATATTTATTTTATCCTGGAAATCCAAGCATTTTATAAGTACCGGTCTTGGTCTAGCAGTACCTTCCTGATTATTCCTAATTGGGCCGACTCTATGTTTATCACTGTATGTAGCATTAATTTGATAGAATTCCTTCCAGCTAGCTTGTAACCAGTTTTTAAATTTGGAGTTATTGGATAAATATTGAGGGAAAAAAAAACGCGAATTGTATGCACCTGGTGAGCGCAGTGCATTAATTTCCAATATGATAATTGCATGATCAGAAATGGCAATCTCGCCTATATCTGTTTTAATCTCCAAACCAAACATGTTGTTAGATATTAAAAAACAGTCTATTCGCGAGAAAGATTTGAATGACTTCGACTCACAGGTATACTCTTTACTGTCAGGGTGTTGCAGTCTCCATACATCTTTAAGAGCAAGTTTGTAACTAAAGTTCTGTAAAACCTTTGCTTCCCGATTATGTCTAGATCTTTGTGTGTGGTTTGACCTATCTAAACTGGGGGAGAATGTCATATTAAGATCTCCAGCCAATATAATATTCTTCCCTAGATGAGGGAATAATTGCAAACTCAGCTTCTCCCAGAATCCTTTATCCAAGGAGTTTGGGCCATATACATTGCACAAAACAAAATGGCATTTATTGATCATAATCTCCAGAATCTGGAATCTTCCTTCTGTGTCTGTTACCTGGGATACAATCTGGTAAGGAAGTTGTTTATTGAACAATATGGCCACACCTCTTTTCCTTTTTTCATACATTGTTGCGAATACCTCCCCCACCCATTTAGTTTTCAACTTAAGTAATTCATGGGGTTTTAGGTGGGTCTCTTGGATAAACGCAATATCGGGTCTATATTTACCCAATTCCTTAATAATAAGTTTCCTTTTAATTGGGGAGGTTATACCTCCGACATTCCACGAGATTATTCTGAGTTTATCCGCCATTTATATTGTAAAAAAGGAAGAAAAAAAAAAAAAAAAAGAAAACCATCACACTATAACCTGTCTGTTCCATTAAAAACAAAAACCTGTCGGAAAAAGCACTTAAAACCATTGTAGACATATATCCAAGAAAAACACTATCTCTCCCCCCCTTCCCTGGGGTCGGCTGATTCTCAAGTGTAATCCTAACATCACAGCAATATTGATCAAACATTTCTTTCTTACTTAAAGATTCACTATGGAATTTATACATTTTACAGATATCTAGTACAAAATTCCTGAGCCTCTGTTTGATTATTTAATGTTATTGAAGAACCTTCTTTTTCAAAAATAATTTTGGCAGGATATATTAATCTTGCATTAAAATTAGCCTTAATCAACCTTGAGCAAAATGGAGACATCTCCCTCCTTTTAGCAAGGGTCTCCGCAGAAAAGTCTTGGAATATTAATATTTTATGTTGAGCAATCATTAAACCATTATTTTTACGGTAGTGCCTAAGAATATTTATTTTATCCTGGAAATCCAAGCATTTTATAAGTACCGGTCTTGGTCTAGCAGTACCTTCCTGATTATTCCTAATTGGGCCGACTCTATGCGCCCTCTCTATCCGCACTGGAAAATCTTCTGCCTTAAGCCCTAGTATTTGCGGCAGCTTAGAGGAGGCAAAGGACAGCAGGTCCTGATATTCTAGTGTTTCAGGTAGGCCCACTATTCTCAGATTGTTACGGCGGGCCCTGTCCTCTAACTCCTCCAATCTGGAATGCAATAAATTGATCTGTTTATTCTGTGATGCACTGGACTGTTCTTGTACCGTAATACGATCCTCAATATCTGAAACCCTAGTTTCAACCTCTGCCATTCTTGTAGCAAATTGCTTGACCTCTCCTGAGAGACTTGCAATGTCCTGTTTGATTAATTCAAACTGAGGCATGAATAATTCAGCAATCTGTTGGAGTAACTTCGTATTATCTATGGGGGTTAATGTAGGGTCATTTGTGGCTTCTATGCTAGTGTCAACCTGTTTAGCCTTTCTCTCCTTGTGTTTAGGCGCCATTATAGGCGAATTGTTCTTAGAGTGAAGGACAAATTTTTCCATGTGGAACAGAGCTCAACCTGTTCCGTGTAACAAATTGTGAAATACGCCCGTGTAAATTAATAGTGTAGAATATCTAAATCAGATGTGCAAAGAAAGGGAGAAAAAAAAAAAAAAAGAGAAAAAAAAAAAAAATTAAACTCAAGAAAAATCTGTGCGTAGAAAAGGAAATCAAGAAGTGTCAAACCCGTATATTCTTATATCGTGCGGGTCAAAGATAGACCACTCGCACCTAAAGAATTTCTATAAAGAAAGTGAATTACTATTTGAACAGTGTGAGTGAATCACAGAACTCATAAACCCAACCGTGTGACTTGTGCAAACTCGTGAGAGAAAAAAGAAGGAGAAGAGTAGAACCCACGCAAGGAACTCACCCAAAAAGTGGATATAGGAGAGAAGCAAGGCCACAAAGGTCCAGAGGTCGCTCAGCTATATAGATCTGGTTATTCTCAAGAGTCCCTTCTAGGGTATCAATTCCAATTTATTCCACCGCTATCCCAGTTGTCACTTTATATGGCTGCTGCTTTTACCTAGCAATATTTAGCACTATCGTTTATAGAGCCTTATCCTAATATTAAACACTTTTAACTGAGTTATCACTCTTGTTCTTTGATCTTATTCCCAGTAGTAACAACAACAGTATATATATCACATTAGAATACATACATCTCAATTTCTACTTTATATTTTGTTAAGGTACTTATTTTTGATTTTTTTTTTTCCCCAAAAATCAGTATAACATGGGAAAAAGTTGTAATAGTATCACAGTAATCCAATCAGTTCCACCCTTTCCTTACTGAAAAGATAGGAAAACTCCTTATTCTTGACCCCCAAAAGTAGACAACAGATTACTTCTTTTTAGACGTTCGTCAGACCTATTTCTCCATATGGGGTGCTTATACGTACAAAGTCCATCATTATCCTTTTACTCAAGAAGGAAAAGAAAAGGGAGCCGCCAATTACTTGTTTTACTTTTCCAATCCCTTAGAAAGGAACTTTGGTTAATACAGCAGGGCAATACTTCAGAGCTGTTTCTTAAACTTTAACTTCAATAGTACCAATTAGGGCCGCAATGTCTTTTGCCTTTTTGCAGAAAATTTGGGGGGACTTCAATAGGGACGGTCCCAAAAGCCTTTAAGATAGAAAAGTGGCAGTCTATGGCCCTTGGAACCCACAGCACCTTTAATCAAAGGTAAAATCTTCCACTGCTAATTAGGCTATTACACTCCTCATGTATTGCTCAAATTCTTTTTTGTATAGTAATCTGCAAACAGCATGTATTTTGAAGCAGAAAAAAAGAAAGTCACACAGTTTTAACCATTCACTTGCTTTCGTACTGCCCAAAGACAATAATCACAGCTTAGATTACTCACCAGCTCCGTGTGTATGGGCAGCACCAGCAACCTCTTACTTTTGCATATGTAATCCTCTAGCTGTACGGTAGATACTCCGGAACTCCGGTGTATAGTAATCTGGGACCAGGCCAGCAACTATAATACACCGTGTCTCCAAAAAGGCGATCACCACTTTATGAATCCTTTAGGTGGCCAGGTTCCTGTGCTCAGGATTTCTCTTTTGTTTTCACCACCTTAGCCTCCTAAGCAAAATCCTCTGGCAATGTTGCAGCTGCTCCGGCGCTCCGGTGTGTAGCGAACTGAGACCAGGCCAGTTAACTTACTACACCGCGACCCAAGGAAGGCGCTCAGCACCTCATCATACCATTGGGGAGCAATATTCCCTATTCCGACAAATGGGGTATTTCATCAAACCGCTGTAGCCTTCTGTACCCGCACCTCGTCCTTAGCCAGCGACGCGACCTGTTTCCGGTCCGCCTTACTCAGCTGAGGTCGGATGTATTTTCAGTGCCGAAGATATGTGGCTCTGCTGTGAGCCCAGCAGCAAAAATGGAGACTTCCTTGCCTGTTGTTGGACCGCGACGGCCCGCTGCCCGAACTGCCACTCACGGCGTGCAGCAAAGGGATCCAGGCGTCTTGGGTAGGTTTCCCGGCTCTTTCGACCTCAGAGCCCAGAGTCAGCGTACAGGTGTTTGCTGTCTCCACCCAACCGGAAGTCCGTCTTGGCAATCTTCTTATAGCCTAGACCATCGGTATGTAGAGCAACAATTCTTTTTTTCAGATCCTCAGAGAGTTCTTTGCCATGAGGTGCCATGTTGAACTTCCAGTGACCAGTATGAGAGAGTGTGAGACAATAACACCAAATGTAACACACCTGCTCCCCATTCACACCTGAAAACTTGTAACACTAACTAGTCACTTGACACCTGGGAGGGAAAATGGCTAATTGGGCCTGATTTGGACATTTCCACTTAGGGGTGTACTCACTTTTGTTGCCAACAGTTTAGACATTAATGGCTGTGTGTTGAGTTATTTTGAGGGTACAGTAAATTTACACTGTTATACAGGATGTACACTCACTACTTTACATTGTAGCAAAGTGTAATTTCTTCAGAGTTGTCACATGAAAAGATATAATAAAATATTTACAAAAATCTGAGGGGTGCACTCACTTTTGTGAGATACTGTGTATATATATATATATATATATACCTACATACATACATATATATTCCTACATACCTACATACATATATATACATACCTTTTTACCTATATACATACATATATTTAGATATCTACATACCTACATACAAATATTTACATACCTACATATTGGGCCCAATTTGCCATATTCCCTCCCAGGTGTCATGTGACTTGTTAGTGTTAAAAGGTCTTAGGTGTGAATGGGGAGCAGGTGTGTTAAATTTGGTGTTATCGCTCTCACACTCTCTCATACTGGTCACTGGAAGTTCAACATGGCACCCCATAGTAAATAACTCTCTGAGGATCTGAAAAAAAGAATTGTTGCTCTACATAAAGATGGCCTAGGCTATAAGAAGATTGTGCAGACCCTGAAACTGAGCACGGTGGGCAAGACCATACAGTGGTTTCAAAGGACAGGTTCCACTCAGAACAGGCTTAGCCATGGTTGACCAAATAAGTTGAGTGCACATGCTCAGCTTCATATCCAGAGGTTGCTTTTGGGAAATAGACGTATGAGTGCTGCCAGCATTGCTGCAGAGGTTAAAGGGGTGGAGGGTCAGCCTATCAGTGCTCCGACTATACGTCACACATTGCATTAAATTGGTCTGCATGGCTGTCGTCCCAGAAGAAAGCTAAGACTAAGGACATGAATTACTGGAACTATGTCCTGTGGTCCAATGAGACCAAGATAAACGTATTTGGTTCAGATGGTGTTAAGTGTGTGTGGCGGCAACCAGGTGAGGAGTACAAAGACAAGTGTGTCTTGCCTACAGTCAAGCATGGTGGTGGGAGTGTCATGGTTTGGGCCTGCATGAGTGCTTCTGGCACTGGGGAGCTATAGTTCAT
The DNA here is from genome assembly GCF_027579735.1 of Bombina bombina. Classification (NCBI taxonomy): domain Eukaryota; kingdom Metazoa; phylum Chordata; class Amphibia; order Anura; family Bombinatoridae; genus Bombina; species Bombina bombina. The sequence goes on from NC_069509.1 coordinate 189,632,757, forward strand.
TGAGGGAACCATGAATGCCAACATGTACTGTGACATACTGAAGCAGAGCATGATCCCCTCCCTTCAGAGATTGGGCCGCAGAGTAGTATTTCAACATGATAACAATCCCAAACACACCTCCAAGACGACCACTGCCTTGCTAAAGAAGCTGAGGTTAAAGGTGATGGACTGGTCAAGCATATCTACAGGCCTAAACCCTATTGAGCATATGTGGGGCATCCTCAAACAGAAGATGGGGGAGTGCAAGGTCTCTAACATCCACCAGCTCCGTGATGTCATCATGGAGGAGTGGAAGAGGACTCCAGTGGCAAGCTGTAAAGCTCTGGTGAACTCCATGCCCAAGAGGGTTAAGGCAGTGCTTGAAAATAATGGTGGCCACACAAAATATTGACACTTTGGGCCCAATTTGGACATTTCCACTTAGGGGTGTACTCACTTTTGTTGCCAATGGCTTAGACATTAATGACTGTGTGTTGAGTTAGTTTGAGTGGACAGCAAATTTACACTGTTATACAGGCTGTAAACTCACTATTTTACATTGTAGCAAAGTGAAATTTCTTCAGTGTTGTCACTTGAAAAGATATAATAAAATATTTACAAAAATGTGAGGGGTGTACTCCCTTTTGTGAGATACTGTATATACCTACATACATACATAAATACAGTGCCCTCCACTAATATTGGCACCCTTGATAAATATCAGCAAAGACGGCTGTGAAAATTTGTATTTATTTTTTAACCTTTTGCTCTTTTGTTAAAAAAATATTCTGCTCTCATGGATATCAAACAATTGCAAACACAACACAGCCACGGAAATAAAAAATCAGAATAATATGGATACTGTGCCTATGTATCTCAAATCAATGTCTCATATAAGTCTATATAAAATTAATGGTATATATATATATATATATATATATATATATATATATATATATATATATATATATAAAATTGTGTTCTACTAGAAGAAACTTGAATATAATATGAAAAGAGAGGGTGATTTCCTGCAAGCCACTCTTAAATAAAGATGCTATAAAACAATAAATCAATGAAAACAACCGGGTATGCAACTTGTGTAGTATATTTATTCTATCGTAATAAACGTAAATTAAAAACACTTACAGACTGAAGTGAAAGCATATCAGGAAAGAAAACAGTATCCACCTATTGTGTTCAATCTGCTGTATGGTCCATCCCGCAGTTAGTAGAGCCGATCACAACACAAATGCCGGTCATGACATATAGTCCACAGGTGGTGAGAAAGGTCTCTAAACTTCAACGCGTTTCTCTCAGTCTTCAGCCAGGCTTTCTCAAGAGAGAAAAAATAGATTGATAGTAAGGAGACTGTATAAAAGCTTCTTATGTTCAAAATTGAGTCCATGCATATACTGTATGGGGTTATCTTAACTGATCCTCAATCCGATTGAAGTATGCAAACAATTTTTAAAAAAATATCAATATAAAATTACATCTAAAAGTTTCTATATAAAAAAACATATAATACAAATGTAAAGCACATAAAAATAGGTCTATAATGAGCTAGATTACCATTAACCTCGGTAGGTTTTTGCATGCATCAGGTTGTGCTTGTATTACAACTTAAAAGTGTGCAAGTGAGGAAAACCCGACGCCTACAAAAAATATTGAAACCTTGTTGATTTCTTCTGCCATAGACTTCAATGAAGCGTGAAAATGAAAAAAAAAAACACCCATACTCGCACACTAACCCGACAGCATAAATTCAAGAGTGCTAAACCCAACATGAAATATTAATATATCACATTCCAATGTTCTTTACATAGCAGACATTGTTCTATACATATTGCTATATACTGTACATCTGTATATAACTAAACCTATAGATCTGTTCTTATAAATATATAGGTATAGATATGTATTTTACATGAATAGTATCAGATATATATATATATTTAATATTAAAAAGTACAATATTTTCTTTCAGGTAGATTACAAGTTGTGCGTTCGTATAAAACAGCAACGTAGCCATTACAAGTCTTGTCAGTATAGCTGTACCGCAAGCCTTTTAGCCTGTAACGCAACATCAGTCCCGCATTCGTAAAAATGAAGTATTATCATGGGACTTCCATAGCTCTGCCATTACAAGTTTTGCGATGAGGCTAAAAGTTTGCGTTACACCCTATAACGACAAGATCCGTACTGCCATTGAGATGCCTGAGGAAACAGCAAGTTTGAGCTGAGAAACGCGTTGTAATCTATCACAACATTTGTTTTTACATCTTATGGGTGATGTCTAACACCCTTTGTTTTTAAATATCTTTTTAAAATAAAAATATGTTGTAACTTATGGAAGCCTGAGCCTGTTTTTCCTACCACACCACCTGGATATCCTGGATCCCTACATCCTATTGCAGGATCAGTGTAGCTGGGTCACTGTGAATCCCCAGCCTGCGCCATTTAGCACAATGGGTGCTGCTCCTTTTGTGAGTATTATTTCAGAGTGAAATCTGCTTTATTCATCATTATTTCAGTGTTGCACTAGGAGGAGCCCTCTGTCTTTGTGATTTCATTCACAGATTTCTGTCTTTTGTCGATTATCTACAAGAGGAGCTGCTCATATCCACTGGAATTTATATGATTTGGTCTGTTTTTGGATCACCATTTTCAGACATTTTACAACCATTGATGAATACATCAGGACAATCTTGCTCACCTGAACTTGGGGTATAAAGTTCTTTTAAAGACACAGCCAAGATCTATCCCACGACTGGTGATTATAATTGTATACCTGTTCTTGATGTGTATATAACTGTTTGCTTGTTTTACATGTGATTTACACCTATATATTAGACCATTATAGGAATTATTGTGTAAACACTTTTTTTTAACCATATCACATTTATAGTTTGGTCTAGACTAGATCAACTCACACATTCTCTTATATATAGCGCCCCCTAAGGTTGGACACTTCTGTGTCACAGCAGTTGAATAACACCCATAAACTACCTATTAACCCCTAAACCAAAGCCCTCCCACATCACAAACACTATTTAAATATTATTAACCCCTAATCTGCCGTCTGCCCACATCGCCCCCACTATAGTAAAGTTATTAACCCCTATTCCGCCACTCCCTGACACCGCCACCACTATAATAAACCCATTAACCCCTAAACCGGAAGCCCCCACAATGAAATATACTAAATTAAACTATTAAACCTTAAACTGAAAGCCACCACATCGCAATAAACTAATTTAAACGAGTAACCCCTAAACCTAACGCCCCTCTAACTTTAAATTAAAATGACAATTTCACTATTTTAAATTAAATTAAAACTTACCTGTCAAATAAAAAAAACTAAGATTAAACTAACAATTAAACTAATATAACTATTAAACTAAAATTAAACTAACTACCAATTAAAAAAAGCTTAAATACACATTAAAAAAATCGCAAGCACAAGTCGGCTGTTTGAAAACTTGTAATGGTAGCGCTATGGCGGGTGAAATAAAGCAACTTTTGTTGCATTCGGTAAATACCGTCTATCGCGCAGAACTTGTAATCTACCTGTTTGTGAAGTAAAATATGTCTTATGCACATCATGTTTTGCAATTTAGATTTTTTTTTTTTTTAAATAACAATTTTTATTGAGATTGTTGGTTAATACACAACATAACATATGTCCATTTACATCATCAAAGAATAAACAGAGTGCATAATAAATGAAGGTGGATATTGTAGGTAAATGAATATTCAAAATGTCTGTAAGCTTATTATGACAGCGATAAGATAGAAAATTATTTTCCCTGAAACATGTAATTCTATAATATCACCTGTAAGAAAATAGTGAATACGTTGTGGAATAAGTGGTTAATAGTCATGTTCTATGACATGAGAAGCTATGGTTGTGTGCTAAAATATAATAAAAAGGGAGTGTTCAGTTATAAGTTTTCTAAACACCTGTTTGTTCTACATCTCAGGACTCCACTAATGAATCCGTAAATGAACTTAGCATTAAGGGAATCTCATTTTTTCATAAGGTAGAGAATTAATGATAAATAGTATGAGAAGCGTTGGGGGGTCGATCAGTAGACAAGAGCTACTTTAATAATGGGATGGAGGCGCGTGCGGGAGGCTTAATGATATAGTAATAATATTATGTGGGCCAAGATAGATTTAAAAATGGATACGAGCTCCTGTAATCAGGGGAAGATACAAAAGATCTCACTTATAAAGATTGGGGAAAATTTCTATATGCAAATGATAGAAGATGGCTTTTATTAAACTGTTAGACTAGGTTAACCATGAGGGAAATTATAGTGAGGAATGAGTTACTATGCGGCATATGACAGTAGAAGGCTTGAGATTGTGATACCATATTATGGAGAGGTACACTATATACTAGCAGTTGGGATGTGATGTCAGTAAATAAGTATGTCTCTGAATAAGTATCACAGAGTGCATAAGAGTTAAATGATAGGATAAATGACCTTCATGAAATGCTTATGACATGTGAGTACACTAAGTTAGATTTGTGAGTGTAGCAGACATTCTGGATGTCTTATATAATTAATTCTGTCGCCCTTTACTATGCATCTGTGCAGCTCCATGGACCCAAGAGGATCACTAATGTCATGGTACCGCAAACTCACAAAATAACGTATAGAGGTACTACCTATACAGCAGAAAGTCTACTCTAGTAAGGACACATGAACAGCTTTAGATACATGACCAACTTACCCCCCATAGTTATGGGCAGAGCATAATACAACCATTACATTTGGATTATTCACATACATAACAGCAAATAAAAAAAAAACCCTGCTGGCATGGAATTAACTCAGAGCCTATGCCACCTAAATAAGTAATAGTAAAGAAATGATCACACCCTTATACCCTAAAGTATATGAAATATATATCAGAAAATGTGACTTAACTGTTTCATTAGTCTAAATCTGGGACGTTGGTCTCTGGGGAACCATTGGAAATAGAATGCACTGTAATTTTGAGGAAGCTTAGTAGGGGTCTCTAGATTTAAGTCTCCTTGTAATATGTTACAAGCGATGAGCATAAGATAAGGACTATTAATCATTGGATAGATATATATTTAAGAAGAGCTAAGAGAAAGACAACATTTTTGAGGCACAATTCACTCTTTATACATCGGATGGTAAAACTTTACACTATAGTAAAGGTAGGCGTCTCACCCAAATTATAGTCTCAATGCCTTGGGATTAATGGAGCACAAGAAGAAAAAAGGTTAAAATAACAGTTTACTGCAGGGCCCAAAGTATTAAGTGGGGCAACTATGAGGTCCGAATATGACTCGTGACAGTACAATACAGTTAGCTAGTATCACAGATGCGGTACAGCTTGTAGGGCTTTGTTTATGAACTAGAGAGTCACCCAATTCCAGCAGCTATATGGTCTTGTTGACACGGAAAGTTTATCGACAGGTTAGCCGTCCTCTGAGGTATGTTGGTAGCAGGTGTATCTTGCGTACTCACTCTCCATATACAAAGGGATCCTCCATCTTGTTTTACATCTTTGGTGGGATGGTGTTGTAGAATAGTGAGCCGGCTTTTGAGGCAATGGTTAGCTGCCTACGAGACACCTCCTTCTTGGCCACATACACTTTTCTCAGCCTTGTGGGGAGAGCGATCACCGCAATAGATTGACCTCTGAAGATCCAGCAATTCTGCTTCCCGGAACAAGGGGCCGGCACATTCCCCTGGCTGGTATCAACAATCAGGCAATAGGGGTCCTCATCGGTAGTTGGTGAATGAGGAGTGCACATGGCTGCTATATCAGCCTGGGCAAGGCAGAAAAGTGATCATATACTGCGGTCTTCCGTCATAGAGGAGATCACTTCTGCCTGTGCTAAGCTGCGATGCTGCGTAGTGCTAGTGCTTATAATGTGCGACAAAGATTCAAATTAATTTTCCATTTTGAGCTCAATCTCCTTTAGGCAAGTAAGGATAGATAAGTAGGCTTCCTCCTCATACACAGCCATTCTAATGTAGTATAATCTGGGTTACCAGGGTGTAGAGGTTATCAGAAAGTCTGAAAAAACAGGCTGCAACCTATAAGTGCAATGGTCCGGAACTGGGCTAAACAGTCATAAATACAGCTATAATAATATATCAATCTCTGTCGCTTCAGATGCTTTTGCAGAATATAAGCTTGTGTAAAAGGGATGCTGTAGGTATCCGCTGATAATCGGTGGATTATCGGGTTCTTTGTTTCAGCCTCAGATGGTGCGACTTAGCAGAAGCACGGCCCGGACACGCCCCCTGCAATTTAGATTTTAATGTGATCGGCTTAGCGCACATTAAAATTTTGTAATTTTAAGGCTCGTTATTGAAATATTACATATAAAATATTTTTAAAAAGTTAACAAAAATGCAATATATATCTGATGCTGTCCATGTACAATACATATCTATACCTATATATCTATAAGAATAGATGTATAGGTATAATATATATATATATATATATATATATATATATGTGTGTGTGTAATTAAGAATAAAAAGGACATTATCCTGTAAGTGAAGAACACTGGAATGTGGAATATACAGTAAATATACAGTAAAACATATAAATACATCTATACACACATATATACATACATATACATATTTAGATATGCATATTTATGTATCTATATATTAAAGGACCAGTCAACACTGTAGATTTGTATAATGAACAAATGCAAGATAACAAGACAATGCAATAGCACTTAGGGGGGTAGTTATCAAGCCGTCAACCTCAAATACGCTGGAATTCCGCAGCGTATTTGTGGTGAGGCTGATTCGCCTTAGTTATCAAAGGCTACAGACCGGCAAAAGTAGAATTTTGTGACGTAAACTTTGATCCGCCGGACTCCGTCCGACACAGATCGATTCTTACGTCACTCCAGATGTTCCGCACACAAGTGCGGCACAATCTCACTACTTTTGCTAGTTATCAAAAAACTAGCAGGTACGCTCTGCACTTTTACGGCCCAGCGTACCTGGTTTTCAAACCGCCGCCCTGGAGGCAGTGGATACCATAGGAATCAATGGGAGTCTGATAATAGCGAAAGTACAAGTTCGCTGCTGACAGACATCCCATTCATTCCTATGGGACCTGTCTGCACCTAACACCCTAACATGTACCCCGAGTCTAAACACCACTAATCTGTCCCCCCTACACCGCCGCAACTAAATAAAGTTATTACCCCCTAAACCGCCGCTCCCGGAGCCCACCGACACTATAATAAATATGTTAACCCCTAAACCGCCGCTCCCGGAGCCCACCGCTAACTACATTATACCTAGTAACCCCTATCCTGCCCCCCCTATACCGCCGCCCTCTATAATAAATTTATTAACCCCTATCCTGCCGATCCCGCACCTCGCCGCAACTAAATAAATAGTTTAACCCCTAAATCGCTGCTCCCGGACCCCCGAAACCTATATTAAATTTATTAACCCCTATCCTGCCCCCCTACACCGTCGCCACCTATAATAAATTTATTAACCCCTATCCTGCCCCCTTCTACACCGTCGCCACCTATAATAAATTTATTAACCCCTATCCTGCCCCCTTCTACACCGTCGCCACCTATAATAAATTTATTAACCCCTAATCTGCCCCCCCTACACCGTCGCCACCTATAATAAATTTATTAACCCCCTATCCTGCCCCCCACTACACCGCCGCCACTGTAATAAATTTATTAACCCCTAAACCTAAGTCTAACACTAACCCTAACACCCCCTAACTTAAATATTAATTAAATAAATCTAAATCATATTTCTATTATGAACTAAATGAATCCTATTTAAAACTAAATACTTACCTTTAAAATAAACCCTAATATAGCTACGATATAAATAATAATTATATTCTAGCTATCTTAGGATTTATTTTTATTTTACAGGTACCTTTCCATTTATTTTAACTAGGTACAATAGCTATTAAATAGTTATTAACTATTTAATAGCTTACCTAGCTAAAATAATGAGAAATTTACCTGTGAAATAAAAACTAACCTAAGTTACAATTACACCTAACACTACACTATACTTTAATAAATTGTTCCTATTTAAAACTAAATACTTACCTGTAAAATAAACCCTAATATAGCTACAATATAATTAATAATTACATTGTAGCTATCTTAGGATTTATATTTATTTTACAGGTAACTTTGTATTTATTTTAGCTAGTTAGAATAGTTATTAAATAGTTATTAACTATTTAATAACTACCTAGCTAAAAGAAATACAAAATTACCTGTAAAATAAATTCTAACCTAAGTTACAATTAAACCTAACACCACACTATCATTAAATAAATTAAATAAACTACCTACAAATAACTACAATTAAATACAATTACATCAACTAACTAAAGTACAAAGAATAAAAAAAGCTAAGTTACAAAAAATAAAAAAAATAAGTTACAAACATTTAAAAACATATTACAACAATTTTAAGCTACTTACACCTAATTTAAGCCCCCTAATAAAATAACAAACCCCCCCCCCAATTAAAAAAGTTCAAAGCTCTTTTACCTTACATGCCCTTAAAAGGGCCTTTTGTGGGGGCATGCCCCAAAGAGTTCAGCTCTTTTGCCTGTAAAATAAAAATACAACCCCCCCCAGCATTAAAACCCACCACCCACATACCCCTAATCTAACCCAAACCCCCCTTAAAATAACCTAACACTAATCCCCTGAAGATCATCCTACCTTTAGTTGTCTTCACTCAGCCGAGCCACCGATGGAACTGAAGAGGACATCCGGACCGGCAGAAGTTATCCTCCAAGGGGCGCTGAAGAAATCTTCCATCCGAGGAAGTGATCCTCCAAGCAGCGCTGAAGAAATCTTCCATCCGGGCGAGGTCATCTTCCAAGAGGCGCTGAAGAAGTCTTCTATCCGGGCGAGGTCATCGGAACAGCCAATAGAATGCAAGCTCAATCTGATTGGCTGATAGGATCAGCCAATCGGATTGATCTTGAATCTGATTGGCTGATTCAATCAGCCAATCAGATTTTTCCTACCTTAATTCCGATTGGCTGATAGAATCCTATCAGCCAATCGGAATTGAAGGGACACCATCTTGGATGACGTCCCTTAAAGGAGCCTTCATTCGTCGGTAGTTCGTCGGGAAAGAAGGATGTTCCGCGTCGGCGGGATGAAGATTCAAGACCCGGCTTCGAAGATGACCTCGCCCGGATAGAAGACTTCTTCAGCGCCTCTTGGAAGATGACCTCGCCCGGATGGAAGATTTCTTCAGTGCCGCTTGAAGGATCACTTCATCGGATGGAAGATTTCTTAAGTGCCCCTTGGAGGATAACTTCTGCCGGTCCGGATGTCCTCTTCAGTTCCATTGGTGGCTCGGCTGAGTGAAGACAACTAAAGGTAGGATGATCTTCAGGGGATTAGTGTTAGGTTATTTTAAGGGGGGTTTGGGCTAGATTAGGGGTATGTGGGTGGTGGGTTTTAATGTTGGGGGGGGTTGTATTTTTCTTTTACAGGCAAAAGAGCTGAACTCTTTGGGGCATGCCCCCACAAAAGGCCCTTTTAAGGGCTGGTAAGGTAAAAGAGCTTTGAACTTTTTTAATGTAGAATAGGGTAGGGCATTTTTTTATTTTGGGGTGGTTTGTTATTTTATTAGGGGGCTTAGATTAGGTGCAAGTAGCTTAAAATTGTTGTAATATGTTTTTAAATGTTTGTAACTTATTTTTTTATTTTTTGTAACACTTTTTTTTATTTTTTGTACTTTAGTTGGTTTATGTAATTGTATTTAATTGTAGTTATTTGTAGGTAGTTTATTTAATTTATTTAATGATAGTGTAGTGTTGTAACTTAGGTTAGGATTTCTTTTACAGGTAATTTTGTATTTCTTTTAGCTAGGTAGTTATTAAATAGTTAATAACTATTTAATAACTATTCTAACTAGCTAAAATAAATGCAAAGTTACCTATAAAATAAATATAAATCCTAAAATAGCTACAATGTAATTATTAATTACATTGTAGCTATCTTAGGGTTTATTTTACAGGTAAGTATTTAGTTTTAAATAGGAATAATTTATTAAAGTATAGTGTAGTGTTAGGTGTAATTGTAACTTAGGTTAGTTTTTATTTTACAGGTAAATTTCTCTTTATTTTAGCTAGGTAAGCTATTCAATAGTTAATAACTATTTAATAGCTATTGTACCTAGTTAAAATAAATTGAAAGGTACCTGTAAAATAAAAATAAATCCTAAGATAGCTACAATATAATTATTATTTATATTGTAGCTATACAGGGAGTGCAGAATTATTAGGCAAGTTGTATTTTTGAGGATTAATTTTATTATTGAACAACAACCATGTTCTCAATGAACCCAAAAAACTCATTAATATCAAAGCTGAATAGTTTTGGAAGTAGTTTTTAGTTTGTTTTTAGTTATAGCTATTTTAGGGGGATATCTGTGTGTGCAGGTAACTATTACTGTGCATAATTATTAGGCAACTTAACAAAAAACAAATATATACCCATTTCAATTATTTATTTTTACCAGTGAAACCAATATAACATCTCAACATTCACAAATATACATTTCTGACATTCAAAAACAAAACAAAAACAAATCAGTGACCAATATAGCCACCTTTCTATGCAAGGACACTCAAAAGCCTGCCATCCATGGATTCTGTCAGTGTTTTGATCTGTTCACCATCAACATTGCGTGCAGCAGCAACCACAGCCTCCCAGACACTGTTCAGAGAGGTGTACTGTTTTCCCTCCTTGTAAATCTCACATTTGATGATGGACCACAGGTTCTCAATGGGGTTCAGATCAGGTGAACAAGGAGGCCATGTCATTAGATTTTCTTCTTTTATACCCTTTCTTGCCAGCCACACTGTGGAGTACTTGGACGCGTGTGATGGAGCATTGTCCTGCATGAAAATCATGTTTTTCTTGAAGGATGCAGACTTCTTCCTGTACCACTGCTTGAAGAAGGTATCTTCCAGAAACTGGCAGTAGGACTGGGAGTTGAGCTTGACTCCATCCTCAACCCGAAAAGGCCCCACAAGCTCATCTTTGATGATACCAGCCCAAACCAGTACTCCACCTCCACCTTGCTGGCGTCTGAGTCGGACTGGAGCTCTCTGCCCTTTACCAATCCAGCCACGGGCCCATCCATCTGGCCCATCAAGACTCACTCTCATTTCATCAGTCCATAAAACCTTAGAAAAATCAGTCTTGAGATATTTCTTGGCCCAGTCTTGACGTTTCAGCTTGTGTGTCTTGTTCAGTGGTGGTCGTCTTTCAGCCTTTCTTACCTTGGCCATGTCTCTGAGTATTGCACACCTTGTGCTTTTGGGCACTCCAGTGATGTTGCAGCTCTGAAATATGGCCAAACTGGTGGCAAGTGGCATCTTGGCAGCTGCACGCTTGACTTTTCTCAGTTCATGGGCAGTTATTTTGCGCCTTGGTTTTTCCACACGCTTCTTGCGACCCTGTTGACTATTTTGAATGAAACGCTTGATTGTTCGATGATCACGCTTCAGAAGCTTTGCAATTTTAAGAGTGCTGCATCCCTCTGCAAGATATCTCACTATTTTTTACTTTTCTGAGCCTGTCAAGTCCTTCTTTTGACCCATTTTGCCAAAGGAAAGGAAGTTGCCTAATAATTATGCACACCTGATATAGGGTGTTGATGTCATTAGACCACACCCCTTCTCATTACAGAGATGCACATCACCTAATATGCTTAATTGGTAGTAGGCTTTCGAGCCTATACAGCTTGGAGTAAGACAATATGCATAAAGAGGATGATGTGGTCAAAATACTCATTTGCCTAATAATTCTGCACTCCCTTTATTAGGGTTTATTTTATAGGTAAGTATTTAGTTTTAAATAGGATTAACTTAGTTAATAATAGAAATATTATTTAGATTTATTTAATTAATATTTAAGTTAGGGTGGTGTTAGGGTTGGTGTTAGACTTAGGTTTAGGGGTTAATAATTTTATTACAGTGGCGGCGGTGTAGTGGGGGGCAGGATAGGGGTTAATAAATTTATTATAGGTAGCGACGGTGTAGGGGGGGCAGGATAGGGGTTAATAAATTTATTATAGGTGGCGACGGTGTAGGGGGGGCAGGATAGGGGTTAATAAATTTAATATAGGTTGCGGCGGGTTCAGGGAGCGGCGGTTTAGGGGTTAAACTATTTTTTTATTTGCAGCGAGGTGCGGGATCAGCAGGATAGGGGTTAATAACTTTATTATAGAGGGCGACGGTATAGGGGGGGCAGGATAGGGGTTACTAGGTATAATGTAGGTGGCAGCGGTGTCCGGGAGCGGCGGTTTAGGGGTTAATACATTTATAAGACTTGCGGCGGGGTCTAGGAGCGGCGGTTTAGGGGTTAGTATCTTTACTTAGTTGCGGGGGGCTCCGGGGGCACCGGTATAGGGGGTAGAACAGTCTAGTTTAGTGTGAGTGCTTAGTGACAGGCTAGCAAGAAAGCTGTCAAACAGCCGAAGAGCAGCGAGATCGGATGTGTGATAACTCTCACAGTCCGCTGCTCATCGCCCCGAGGCTTTTTGACAGCTTTTTTGATAACTTAGGCGTATTTTTTCAGGTCCGCGGCGGCGAAGGTAGGCGAGCTTAGGCGGGCGTATTGGGCCGGCGAAGGCAGGAAAGTTGACACGTTGATAACTACCCCCCTTAGTCTGAACTTCAAATGAGTAGTAGATTTTTTTCTGACAATTTTAAAAGTTATGTCTTTTTCCACTCCCTCTGTACCATGTGACAGCCATCAGCCAATCACAAATGCATACACGTACCATGTGACAGCAATCAGCCATTCACAAATGCATGCACACTTATTCTTGCACATGCTCAGTAGGAGCTGGTGACTCAAAAAGTTTAAATATAAAAAGACACATGGAAGTAAATTAGAAAGTTGTTTAAAATTGCATGCTCTATCTGAATAATGAAAGTTTAATTTTGATTGAGTGTCCCTTTCAAGTCCTTTGCAGGCTTTTTATTTTCTAACACCTGAGACCTCATATCTTTGAGCCCTTATAAGTGTTTTAATGCAATCTTTTTAAAATAACTTTTATCAGACAGTGTTATTATGAGTGTAACTTTACTTTAAAGGTATTGTTGTTTTTTGGTGCAACTGTTTTGTCTTTTTTTTTTAAACTCAAGTGAACGTGTTTACTTTCAACTCGTAATATGCACCCTACACAATAATAATTTATCAATGTTGGTCCGACATGATACGCTGTAGTGTATCTTGTCGGACAGACATCGCTGAAGGCCAACAACATATGCTGTCTGCATTTAACATTGCACAAGCCCCCAAGATTTGCATCCAATTGACCGAGTCCCGATCTGAGGCGGCAGACCAGTTAAGAAGCAGTGGTCTTAAGACCGCTGCTTCATAACTGCTGTTTCCGGCGAGCCTGAAGACTTGTGTCGGTGGACATGCTTATGCAACTTAATATGGGAATGGTTATTTTTATTCTGTTCCCATTATATTTCCAGATATTTAAAAATCTAGAACATTGCCCACTGGCAGAATAACCTATTTGTAGTGTCCATACACCCACCAAGATAGACCTTGATGTACTAGAATCCATACTAATAAATAAAGCTTTCACAATGTATAGTCTCAACATCATACCAGTTGGGAGGTTAGACCTCATTCCTGCAAATTTCATACCTCATTTTAAGCTGAAGTTAAAAGATGTGAGAGCATTCCTATTTACCACCCCTTAGACATGTTTTAACAATTAAAGCAATTATATTAATTATAGAGAATAAATACTAATTAATATAAATCAAAGCTCTTCATGAAAATGTTAAACTTAACCCTGTTCTGCACTTTTGTTTGGAGAGGGGGATGCAGTGTTTAAGACATGAAGCAGCTACTTTTACCAAGATGAAAAAAGATAAGTATTACACAGACCAGAGTGCAACAATATGAGAGCTGGTGATTTTTCAGTTCAGAGTTCAAGGTCTGGCAGCAGACTGAAACTGCTCAGCTCTTAAAATTTGAAGTCGAAGCAGAAATAGCAGATGCAGGTGGAATAATATTAACTAATGCAAGGTCAGGCAGTGCTCTCAATGGGAAGGTAAAGTGCTGCAGCAATTATAAGCTATATACCAAGGAACAAAGTAACATAAAAACTATGAAAAATGAGATCAGAAAAGTTTAACAGTGCTATGGTAGACTAAGCCCCCTTTTGAACACTTGCACCACTGACTGTGTAATAAAAATAAAGATTAAGACTCAAGGTCAGATTAATGAGTAATATGCTTCATTAATAAGCAAATTGGTGTGCAAATTAAAGGTATGTTGTATATGCTGATGGTAAAACCTGAAGTTTTATGAAGAAAGTACAAGAATTTAGAGCTTGATTGAAACAGATCGTGTGTGAAGTCATGAGGCTATCCATAGATTGTCATCATTCAAAGCCATTGCAATCTATTTGAAAACATTACAAGACATTTATTCCAGGGTCTTGAATGTATTTGTGGTACAATAACACCCTATAGCTTACAAGATGACTATTTGGAATACATACAAAAATGCAATGGACCTCTTCAATCACGTTTGCCTTTTTTGAGTTGGTTACTTGTTTCAATAAATTGAAAGAAAAAATCCGGAACTGGTAAAATTTTGCGGGGCTGAGGTCATCCCCGTATGCTCCTGATGCTGGTTGGACCTGTGTGGCGTGAATCCTGCGCCTATGTAAGTTTTGTTACTACGATCTGTCACTGCCCAAGTATAGGTGTTACTTTGTGTGCTCCTGGGTGTGACAGATTGTTGTATTATATTGCCTCTTTTGCAGAAAAGACATTGTCTCAAGATAGCTACTCTGGATGACACCCCCCTTGGTTCAGGCTAGATCCATTTTGAGTCAGCACCCCTGACCCTGACTGTGGGAGTCTTTCACATGAACAGCTGCAGTTTGAGGTCATTAATTTCCCAACACAGCCTGTCATCCTTGTTCTTCCTTGGTTTCGGGTACACAATCCACAGTTCAACTGGGTTGAAGGACAACTGGCCTCCTGGGGTACCTCCTGTTTAAACTCCTGCCTTGCTAAAGTTACTCCTCTGCTCCACATTCCCATAGCCAGTATACAGACTCCTTCAAACCTTCCATCAGTATATGTGGACTTTGCAGATGTGTTTGAGAAAAAAGCAGCTGACGTGCTGCCACCCCACCATCCTTATGACTGCAAGATCAACCTCTTTCCTGGAGCCCCACTTCCTAATGGGAGGATTTATCCACTCTCCAAGGCTGAAACCAAATCCATGGAGGAGTACATCCAAGAGAACCTAGCTAAAGGTTTCATTCGCCCTTTCTCCTCTCCTGCTGGGGCAGGCTTCTTTTTTGTCAGTAAAAAGGATGGTGGGCTCAGACCCTGCATTGACTACTGGGCCTTGAACAACATAACCATCAAGAAACTCTATCCCATACCATTAATCACCGAACTGTATGACTCACTCCAGGATGCTCGCTTCTTTATCAAACTGGACTTACGTGGGGCATACAATCTGATTCGCATCTTTCCAGGCCACGAATGGAAGACTGCCTTCAACACAAGATCTGGTCATTACGAATACCTTGTAATGCCCTTTGGGCTGTGTAACGCCCCTGCAGTCTTCCAGGCATTTGTCAACGATGTCTTCCGTGACCTCCTTAACCGCACAGTCATCATATATCTGGACGATATCCATGTTTTCTTTTCCACTTTAGAGGAGCATCATAGACACGTGAGACAGGTGCTTCTACGTCTCAGAGACAAATCTTTAGTAGCCAGGTTAGAAAAGTGTGAGTTTGATCAAGTTCAGATCCAATTCCTTGGTTATGTTATCTCGAAGTAGGGTTTTGCCATGGATCATGCTAAACTCACTGCAGTTCTAGAATGGCCACTGAGGTCCACAGTTCATCTCTACCTTTTGGAGAGCCTTTTGTAAGTTGATTGGAACCACTGTTTCCTTGTCTTCTGGCTACCATCCTCAGCCCAATGGACTAACTGAGAGAGTAAACCAGGATCTTGAAGCCTACCTTCGAGCCTTTGTCAACGCTTGCCATACCAACTGGTCTGTGTTATTACCCCTAGATGAGCTGGAAAGAAACACTCATTGGCACTCTTCTCTTAAATGTTCTCCATTTCAAGCCGCAGCAGGGTATCAGCCTTGTGTCTTCCATATTTCTGCTCAGTCCGCTAGGGTTCCTGCTGCAGACCAACACGTCACTGGACTCACCACTCATTAGCAACATATGCGCTCTTAGCTACGTTCAGCTGTCTCTAGATATAAGAAGTTTGCTGATCATCATAGAGCTTCTGTACATGCCATCCCAGTGGGTGAACGTCTTTGGATCTCTACTCGACACATTCGTTTACGTCAACCCTGTCACAAATTGGGGCCTAGGTTTATTGGCCCTTACAAGGTCCTGAAAAGACTGTCTCCTGTTTCCTACAAAGTGGCCTTGCCCAAAACCCTATGCATACACCCAGTGTTCCACATCTCACTACTCAAACCTTATATCAAGAATAGATATACCCAGCTCCAAGCTCCTCCTCCTCTGCTCCTGGTACGTGGTGACACTAAATATGAGGTAGCTAAGATCCTGGACTCTAGATATAGGCACAGACAACTGCAGTATCTGATACATTGGAAGGGTTACTCTGTGGCGGATCATTCCTGGGTTCCTGCCCGTGATGTGCATGCTCCATCTTTGGTCTCCAGATTCCATGCTGCTTATCCTTTGAGACCGACTCTGGTTCCCAGAGGGAACCCTTGAGAGGGGGTCTATGTCACGCCGCACCGCTCTAGCCATTGCTAGGGGTGCGGCGTCTCCTTGCTTCTCCTTCCCTGCTCGTTGCCAGGGATTGTGTTGGGTCCAGATGCGTGTGTCGCTGATGTCATCGCCATACGCTCCTGATGCCGGTCGGACCTGTGTGGTGCGAATCCTGCGCCTATGTAAGTTTCGTTACTACGATCTGTCACTGCCCAAGTATAGGTGTTACTTTGTGTGCTCCTGGGTGTGACAGATGGTGTATTATATTGCCTACTTGTGTATGATCCCTGCCTGTCTGACTATTCTGCCTGCTATACCCTTTAATTACTGGATTGATATACTGCTGCTGAACCCTGCCTGTCTGACTACTCTGCCTGCTATACCCCTTAATTACTGGATTGATATACTGCTGCTGAACCCTGCCTGTCTGACTACTCTACCTGCTATACCCCTTAATTACTGGATTGATATACTGCTGCTGAACCCTGTCTGTCTGACTACTCTGCTTATTAACCCCTGTTGTTTTGGACTGCTTTGCTTTTGCCAAACCCTGCCTGCCTGACCATTCTAGTGGTGTGCACTTGGACTGCTTTACTGTTGCCGCTGGGGACTGTCCTGCCTGTGGTGAGTGTCGCCTTCCTCAACTTACTAACTTTCTCTGCTCTGGGATATTCCCTATCATTCTGGCTAGAGGAGTATCCCACGAGCATTACAGCGATTATACGCAAATAAGTAAGTTGTTTCAGATACAATATACACAGAAGGCCTATAATTGTAATTTTTGCACCAATTGCAGATCTGATTATGCTGTATACATGATCACCTGTACAACCTGTGTGGTATAGTACATAGGGTGCACCTCTCGAGAGAATAGAGTCAGTATACGTGAACACTTAATGACATAGAGAGAGGCAAGGCAGTAACAGGAGCAGCCAAGCACTTTATCTATGAGCACCAAATATATGTCAGATCATTTACATGGATGGTCATTGACCTTATTACATCTAAACTGAGGGGTGGAAGCAGAACAAGTGAGCTATTCAAAAAGGAAGCTTTTTGAATTTTCAAATTGCACACATGTAGATGACAAGGAATGAACATAGAAGGTGATATCATAAACTACTGGCAATAACTATTTTAGGCTATATTTCCATTGGCTTCAATTGGGTACTCTATCTTACTAACATGGGGTTGTGACCATTGTGTATCACATGGGAAATCATATTAGTATATGTTGTGAGAAATATACAGAGAAGTAAACAACATTCATATGTCTATATCTATCTATCTATCTATATATCTATCTATCTATCTATCTATCTATCTATCTATCTATCTATCTATCCCTCTCTCTCTCTCTCTCTCTCTCCATATATATATATATATATATATATATATATATATATATATATATGTATTAGCAATATTCATCTCTTATTAGTTCACTATCGGTATGTCATCCTCTGCTTATGTGAAATGTATAAATGCAGGGTCATGCCAGAGTTTATAATGTGAATAGGAGAAATCAATGTATGCTAAGAGTTTACTATTGAAATGCAAAATTGATGAGAGTTTCCTCAGGACACTACATTTAGATTATCCTTGTTAAAGCTTATGCTTATATATATTAGTATACTTTTTGTGTTGTTAAACTGTCACTTAGAGGCAATGTTAGTGAATACACCATCGCCTAGATTTAGAGTTCTGCGGCCAAAGGGGTGCGTTAGCTACGCATGCTTTTTTCTGGCCGCACCTTTTAAATACCGCTGGTATTGAGAGTTCACAGAATGGCTGCGTTAGGCTTCAAAAAAGGAGCGTATAGCATATTTAACGCAACTTCAACTCTCGATACCAGCGGTGCTTACGGACGCGGCCAGCTTCAAAAACGTGCTCGTGCACGATTCCCCCATAGAAAACAATGGGGCTGTTTGAGCTGAAAAAAACCTAACACCTGCAAAAAAGCCGCGTTCAGCTCCTAACACAGCCCCATTATTTGCTATGGGGAAACACTTCCTACGTCTGCACCTAACACTCTAACATGTACCCCGAGTCTAAACACCCCTAACCTTACACTTATTAACCCCTTTTCTGCCGCCCCCGCTATCGCTGACCCCTGCATATTATTATTAACCCCTAATCTGCCGCTCCGTAAACCGCCGCTACTTACATTATCCCTATGTACCCCTAATCTGCTGCCCCTAACACCGCCGACCCCTATATTATATTTATTAACCCCTAATCTGCCCCCCACAACGTCGCCTCCACCTACCTACAATTATTAACCCCTAATCTGCCGACCGGACCGCACCGCTATTATCATAAAGTTATTAACCCCTAATCCGCCTCACTAACCCTATAATAAATAGTATTAACCCCTAATCTGCCCTCCCTAACATCGCCGACACCTAACTTCAAACATTAACCCCTAATCTGCCGACTGGAGCTCACCGCTATTCTAATAAATGTATTAACCCCTAAAGCTAAGTCTAACCCTAACACTAACAACCCCCTAAGTTAAATATAATTTAAATCTAACGAAATTAATTAACTCTTATTAAATAAATTATTCCTATTTAAAGCTAAATACTTACCTGTAAAATAAATCCTAATATAGCTACAATATAAATTATAATTATATTATAGCTATTTTAGGATTTATATTTATTTTACAGGCAACTTTGTATTTATTTTAACCAGGTACAATAGCTATTAAATAGTTAAGAACTATTTAATAGCTTAAATAGTTAAAATAATTACAAAATTACCTGTAAAATAAATCCTAACCTAAGTTACAATTAAACCTAACACTACACTATCAATAAATTAATTTAATAAAATGCCTACAATTACCTACAATTAAACCTAACACTACACTATCAATAAATTAATTAAATACAATTCCTACAAATAAATACAATGAAATAAACTAACTAAAGTACAAAAAATAAAAAAGAACTAAGTTACAAAAAAATAAAAAAATATTTACAAACATCAGAAAAATATTACAACAATTTTAAACTAATTACACCTACTCTAAGCCCCCTAATAAAATAACAAAGCCCCCCAAAATAAAAAATGCCCTACCCTATTCTAAATTTAAAAAGTTCAAAGCTCTTTTACCTTACCAGCCCTGAACAGGGCCCTTTGCGGGGCATGCCCCAAAGAATTCAGCTCTTTTGCCTGTAAAAAAACACACATACAATACCCCCCCCCCAACATTACAACCCACCACCCACATACCCCTAATCTAACCCAAACCCCCCTTAAATAAACCTAACACTAAGCCCCTGAAGATCTTCCTACCTTATCTTCACCATACCAGGTTCACCGATCGGTCCGCCGAATGACGGTTCCTTTAAATGACGTCATCCAAGATGGCGTCCGTTAAATTCCGATTGGCTGATAGGATTCTATCAGCCAATCGGAATTAAGGTAGGAAAATTCTGATTGGCTGATGGAATCAGCCAATCAGATTGAGCTCGCATTCTATTGGCTGATCGGAACAGCCAATAGAATGCGAGCTCAATCTGATTGGCTGATCGGATCAGCCAATCGGATTGAACTTCAATCTGATTGGCTGATTCCATCAGCCAATCAGAATTTTCCTACCTTAATTCCGATTGGCTGATAGAATCCTATCAGCCAATCGGAATTCGATGGACGCCATCTTAAAGGAACCGTCATTCGGCGAGTAGGCGTCGGGAGAAGAGGATGTTCCGCATCGGCTGGAAGATGATGGCTCCGGAAGAAAGAAGATTGAAGATGCTGCTTGATAGAAGACTTCATCCCGATGATGGACTTCCGACTTCAGCCCGATGATGGATTTCTTCAGTCGCCGCTTGGATCCAGACTTCAGCCGAAGGATGGACGTCACTCTTCAGCCCCCCGCTTGGGCTTGAATCAACACTTCCAAGGCTTGGATCAAGACTTCCGAGGACCGATCGGTGAACCTGGTATGGTGAAGATAAGGTAGGAAGATCTTCAGGGGCTTAGTGTTTATTTAAGGGGGGTTTGGGTTAGATTAGGGGTATGTGGGTGGTGGGTTGTAATGTTGGGGGGGTATTGTATGTGTTTTTTTTACAGGCAAAAGAGCTGAATTCTTTGGGGCATGCCCCGCAAAGGGCCCTGTTCAGGGCTGGTAAGGTAAAAGAGCTTGGAACTTTTTTAATTTAGAATAGGGTAGGGCATTTTTTTTATTTTGGGGGGCTTTGTTATTTTATTAGGGGGCTTTGAGTAGGTGTAATTAGTTTAAAATTGTTGTAATATTTTTCTAATGTTTGTAAATATTTTTTTATTTTTTGTAACTTAGTTCTTTTTTATTTTTTGTACTTTAGTTATTTTATTTCATTGTATTTATTTGTAGGAATTGTATTTAATTAATTTATTGATAGTGTAGTGTTAGGTTTAATTGTAACTTAGGTTAGGATTTATTTTACAGGTAATTTTGTAATTATTTTAACTAGGTAACTATTAAATAGTTATTAACTATTTAATAGCTATTGTACCTGGTTAAAATAATTACAAAGTTGCCTGTAAAATTAATATTAATCCTAAAATAGCTATAATATAATTATAATTTATATTGTAGCTATATTAGGGTTTATTTTACAGGTAAGTATTTAGCTTTAAATAGGAATAATTTATTTAATAAGAGTTAATTTATTTCGTTAGATTTAAATTATATTTAACTTAGGGGGGTGTTAGTGTTAGGGTTAGACTTAGCTTTAGGGGTTAATCCATTTATTACAGTAGCGGCGAGATTCGGTTGGCAGATTAGGGGTTAATAATTGAAGTTAGGTGTTGACAATGTTAGGGAGGGCAGATTAGGGGTTAATACTATTTATTATAGGGTTATTGAGGCGGGAGTGAGGTGGATTAGGGGTTAATAACTTTATTATAGTAGCGGTGAGATCCGCTCGGCAGATTAGGGGTTTATAAGTGTAGGCAGATGGAGGCGACGTTGAGGGGGGCAGATTAGGGGTTAATAAATATAATATAGGGGTCGGCGGTGTGGGGGGCAGGTTAGGGGTTAATAAATATAATATAGGGGTCGGCGGTGTTAGGGGCAGCAGATTAGGGGTACATAAGTATAACGTAGGTGGCGGTTGGCAGATTAGGGGTTAAAAAAATTTAATCGAGTGGCGGCGATGTGGGGGGACCTCTGTTTAGGGGTACATAGGTAGTTTATGGGTGTTAGTGTACTTTAGAGCACAGTAGTTAAGAGCTTTATAAACCGGCGTTAGCCCAGAAAGCTCTTAACTACTGACTTTTTTTCTAACGCTCACTTCAGCCACGACTCTAAATACCGGAGTTAGAAAGATCCCATTGAAAAGATAGGATACGCAATTGACGTAAGGGGATCTGCGGTATGGAAAAGTCGCGGCTGCAAAGTGAGCGTTAGACCCTTTCTTGACTGACTCCAAATACCGGCGGTAGCCTAAAACCAGCGTTAGGAGCCTCTAACGCTGGTTTTGACGGCTACCGCCAAACTCAAAATCTAGGCCCATGAGAATTAAATAGCGATATATAAGCCTTAGCAATGCTGACCTAAGAGATCTACTTCACAATTTGCATATACAAATATTAAGAGCTCAGGTCTGGGACATCCCTTACCGGTGCAAATATACACTGTATCAAGACACATTAAACACATACATACATACTGCTGTGTATATATATATATATATATATATATATATATATATGTCTTTTTAATTACCAGGATGAATAGAGCACACAGATTTGAATTAACCAATGAGAATGTACAGGAGCGTATAAGAGCCTCCTAGGTAAGAGACAATTGTGTCTATGAATAAGGCCTTCTGGGGCCAAAATGCATCAGACTAGTCTGTCAAATCTGTGCCTTAATCATTTTAACTTTTCATGTGAGCCTTTTTTATATTTGGAATAAAGTTCAAGTTTTTACCAGTTCCGGACGCCAGTCCCACTGTAGCTGCCAAGACCAGTGACACCCTGCACTGACTCCATCGATACTGTAATTACAGAGGCTATCGTCAAGTCCACAGGTGGAGAAAGGATAATGTGATGCGGGGCTCACGGCAGACGCCAAAGAGGAGACGCGGTGAAAGTAACAGTGGAGGGTAGCAGGGGGGAGTGTATCCTTAAACATCTTCAACAGCAAGTTTGCCTATGGGCGATTGAGTCAAGCATGGAATGGAGGTGAGATGACCTTGATTTGTTTTCCTTGTTTGCAGGAGGTTGGGTGCCGAATGAAGGATCGTCAATAAGGGTGTCGCTGTGATCGGCAGGTAAAGTAGAGCAGCAGTTAATTCTTACTCGTTTTGTTACTTGTTTCAATGGTAAACTTATTTTACATGGTTAGCTCCTAAGTTTATAAACACACTTTAATTCTTCTGCTGGCTCTTGTTTACATATCCTTTCTATAGCCAATACTACAGTATTGAAAGTTACAGTACAGCTGGCAGTTTAAATAGGCAAAATAATATATTTCATATCACAAAATAAAGATACATTATGGGGCCTATTTATGAAAGGCCTGTCGGACATGATCCGACATTGCGGATCATGATCGACAGACCTCGCTGAGAGCAATACGCTCTCCGCATTCAGCATTGCACAAGCAACTTGTGAACTGCTGGTGCAACGCCGCCCCCTGCAGATTTCGGTGTCAATCAACCCAATCGTATTCATTCGGGTCGAATTGCAGCGATCTCTGTCCGCATCCTCAGAGCAGGCGGACAGGTTATGGAGCTGCGGTCTTTAGAACGCTGTTTCATAACTGGTGTTTCTGGTGAGCAATGCATCAAGGCTGGCCAGAAACACGGGGCTTCAAGCTCCATACAGAGCTTGATATATATGCCCCAATATATTTGTAAACAGTTTAATACACTTTAGCATCTAAAATAGATTATTGGGAACATTAAAACATTGGTAAACAGTATGTCTCATTAAATACAATTCATTTTATAAAACAACATGAATTTATAAAACCAAATACAAAAAAATATATAGATTTAATTCACCAGCTGCTAACCCCAGAGTACATTGTACTCCTCAACAATAGCCTAGTGTTTTATATGAATGCATAAATTCTCCAAATTACTTGAACTACGTTACATTTTCATTGATCTATGTTATATTTTCACTGATCTGTTACATTTTCACTGATCTACATTACATTTTCATTGATCTATGTTACATTTTCACTGATCTACATTACATTTCCACTGATCTATGTTAAATTTTCACTGATCTCAGTTATATTTTCACTGATTATGTATCCTTTTTTCAGATATGTTACTTTTTCACTGAGCTATGCTACATTTTTACCAATCTATGCTACATTTTCACTGTTCTCAGTTACATTTTCACTAATCTCAGTTACACTTTCACTGTTCTCAGTTACATTTTCACTAATCTCAGTTACACTTTCACTGATCTATGTTACATTTTCACTGATCTATGTTATATTTTCACTGATTATGTTACATTTTCACTGATCTATTTTTCATTGATCTCAGTTACATTTTCACTGATCTCAGTTACATTTTCACTGTTCTCAGTTACATTTTCACTAATCTCAGTTACACTTTCACTGATCTATGTTACATTTTCACTGATCTATGTTATATTTTCACTGATTATGTTACATTTTCACTGATCTATTTTTCATTGATCTCAGTTACATTTTCACTGATCTCAGTTACATTTTCACAGATCTATGTTACATTTTCACTGATTATGTTACATTTTTACTGATCTATGTTACATTTTCACAGATCTATGTTACATTTTCACTGAATTATGTTACATTTTCACTAATCTATGTTACATTTTCACTGAATTATGTTACATTTTTACTGATCTCAGTTACATTTTCACAGATCTATGTTACATTTTCACTAATCTATGTTACATTTTCACTGAATTATGTTACATTTTTACTGATCTATGTTACATTTTCACTAATCTATGTTACATTTTCACTGAATTATGTTACATTTTCACTGGTCTATGTTACATTTTCACTGATATAAGATACATTTTCACTGATCTATATTAATTTTTCACTGATCTAAGTTATATTTTCGCCAATCTACAGTATCTTACTTTTTAAATGATCTAAGTTACATTTTCACTGATCTATGTTAAATTTTTATTTTCACTGATCTAAGATACATTTTCACTAATCTATGTTATATTTTCACTGATCTAAGTTAGATTTTTCTAATCTACAGAATGTTACATTTTCGAACAAATAAAATCTGTAATGCTCACTTCACATCAATTAGTACCATAAATATTATAGTGCACCCTAGAGAGAACATTTCTATGTATGCATAAAAAAACTTATGCGCTTAAAATAGCAATGAGAGGATATCCAAAAGGTTGCTTGGAAATGATAAGCAAAGCAAAGAGCATTTATGCATAAGTGTTAGCAGGCTCAGCATAGCAGCCAATGCTAGTACAGTTCTCCAATGAAAGCTGAAAAGCGTGATGCACAAAGCAGGAAATTATCAGCATAAAGCAAGACAAATCCACAAGCAGTTGTTAAATCTTCAGACAACCTGATATATTTTTGCAAAGTCACAGTTAGTATCCCTCAAAATGTGTCACAATTAGAACATATGTACTTCATTCATTCATTTCAAATGCCAAAGGTGCTGCCCTTCCAGATAGTGTGTAAACAAAACGCATCCAGTGTTTGCTCCGGTAAACCAGTCAGATGAATACTTATCCACATGCAGTATGCTACCAGCAACGGATGTTGCACAGGCCACTGAGGGTAAACGAAGTAGAGAGGGGATCTCCCAAGCAAGTAGGAATAGTAGGTTTGTCGCTATTCCTACTTGCTTGGGAGATCCCCTCTCTACTTCGTTTACACACTATCCGGAAGTGCAGCACCTTTGGCATTTGAAATGAATGAATGAAGTACATATGTTCTAATTGTGACACATTTTGAGGGTTACTAACTGTGACTTTGCAAAGATATGTCAGGTTGTCTGAAGATTTAACAACTGCTTGTGGATTTGCCTTGCTTTATGCTGATAATTTCCTGCTTTGTGCATCACGCTTTTCAGCTTTCATTGGAGAACTGTACTAGCATTGGCTGCTATGCTGAGCCTGCTAACACTTATGCATAAATGCTCTTTGCTTTACTTATCATTTCCAAGCAACCTTTTGGATATCCTCTCATTGCTATTTTAAGCATAAGTGGTGCACCACTTTAGTTATTTATTTGGTCATATTCTTGTACAAATTAACACATGGGGACCCCTGACTTGTATGTTTTTAATTTGATTATTTTTGCATAGATCGTCTGTATCTTCTGCTTTCCTGTTTACCTTAACATAATATTGTCTTATAGGTGCTGTTTTTCCTAGACTTTTAGATCCCATTGCATTGTGTGATCTACTCTTTCTTTTTATGCATATATAGATATGTTACATTTTCACTGATATACATTACATTTTTACTGATATACGTTACATTTTCACTGATGCATGTTTCATTTTCCCAGATATAGGTTACATTTTCACTGATGCATGTTTCATTTTCCCAGATATAGGTTACATTTTCACTGACCTATGTTACATTTTCACAAATGAACATTACATTTTCACTGATATACGTTACATTTTCACTAATATACATTATATGTTCACTGATCTATGTTACATTTTCACCAATGCATGTAACATTTTCACTGATATACGATACATTTTCACCAATATACTTTACATTTATACTGATGCACGTTTCATATTCACAGATATACGCTACAGTTTTCATAGATCTACATTACATTTTCACCAATGTACATTACATTTTCACTGATGAATGTTTCATTTTCAGCAATGTACGTTTCATTTTCACTGATGGACTTTACATTTTTACCGATGTACGTTACATTTTCACCAATGTATGTTTCATTTTCACCGATGTACGTTGCATTTTTACCGATATACGTTACATTTTTACCAATGCACGTTTCATTTTCACCGATGTACGTTACATTTTTACCGATAAACGTTACATTTTCAATGATGTACGTTACATTTTCACTGAGGTACATTTTTAATTTTTATGGATATACGTTACATTTTCACTGATGCACATTACATTTTAACGGATCAACATTAAATTTTCACCAATATATGTTACATTTTCACTGATCTATGTTACATTTTCACGGATATACTTTACATTTTAATGGATATATGTTACATTTTAACGGATATATGTTACATTTTCACCAATGTATGTTACATTTTCACATATCTATGTTACATTTTAACCAATTATGTTATATTTATACTGATCTATGTGTCATTTTCACTGATCTATGTTACATTTTCACCAATGTACGTTACATTTTCACAGATCTACGTTACATTTTTACCGATATACGTTACATTTTCAATGATGTACGTTACATTTTCACAGAGGTACATTTTTTTATTTTTATGGATATACGTTACATTTTCACTGATGCACATTACATTTTAATGGATCAACATTAAATTTTCACCAATATATGTTACATTTTCACTGATCTATGTTACATTTTCACGGATATACTTTACATTTTAACGGATATATGTTACATTTTAACGGATATATGTTACATTTTCACTGATATACGTTACATTTTCACAAATATACTTTACATTTATACTGATGCACGTTTCATATTCACAGATATACGCTACAGTTTTCATAGATCTACATTACATTTTCACCAATGTACATTACATTTTCACTGATGAATGTTTCATTTTCACTGATGGACTTTACATTTTTACCGATGTACGTTACATTTTCACCAATGTACGTTTAATTTTCACCGATGTACGTTGCATTTTTACCGATATACGTTACATTTTTACCAATGCACGTTTCATTTTCACCGATGTACGTTACATTTTTACCGATATACGTTACATTTTCGAAGATGTACGTTACATTTTCACCGAGGTACATTTTTTAATTTTTATGGATATACGTTACATTTTCACTGATGCACATTACATTTTCACCAATATATGTTACATTTTCACTGATCTATGTTACATTTTCACGAATATACTTTACATTTTAACGGATATATGTTACATTTTAACGGATATATGTTACATTTTCACCAATGCATGTTACATTTTCACTGATATACGTTACATTTTCACCAATATACTTTACATTTATACTGATGCACGTTTCATATTCACAGATATACGCTACAGTTTTCATAGATCTACATTACATTTTCACCAATGTACATTACATTTTCACTGATGAATGTTTCATTTTCAGCAATGTACGTTTCATTTTCACTGATGGACTTTACATTTTTACCGATCTACGTTACATTTTCACCAATGTACGTTTAATTTTCACCGATGTACATTGCATTTTTACCGATATACGTTACATTTTTACCAATGCACGTTTCATTTTCACCGATGTACGTTACATTTTTACCGATAAACGTTACATTTTCAATGATGTACGTTACATTTTCACCGAGGTACATTTTTTAATTTTTATGGATATACTTTACATTTTCACTGATGCACATTACATTTTAACGGATCAACATTAAATTTTCACCAATATATGTTACATTTTCACTGATCTATGTTACATTTTCACGAATATACTTTACATTTTAATGGATATATGTTACATTTTAACGGATATATGTTACATTTTCACCAATGTATGTTACATTTTCACATATCTATGTTACATTTTAACCAATTATGTTATATTTATACTGATCTATGTGTCATTTTCACTGATCTATGTTACATTTTCACCAATGTACGTTACATTTTCACAGATCTATGTTACATTTTTACCGATATACGTTTCATTTTCAATGATGTACGTTACATTTTCACAGAGGTACATTTTTTAATTTTTATGGATATGCGTTACATTTTCACTGATGCACATTACATTTTAATGGATCAACATTAAATTTTCACCAATATATGTTACATTTTCACTGATCTATGTTACATTTTCACGGATATACTTTACATTTTAACGGATATATGTTACATTTTAACGGATATATGTTACATTTTCACCAATGCATGTTACATTTTCACTGATATACGTTACATTTTCACCAATATACTTTACATTTATACTGATGCACGTTTCATATTCACAGATATACGCTACAGTTTTCATAGATCTACATTACATTTTCACCAATGTACATTACATTTTCACTGATGAATGTTTCATTTTCAGCAATGTACGTTTCATTTTCACTGATGGACTTTACATTTTTACCGATGTACGTTACATTTTCACCAATGTACGTTTAATTTTCACCGATGTACATTGCATTTTTACTTATATACGTTACATTTTTACCAATGCACGTTTCATTTTCACCGATGTACGTTACATTTTTACAGATATACGTTACATTTTCAATGATGTACGTTACATTTTCGCCGAGGTACATTTTTTAATTTTTATGGATATACGTTACATTTTCACTGATGCACATTACATTTTAACGGATCAACATTAAATTTTCACCAATATGTTACATTTTCACTGATCTATGTTACATTTTCACGGATATATGTTACATTTTAACGGATATATGTTACATTTTCACTGATATACGTTACATTTTCACCAATATACTTTACATTTATACTGATGCACGTTTCATATTCACAGATATACGCTACAGTTTTCATAGATCTACATTACATTTTCACCAATGTACATTACATTTTCACTGATGAATGTTTCATTTTCAGCAATGTACGTTTCATTTTCACTGATGGACTTTACATTTTTACCGATCTACGTTACATTTTCACCAATGTACGTTTCATTTTCACCGATGTACGTTGCATTTTTACCAATATACGTTACATTTTTACCAATGCACGTTTCATTTTCACCGATGTACGTTACATTTTTACCGATATACGTTACATTTTCAATGATGTACGTCACATTTTCACCGAGGTACATTTTTTAATTTTTATGGATATACGTTACATTTTCACTGATGCACATTACATTTTAACGGATCAACATTAAATTTTCACCAATATATGTTACATTTTCACTGATCTATGTTACATTTTCACGAATGTACTTTACATTTTAACGGATATATGTTACATTTTAACGGATATATGTTACATTTTCACCAATGTATGTTACATTTTCACAGATATACATTACATTTTCACTAATATACATTATATGTTCACTGATCTATGTTACATTTTCACCAATGCATGTTACATTTTCACTGATATACGTTACATTTTCACCAATATACTTTACATTTATACTGATGCACGTTTCATATTCACAGATATACGCTACAGTTTTCATAGATCTACATTACATTTTCACCAATGTACATTACATTTTCACTGATGAATGTTTCATTTTCAGAAATGTACGTTTCATTTTCACTGATGGACTTTACAGTTTTACCGATCTACGTTACATTTTCACCAATGTACGTTTAATTTTCAGCGATGTACATTGCATTTTTACCGATATACGTTACATTTTTACCAATGCACGTTTCATTTTCACTGATGTACGTTACATTTTTACCGATAAACGTTACATTTTCAATGATGTACGTTACATTTTCACGGAGGTACATTTTTTAATTTTTATGGATATACGTTACATTTTCACTGATGCACATTACATTTTAACGGATCAACATTAAATTTTCACCAATATATGTTACATTTTCACTGATCTATGTTACATTTTCACGGATATACTTTACATTTTAATGGATATATGTTACATTTTAACGGATATATGTTACATTTTCACCAATGTATGTTACATTTTCACATATCTATGTTACATTTTAACCAATTATGTTATATTTATACTGATCTATGTGTCATTTTCACTGATCTATGTTACATTTTCACCAATGTACGTTACATTTTCACAGATCTATGTTACATTTTTACCGATATACGTTACATTTTCAATGATGTACGTTACATTTTCACAGAGGTACATTTTTTAATTTTTATGGATATGCGTTACATTTTCACTGATGCACATTACATTTTAATGGATCAACATTAAATTTTCACCAATATATGTTACATTTTCACTGATCTATGTTACATTTTCACGGATATACTTTACATTTTAACGGATATATGTTACATTTTAACGGATATATGTTACATTTTCACCAATGCATGTTACATTTTCACTGATATACGTTACATTTTCACCAATATACTTTACATTTATACTGATGCACGTTTCATATTCACAGATATACGCTACAGTTTTCATAGATCCACATTACATTTTCACCAATGTACATTACATTTTCACTGATGAATGTTTCATTTTCAGCAATGTACGTTTCATTTTCACTGATGGACTTTATATTTTTACCGATGTACGTTACATTTTCACCAATGTACGTTTAATTTTCACCGATGTACGTTGCATTTTTACCGATATACGTTACATTTTTACCAATGCACGTTTCATTTTCACCGATGTACGTTACATTTTTACAGATATACGTTACATTTTCAATGATGTACGTTACATTTTCGCCGAGGTACATTTTTTAATTTTTATGGATATACTTTATATTTTCACTGATGCACATTACATTTTAACGGATCAACATTAAATTTTCACCAATATGTTACATTTTCACTGATCTATGTTACATTTTCACGGATATACTTTATATTTTAACATATATATGTTACATTTTAACAGATATATGTTACATTTTAACAGATATATGTTACATTTTCACCAATGTATGTTACATTTTCACATATCTATGTTACATTTTAACCAATTATGTTATATTTATACTGATCTATGTGTCATTTTCACTGATCTATGTTACATTTTCACGGATATACTTTACATTTTAACATATATATGTTACATTTTAACGGATATATGTTACATTTTCACCAATGTATGTTACATTTTCACATATCTATGTTACATTTTAACCAATTATGTTATATTTATACTGATCTATGTGTCATTTTCACTGATCTATGTTACATTTTCACCAATGTACGTTACATTTTCACAGATCTACGTTACATTTTCACCAATGCACGTTACATTTTCACTGATCTACGTTACATTTTCACTGATGTACATTACATTTTAACGGATCTATATTACAATTTCACTGAATAACTTTAAATTTTGATGGACCTACATTACATTTTAATAGAACAATTTTACATCTCACCATGTATTGCTGTACATAACTTTCCTTATGCATAAGTACTAACCTTGTGTTATTACCTGCCATCCTACAAAGGTCTGATGCTCCTCTTTAGTAAGAAACCTAATACCCTTTTCACTGCATAAACTAATTGTTTTGCATTTAATCTGGTGCCAAGTTGTACCTTAAATGAAGTGTAAAAAAAATGGCTGTCACAAATTAGCCTTTTTTAAACGATAGTCTTGGTAAATGAAATCACTTTAAAAAGTACCCTGTGTTTTATTCCAACTTCAAAATAAATAACACAAAATCCGAATTATTAGCCATTCATGCACAACCAGAGGTCATAAACAACATAAAACAACTATATCACTTCCATATACAACCCAAGGCAATCAAATACCTAGGAGTCCACATCTCACCGTTCATGGAAACCATAATATCTTTAAACTATAAAACCCTTAGCTTGACAATTCAAACTACTCTTAGGGCATGGAACCACAAACACCTTTCCTGGCTAGGGAAAATCAATGCAGCAAAAATGTTATACTTCCTACAAACTCTCCCAGTCCCTATCCCAGAACATCTTCTATTCTCCTTGCAAAAACAAATCAATTGTTTTATTTGGTCACACAAAAGACCCCGCATTGCCACTTCCACTCTATACCGCCCGAAAGAACTGGGAGGGATAGGAGCCCCAAATTTAACACGATACAGACAGGCAACCTTCCTCACACGAGTCGTCGACTGGTGCAAACACAGCGCGAACAAGGAATGGATCCAATTGGAACAGATACTTTCGGATACACATTGCCTGTGCGGAAATTGTTGGATTCCCAAAGCCCAGCGCAAACTACTATGCACAACTCCCAGATTAGTACATGAAACCTTTAAGCAATGGGACAAAATACTCCAGAAACACCCCAAAATCTCCTCTCCATGCTCTCCCTTGATGCCAGTTAGCAAAAACACACCATTCTCTTCCAAAATAAACATGGTGGCTGCAAGCCAAACCACTCCCCCTCTACAAAGCTCAATCCCGCACCACCTTTTATACAAAGACAGAGGGATCCAATTGCAACAGGTAATTTGCAACACCCTGGGGACACACTTTCAAAATTGGTACACCTATATTCAACTGAAACATTATTTAACCACACACCCCTTCAAATCCCAACTACAAATGCCCCTCTCTCAATTTGAGGCAATATGCTTCTATCCCCATCCACAAAAAGGAATATTATCATTAATATACAGAATACTATCACAGGTAGCTCACCCGACACCCCCCACATATGTAGCTAGATGGGAGACAGACTTAGAGGATACTCTAGACCCATCTGAGTGGGCAACCATTTATCAACAGATGACGAAAGCCTCCTCGTCCATCTCGACCTTAGAGATGAACATCAAACTACTGAGCCGATGGTACTACACACCTGTTAGATTGCACCACTTATTCCCCCGCACAACAACCACATGCTGGAGGGAATGCGGGGAAATAGCAACTTTCGCACACATATGGTGGACATGCCCGAAAGCAATCTCTTTCTGGGGCTCTCTCAAACCAGAAATGGAAAAAGCTCTAGGCATCCCTCTCCCGCTTACACCGTGGGTCTTTCTTTTTAACAAATTTCCTAAAGTCCCCTGCAAATTGAAACAAGCACTTCTCACGGTTATGATAAACTCTGCAAAAAGGCTCATCCCACTCAACTGGAAAAAAACAAATTTACCACCCCTAGCAGTATGGAAAACCAAAGTCACCCACTATCTCCAATTGGAGAAATACCATTACATCTGCACCAAACGAATAGAAGAATTCCAAAATATAACCTTCTTATGGGAGGAATATGTGAACAGCCTATAGAAACCCACTCCCCATTCCCTTCCCCGCCTATACATATCTTATGACTGGATTACACAACGAGACCCACACCCCCGACACACATAGGCTCATCTCATGTAATACACATATACAGCAGTGTCAGCCTACAACAGAAAAGAGGGCGCCAGGGCCATCCTGCCCCTAACCAATCCCTATTTCAGGCATCGGCAGATTGGTGCTCCAAACCTAATCCACTTATAATTACTGATCTCGAGCTCTACTAACACGTAAATAACTATTGCAAACATAAACGTGTGATTGTAACGAAGCTTTATCTTTACCTTCTCTTGTAACCAAAGATGTTGATTTGAACGTTTTCCCCCTGTTCTATCTATGTATACCTTGGAAAATTCTTAATAAAGCATTTGAAAACTAAAAAAAAAAAAGTACCCTGTGTTGGTCTATACAAATCTCTCTAATAGTATCCTATCTTGGTATAAGTAAATTTTGCTTGCTCACAACTCTACAACAGTATCCAGTCCTGGTATATGCAAAATAGCTTAATTAAACAATCCAAACTACCCTGTGCTATTTAAGGAACATAGCTTACTCAGGCCTAAATTTGGAGTTTTGCGGTAGATGGGCTGTTAACGCTCCGCGGGCTTTTTTCTGGCCGCACCATAAATTTAACTCTGGTATCGAGAGTTCAAACAAATGCTGCGTTAGGCTCCAAAAAAGGAGCGTAGAGCATTTTTACCGCAAATGCAACTCTCGATACCAGAGTTGCTTACGGACGCGGCCAGCCTCAAAAACGTGCTCGTGCACGATTCTCCCATAGGAAACAATGGGGCTGTTTGAGCTGAAAAAAAACCTAACACCTGCAAAAAAGCAGCGTTCAGCTCCTAACGCAGCCCCATTGTTTCCTATGGGGAAACACTTCCTACGTCTGCACCTAGCACTCTAACATGTACCCCGAGTCTAAACACCCCTAACCTTACACTTATTAACCCCTAATCTGCCGCTCCCGCTATCGCTGACCCCTGCATATTTTTTTTAACCCCTAATCTGCCGCTCCGTAAACCGCCGCAACCTACGTTATCCCTATGTACCCCTAATCTGCTGCCCCTAACACCGCCGACCCCTATATTATATTTATTAACCCCTAATCTGCCCCCCACAACGTCGCCGACACCTGCCTACACTTATTAACCCCTGAGCGCTACTATAATAAAGTTATTAACCCCTAATCCGCCTCACTAACCCTATAATAAATAGTATTAACCCCTAATCTGGCCTCCCTAACATCGCCGACACCTAACTTCAATTATTAACCCCTAATCTGCCGACCGGAGCTCACCGCTATTCTAATAAATGTATTAACCCCTAAAGCTAAGTCTAACCCTAACACTAACACCCCCCTAAATTAAATATAATTTAAATCTAATGAAATAAATTAACTCTTATTAAATAAATTATTCCTATTTAAAGCTAAATACTTACCTGTAAAATACATCCTAATATAGCTACAATATAAATTATAATTATATTATAGCTATTTAAGGATTTATATTTATTTTACAGGCAACTTGGTAATTATTTTAACCAGGTACAATAGCTATTTAATAGTTACCTAGTTAAAATAATAGCAAATTTACCTGTAAAATAAATCCTAACCTAAGATATAATTAAACCTAACACTACCCTATCAATAAATTAATTAAATAAACTACCTACAATTACCTACAATTAACCTAACACTACACTATCAATAAATTAATTAAACACAATTCCTACAAATAAATACAATTAAATAAACTAGCTAAAGTACAAAAAATAAAAAAGAACTAAGTTACAAAAAATAAAAAAATATTTACAAACATAAGAAAAATATTACAACAATTTTAAACTAATTACACCTACTCTAAGCCCCCTAATAAAATAACAAAGCCCCCCAAAATAAAAATTTCCCTACCCTATTCTAAATTAAAAAAGGTAAAAGCTCTTTTACCTTACCAGCCCTGAACAGGGCCCTTTGCGGGGCATGCCCCAAGAATTTCAGCTCTTTTGCCTGTAAAAAAAAACATACAATACCCAAGCCCCCCAACATTACAACTCACCACCCACATACCCCTAATCTAACCCAAACTCCCCTTAAATAAACCTAACACTAAGCCCCTGAAGATCTTCCTACCTTGTCTTCACCATCCAGGTTCACCGATCCGTCCTGAAGAGCTCCTCCGATGTCCTGATCCAAGCCCAAGCGGGGGGCTGAAGAGGTCCATGATCCGGTCAAAGTCTTCATCCAAGCGGGGCAGAAGAGGATCTTCCATCCGATTGAAGTCTTCATCCAAGCAGCATCCATCCGGAGCGAAGCGGCAGGATCCTGAAGACCTCCAGCGCGGAACATCCATCCGGCCCGACGACTGAACGACGAATGACTGTTCCTTTAAGGGACGTCATCCAAGATGGCGTCCCTCGAATTCCGATTGGCTGATAGGATTCTATCAGCCAATCGGAATTAAGGTAGGAATTTTCTGATTGGCTGATGGAATCAGCCAATCAGAATCAAGTTCAATCCGATTGGCTGATCCAATCAGCCAATCAGATTGAGCTCGCATTCTATTGGCTGTTCCGATCAGCCAATAGAATGCGAGCTCAATCTGATAGGCTGATCAGCCAATCGGATTGAACTTGATTCTGATTGGCTGATTCCATCAGCCAATCAGAAAATTCCTACCTTAATTCTGATTGGCTGATAGAATCCTATCAGCCAATCGGAATTCGAGGGACGCCATCTTGGATGACGTCCCTTAAAGGAACAGTCATTCGTCGTTCAGTCGTCGGGCCGGATGGATGTTCCGCGCTGGAGGTCTTCAGTATCCTGCCGCTTCGCTCCGGATGGATGCTGCTTGGATGAAGACTTCAATCGGATGGAAGATCCTCTTCTGCCCCGCTTGGATGAAGACTTTGACCGGATCATGGACCTCTTCAGCCCCCAGCTTGGGCTTGGATCAGGACATCGGAGGAGCTCTTCAGGACGGATCGGTGAACCTGGATGGTGAAGACAAGGTAGGAAGATCTTCAGGGGCTTAGTGTTAGGTTTATTTAAGGGGGGTTTGGGTTAGATTAGGGGTATGTGGGTGGTGGGTTGTAATGTTGGGGGGCTTGGGTATTGTATGTTTTTTTTTACAGGCAAAAGAGCTGAAATTCTTGGGGCATGCCCCGCAAGGGGCCCTGTTCAGGGCTGGTAAGGTAAAAGAGCTTTTACCTTTTTTAATTTAGAATAGGGTAGGGAATTTTTTATTTTGGGGGGCTTTGTTATTTTATTAGGGGGCTTAGAGTAGGTGTAATTAGTTTAAAATTGTTGTAATATTTTTCTTATGTTTGTAAATATTTTTTTATTTTTTGTAACTTAGTTCTTTTTTATTTTTTGTACTTTAGCTAGTTTATTTAATTGTATTTATTTGTAGGAATTGTGTTTAATTAATTTATTGATAGTGTAGTGTTAGGTTAATTGTAGGTAATTGTAGGTAGTTTATTTAATTAATTTATTGATAGGGTAGTGTTAGGTTTAATTATATCTTAGGTTAGGATTTATTTTACAGGTAAATTTGTTATTATTTTAACTAGGTAACTATTAAATAGTTCTTAACTATTTAATAGATATTGTACCTGGTTAAAATAATTACAAAGTTGCCTGTAAAATAAATATTAATCCTAAAATAGCTATAATATAATTATAATTTATATTGTAGCTATATTAGGATGTATTTTACAGGTATGTATTTAGCTTTAAATAGGAATAATTTATTTAATAAGAGTTAATTTATTTCGTTAGATTTAAATTATATTTAACTTAGGGGGGTGTTAGAGTTAGGGTTAGACTTAGCTTTAGGGGTTAATCCATTTATTATAGTAGCGGTGAGCTCCGGTCGTCAGATTAGGGGTTAATAATTGAAGTTAGGTGTCGACGATGTTAGGGAGGGCAGATTAGGGGTTAATACTATTTATTATAGGGTTAGTGAGGCGGATTAGGGGTTAATACATTTATTATAGTAGCGCTCAGGTCCGCTCGGCAGATTAGGGGTTAATAAGTGTAGGCAGGTGTCGGCGACGTTGAGGGGGGCAGATTAGGGGTTAATAAATATAATATAGGGGTCGGCGGTGTTAGGGGCAGCAGATTAGGGGTACATAGGGATAACGTAGGTGGCGGCGCTTTGCGGTCGGAAGATTAGGGGTTAATTATTTTAAGTAGCTGGCGGCGACGTTGTGGGGGGCAGGTTAGGGGTTAATAAATGTAATACAGGGGTCGGCGGGGTTAGGGGCAGCAGATTAGGGGTACATAAGTATAACGTAGGTGGCGGTCGGCAGATTAGGGGTTAAAAAATTTTAATCGAGTGGCGGCGATGTGGGGGGAGCTCGGTTTAGGGGTACATAGGTAGTTTATGGGTGTTAGTGTACTTTAGGGTACAGTAGTTAAGAGCTTTATGAACCGGCGTTAGCCCAGAAAGCTCTTAACTACTGACTTTTTTCTGCGGCTGGAGTTTTGTAGTTAGAGCTCTAACGCTCACTTCAGAAACGACTCTAAATACCGGCGTTAGGAAGATCCCATTGAAAAGATAGGATACGCAATTGACGTAAGGGGATCTGCGGTATGGAAAAGTCGCGGCTGAAAAGTGAGCGTTAGACCCTTTAATCACTGACTCCAAATACCAGCGGGCGGCCAAAACCAGCGTTAGGAGCCTCTAACGCTGGTTTTCACGGCTAACGCCAAACTCCAAATCTAGGCCTCAGACTCTACAAGCATGTTCTTGTGTATAAAGAAAACAACTTACTTAAATTCTACATAAGTACCCTCTCTTGCAAATTATCTTACTTAAAAAAAATGTATCCAGTGCTGGTGTATGCAAATTAGCTTGAGAATTACATTTATAAAACTTCAAATTATTTGTTTTTCATGCAAAAAATATTTTAACTAGCCACAGGCATGAAAGAAAAAATGCAAATCTGAGTTAATTTAATATTTAACTATTTTTCTAAACACAACAATCACTATTTATGTCATTCATACTATATACATTATTTTAATATAAAGGCAATAAATATCAAGTGTACAGAGTCACACATTTAATATTATGACCCATTTATTAACTCAAAAATACTGTATTAAATGTAACAGAATGTAATATTATTTTTATTAATTAATATTTGCTTCATCTGGCAAGAAACCGCAGTCTGGCATATTGATAACCACCTAAAAATTGCTGTTGGATAACATAGCAGTATTATATATTTGTGGAAAGATAATAATTAGCAAGAACTGCAGAGACAAAAGTAAACAAAAGCTTGAAGTAGTGCGGCAGAAATGACGAGTCGTTAATAATAAGTCATTTTCCAAACATTATGAGAGACATTAAACAAAATAAATGTATTTTGTACAGCATTGAGATTAATAAGAATTTGCATAAATCTGCATAATTAATTTACCAATAACCTTATTCTACTTAAAGTTGATTACAAAATATTACAGGATACTGCACTGTGCAAAAGTTCTAGGAAAGTGTAAAAAAATGCTGTAAAGTAAGAATTCTTTTAAAAATAGAAATATTTATCATTTATTTTTATCAGTTAAGGAAATATTTGGTGTGACCACCTTTGCCTTCAAAACAGCATCCGTTCCTTCAGATACACTTGCATACAGTTTTTAAAGGAACTAGGCAGGTAGGTTGTTTTTAAACATCTTGGAGAACAAACCACCATTCTTCTGTGGGTTTAGGCAGCTTCAGTTTTTTTGTCTCCTCATGGAATTCCAGACAGACTCAAAGATGTTGAGATCAGAGTTCTGTGGTGGCCATACCAGCACTTCAAGGACTCCTTTTTGTTCTTTACTATGAAGATAGTTTTTAATGATAAGAATTTTTGGACAAATCAGATGCCTCCGTGATGGTATTGCAAGAATGATAAGTATCTGCCTGTACTTCTCAGCATTGAGGAGACAATTCATCTTGGCCAAATCCCCAACTCCATTTGCAGAAATGCAGCCACAACCTTGTAAAGAAACTCCACCATGCTTCACTGTTGCCTACAGGCACTCATTCTTGTACTGCTCTCCAGTCCTTCCTTTAATTTTGAATCATCAGTATATCTTTATGCACCCCAGATCCTATATTTTGTGCATAGCTGAGTTGCTTGGCCTTGTTTTCATGTTAGTGGTGTCTTTCATCTGCTGTACTAGGTATCTATGTCTGATCAATGTGTCTACGGTCCTCACATTGCCAGATTATTTTTGCTTCTTCAGAAGAGCTTGCACAATACACCTGGAAACACTTCTCATAAAATGTTTGCCTGGGATAGACCTTGTTGTTGCAGTGTAACTTCCTTGCGTCTTGTTTCTGTGTTTCATGTCTTGCCATGGTGTATAACTTTAATCAGCAACCTCGCCTTATTAGAAAAGTTTAGCTGTTCCTCACCCAGTTGTATTCCTCCTACACAGCTGTTTCAGTTTCAGTTAATTATTGTGGATATATTATATTGATAATCATTAGCAACTGTTTGGTATAATTGTTTAATAAAGCACCTGCCAGTATGCCTAAAACAATCTGTGACTTTGTCCAAATGTAACTCAAAGAATCAATGCTATTTTGAAGACAAAGGGTGGTCACACCAAATATTGATTTTATTTAGATTTTTCTTCTATTCACCTACTTTCCATTTTGTTAATTGAGAAAAAATAAACTAGCATTTCTATTTTTTAAAGTATTTTACCTTACAGCATTTATCCCACTTGCCTAAAACTTTTGCACAATACTGTACATTTTTTGCCCTTTACATTCTAAAAGAGGCATTTTTTGCAAGTTGATCCCGAAATCCAAAAACCTACTCATCACTACAAACTCTCATATTCATGCATTTTCTTTAACCATCTGCTTATATCTAGCTTAAGCATATAGTTATATACTATATCTACCTGTATCTAGCACGCACACAGTTATACGTTATGGGCTAGATTACAAGTTTCATGGTATATTGCATTTTTAATATTGCAAATACACTGCTAGAGTTAAGCTTTTAGCGCTAGTCGGGTTGCGCTTGTATTACAAGTTAAAAAAAATATTTTGCGCAGGTGTTAACACGACTAGTGCAAAAATCGGAACATCCAATACCACGTGCACATTTATTTTTACAATTGCGCTAAACCAACATGAAAATATGGATATTTCATATTCCAATGTTTTTAACATAACAGAATATGTTTCTATTAATTCATGAATAAATATTTTTACATATATCTGATTATATAGGTATAGAAATAAATATATAGAGAAATTTTCTATTTAGAAATATTTAGAACATATTCTGCTATGTATTAAACATATATATATATATATATATATATATATATATATATATATATATATATATATATATATATTCATAAATATATATGTTGATTGGAGTAGCCTTGTTAGTCCAGTGATTTAGATAACAAAATAATGAGAGTATTGCATTGAGCAATGATAATTTTTTTTGGAATAACTATACATTTATAAGTTGACAAGCTTTCGGAAGTGTTCCTTCCTTTTTCAAGTCTGAAGCAATACTCTTGTTGTTATTTTGTTTTATTTATATATATATATATATATATATATATAAACATTCAAATACATATTTAGCAATTTATGTGTATGTGTGTCTATGTAAAAGTACATTGGCGGCTTTGTTTTCAAACACCCAAGATCTCCTATCTTTGAGCAATATATTTTAAATATAATTTTTATTAGATGGTGTTATTATGATTGTAACTGTACTGTGTAATGTATATTTATTAGATGGTGTTACTATGTGTGTAACTGCACTGTGTAATGTATATTTATTAGATGGTGTTACTATGTGTGTAACTGTACTGTGTAATGTATATTTATTAGATAGTGTTACTATGTGTGTAACTGTACTGGGTAAACAATATTTATTAGATGATGTTATTATGAGTGTAACTGTACTGTGTAATGTATATTTATTAGATAGTGTTATTATAAGTGTAACTGTACTGTGTAATGTATATTTATTAGATAGTGTTATTATGTGTGTAACTGTACTGTGTAATGAATATTTATAAGATGGTGTTATTATGTGTGTAACTGTAATGTGTAATGTATATTTATTAGATGGTGTAATTATGAGTGTAACTGTACTGTGTAATATATATTTATTAGATAGTGATATTATGTGTGTAACTGTACTGGGTAATGTATATTTATTAGATGGTGTTATTATGTGTGTAACTGTAATGAGTAATGCATATTTATTAGATGGTGTTGTTATGAGTGTACCTGTACTGTGTAATGTATATTTATTAGATTGTGTAATTATGAGTGTAACTGTACTGTGTAATGTATATTTATTAGATAGTGATATTATGTGTGTAACTGTACTGGGTAATGCATATTTATTAGATGGTGTTATTATGTGTGTAACTGTAATGAGTAATGCATATTTATTATATGGTGTTGTTATGAGTGTACCTGTACTGTGTAATGTATATTTATTAGATGGTGTTATTATATGTGTAACTGTACTGTGTAATGTATATTTATTAGATAGAAATATTATGTGTGTAACTGTACTGTGTAATGTATATTTATTAGATGGTGTTTTTTATGTTTAACTGTACTGTACAATGTATATTTATTAGATCATGTTATTATGAGTATAACTGTACTGTGTAATGTATATTTATGGATGGTGTTATTATAAGTGTAACTGAACAGTGTAATGTATATTTATTAGATGGTGTTATTATGTGTGTAACTGTACTGTGTAATGCATTTTTATTAGATGGTGTTATTATGTGTGTAACTGTTCTGTGTAATGTATATTTATTAGATGGTGTTATTATGTGTGTAACTGTACTGTGTAATGTATATTTATTAGATAGTGTTACTATGTGTGTAACTGTACTGGGTAAACAATATTTATTAGATGATGTTATTATGAGTGTAACTGTACTGTATAATGTATATTTATTAGATAGTGTTATTATGAGTGTAACTGTACTGTATAATGAATATTTATGGATGGTGTTATTATAAGTGTAACTGTACTGTGTAATGTATATTTATTAGATGGTGATATTATGTGTGTAACTGTGCTGTGTAATGTATATTTATTAGATAGTGATATTATGTCTGTAACTGTACTGTGTAATGTATTTTTATTAGATGGTGTTATTATGTGTGTAACTGTTCTGTGTAATGTATATTTATTAGATAGTGTTATTATGTGTTTAACTGTACTGTATAATGTATATTTATTAGATAGTGTTATTATTAGTGTAACTGTACTGTGTAATGTATATTTATTAGATGGTGTTATTATGTGTGTAACTGTACTGTGTAATGT
This sequence comes from Bombina bombina, assembly GCF_027579735.1. Lineage (NCBI taxonomy): Eukaryota > Metazoa > Chordata > Amphibia > Anura > Bombinatoridae > Bombina > Bombina bombina. The sequence goes on from NC_069509.1 coordinate 189,676,009, forward strand.
ATATTTATTAGATGGTGTTATTATGTGTGTAACTGTACTTTGTAATGTATATTTATTAGATAGTGTTATTATGTGTGTAACTGTACTTTGTAATGCATTTTTAGTAGATGGTGTTATTACGAGTGTAACTGTACTTTTTAATGTATTTTTGAAGTGTTTTGTCCAACTTTTTAGCGCTGAGATTACGGTAAGGATTAAATCTTAAAGTGAAGGTCAATTGGGATGAATTAGTGCCCAGTTTTTAATAAACCTATTAAAAACAAGGGCACTTTAATTAATCAAAATTGACATTTCACTCCTTTTCTTCAAAAACAATTCCCCTGGCCGTCGGAAGCCTCTTCTTACGTCAGAAATGACAAATCCGGCTTCCTCCAATCATGGCTTTCCTCCCGGGGGGTCATGGTCTGATGCAACACCGTGATTGGAGGAAGCCAGATTCGTAATTTTGGACCCGCGAAGAGGACTTGCGATGGGTGAAGGAAGCGCTGCAGTGGCTGACAGGATTAAAAGGTAAGTTTTTGAAAATTAAATTAAATTGAATTAAAGTGCCCTTGTTTTTAATAGGTTTATTAAAAACCTGGCACTAATTCATCCAAATTGACCTTCACTTTAACTTGTAATATCAGCGCAATTGAAAATGCTCACAATAACACGATATCTCTTGACCAAAAGCGTTTGGGTCTCACTTGTAATCTAGCCCTATATATCTACTTATCTATAGCACACACACAGTTATACATTACTATATCTACTACCTAGCAGTTATTTGTATTAAACCCAGCACTTACTTACAAATATAATTCAATGCCTACTAAAAGGGACATTAAAGCAATAATAATTTATGAGTCAGATATAAAAAAACATTTTTAATTTAGTTCCAATCATCTCTGTGTGACTGCACACATATGCCTCTTCTCAGTTGCTCAGTGTGCAGCCAATGGCTGTGTGGTATATAACAGTGTTCTGCACTTCCATTTCTAACAGGAACTGAAATGCTCACAATTTTAAAATGGAGTTACAGGAGAAGGGGGGGGGGATAAATTACGGAAGTATATTGCAGAGCTGTTCTTTTATATTCATTTCATCATTATTTATTACCATCTCAAAGTGTTTAATGTCCCTTTAATGTAATCACAATCAAGTCATTGTTTATTGGTAGTAGTTTTTACATTATCTTTATGCTTAAATATGGCCATTTACATACCTTGGGCTCTATTTAACAAGCTCCGTACGGAGCTTGATGGCCCCTGTTTCTGGCGAGTCTTCAGACTCACCAGAAACAGTAGTTATGAAGCAGCGGTCACAAAGACCGCTGCTCCATAACCTGTCCACCTGCTCTGAGCAGGCAGACACATATCGCCACAATACAACCCGATCGAGTACGATCGGGTTGATTGACAGCCCCCTGCTGGCGGCCCATTAGCCGCGAGTCTGCAGGGGGCTGCATTGCAACAGCAGCTCTTGTGAGCTGCTGGTGCAATTCTGAATACGGCAAGCGTATTGCTCGCCGTATTCAGCGAGGTCTGGCGGACCTGATCCGCAGTGTCATATCAAGTCTGCCAGACCTTGATAAATATGCCCCATCGTGTCTGTCCTGTTTTTCTGAGTACAATCCAAATTCTTGGTAAGGAACGCATTGATGGGACCATTTAATTTCAACGGTTAGAAAGACGTAATAACCCCCAAACAATGCCTTTTTACTTATTCCCTAATACACCAAAATACAGCATTGGTTTTGAACACCGGCAAAACAAGCCCTATCTAAAAAAATAATGCAGCTCCACATTACTCATAAAGAAGCAATAGCCTTTATTGCAGAGATAGCAGAGATAATATGAATAAGGGTGAATAGCCCAGATCGTAGCTGTTTGTTTGGATGAAACTCTGCAATAAAGGATATTGCTTTTAATTGAGTGCTGTGGAGCGGCATTATTTATTAAACAAGCCACATTCCATGACGTAGGGGGGCAACATCGTGAAACAAATACAAACCCTACCTGCTTGATCCATAAAAGGTAAAATGACAATAACAGGCACAAAGCTAGCCACGTTGATAACTAAACCGACATAAATGCCACCTATACCAATAATATAGCTGTTCAAATCACTCAAAAAACATACACATATATCTCTAGGATTTAGATCACAACAGGTTAATTGCAAACATATCCCCTATCAGTATCTTTATCCTATCAAAAAGGGATCAGCCTATAGAACCTGCAACCTGTAATGTAATCACTTAACCCATGAGCTACCATTTATTCATCATTAATCGTTTGCATTTGAGTCTCAGCGGTGTAAGCAAAAAAAGAAACATGAACTGTAAAATACTTGGTGAGTTTTAGAAATCTTTATCTAGATAAAGATTAGATTAACCTATTAAATTGGTATACTTTACTCTCTCTGATACTCTCAGTGATATTTATATATTTATTAAATTTTACATTGACCACAATGGGAATTTATACTTAGCTATAGAAACACACACACATTATGTAATTGCTGCATGGTGAAACATTACACTCAGCATGACTGTTATTCACATTTTGATAAACACTTTTTAGGAAACTCTGCCATCTACTGAGGCAGGCATCAGAAAGCAAGTCCCTTTGCTATGGATTTTGTGCACGTTTTGCAGTTACTGTTTGCAAGCAGAATGCTTGAATACACTCATTAAGTGCACGTGTAACAACAGATATATACCCTAGAGCCAAACATTCTAGCTCTTAAAAAAACTGCCACAGCAAAATTAGCTTAAGTTAGATTGATTTCAGGTGATTTTGTGCAGTTATTTATGGACCATACTTTTTCTAGCCCCCAAAGGACATTCCATATTCCATGTGGGGCGTTCAACTGCAAATCATTTAATAAGCTGTGATTGAAAAATGTGTTACAATATGCAAAATATAATGCATATGGATAAACAGTGAATACTGCTGCTAGTTTGCCTTTGTCTAGTGTCACAACAAACACTAAAAACACCACAGGTTATTGTTTGATATTTTTCTGCATGTTAATAGCTGCAGGTCAGCATTTTTTATGTTAACTTGATCATTATTAGCCATTTTATTTTTTTATTGGTAGATTATCAGATGGGAAACAAATAGTACAATATTTGGCATGTGCCCATACTTTAATGCAATTAAAATTGTCTGTACTTAAAGAGTCTAGTCAAAATTCAACTTTCATGATTCAGATAGGAAAAGCAATTTTAAACAACTTCTCAATTTACTTTTATTATAAAATCTGCTTTGTTTTCTTGGTATTGTTTGTCAAAAGCTAAACCTAGGTTGGCTCATATGCTAATTTATAAGCATTTGAAGGCCACCTCTTAGCTGAATGCATTATGAAAGTTTTTCACAGCAAGACAGCGCAAGTTCATGTGTTGCATATAGAAAAACCCTGTGCTTACTCCCGTTTGGTTATTTATGTGTTAGCACTGATTGACTAAAATGCAAGTCTGTCAATAGATTTGAGAGAAGGGGCAGTCTGCAGAGGCTTAGACATAAGGTAATCACAGAGGTTAAAAGTATATTAATATAACAGTGACAGTATGCAAAATGGGAAAATGGGTAATAAAGGGATTATCTATCTTTTTAAACAATAACAATTCTGGAGTAGACTGTCCCTTTAAATGATGTGATAAGTTTTCTTTCATGTTTGTGTTTCTCTTTTGGGACTTTTACAGAAATATAGAACACTTAGGTTTATTTGTTGTGCCTGTAGAAACAAAATAATACAATATAAATATATATATGTTTTAAAAAAAGTATTCAATTATTTCACACATTCTTATTTTTCATAAAACTGTAGCTCTTTTGTTAAAGGTAAATTAGGGTTAGAAAAATAAGATGCTCTAATTTGTTGGAGCATGTAATTTTACACAGGAGACTCTGCAATGCTATGGCCTCTAGTTATCAAGCCGTCGACTTTCTTGCATTCGACGGCACCAATACGCTCACCTAAGATCGCCTAACATCGCCGCCGCGGACCTGAATACGTTCGCCGAATTTATCAAGAAAGCTGTCAAAAAGCCGCACACCAAGTACGGTGCGATGAGCAGTGGACTGTTGTTAACTAACAGTCATCAATCTCGCTGCTCTTCGGCTTTTTCCCAGTTTTCTTGATATACTGTCACTAAACACCCAGACTATACTATACTGTTTACCCCCTATACCCCCGCTCCCGGAGCCCCCGGTAACTAAATAAAGTTATTAACCTCTAAACCGCCACTCCCGGACCCCGCCCCAACTCTAATACATTTATTAACCCCTAAACCGCTGCTCAAGGACCACGCCGCCACCTACATTATACCTATTAACCCTTAATCTGCTGCCCCTATACCGCTGCCACCTACATAAAGTTATTAACCCCTATCCTGCCAATCCCGGACCCCGCCGCAACTAAATAAATTGTTTAACCCCTAAACCGCTGCTCCCGGAGCCACCTACATTATATTTATTAACCCCTAATCTGCCCCCCCTACACTGCCACCACTATAATAAACATATTATCCCCTAAACCTAACCCTAACAACCCCCCTAACTTAAATATAATTTAAAAGGAAATAAAATTACTACAATTAAATAAATTATTCCTATTTAAAACTAAATACTTACCTGTAAATAACTAATAGTTATGTTGTATCTATCTTAGGGTTTATTTTTATTTTACAAGCAACTAGTTATTTTAACTAGGTACAATAGTTATTAAATAGTTATTAACTATTTAATAACTACCTAGCTAAAATAAATACAAAAGTACCTGTAACATAAATCCTAACCTAAGTTACAGTTACACCTAACACTACACTATCATTAAAATAATTAAATAAAACTAATTACAATTAAATAAAATTAACTAAAGTACAAAAAAACAAACACTAAATTACAGAAAATAAAAAAATTACAAGACTTTTTAACTAATTACACCTAATCTAATCCCCTAATAAAATAAAAAAGCCCCCAAAATAATAAAAATCCCTACCCTATACTAAATTACAAATAGCCCTTAAAGGGGCTTTTTTGCGGGGCATTGCCCCAAAGTAATCAGCTCTTTTACCTGTAAAAAAAATACAATACCCCCCCAACATTAAAACCCACCCACCACCCACACAACCAACCCTACTCTAAAACCTATCCAATCCCCCTTTAATAAAACCTAACACTAACCCCTTGAAGATCACCCTACCTTGAGCCGTCTTCACCCAGCCGAGCACAAGTGGACCTTCAGAGGGGCAGAAGTCTTCATCTGATCCGGGCAGAAGAGGACCTCCAGATGGGCAGAAGGCTTCATCCAGGCGGCATCTTCTATCTTCATCCATCCGGAGTGGAGCGGGTCCATCTTCAAGCCAGCCAACGTGGAGCATCTAATACGTGATAAAATCACAGTGGAGGGGGCGCAGAATGGTATACAATTCAGATGGTAGTTATTGATAACCCTTAAAGACAATTTAAAACTTAAACAAACTAATTTTATCTTATGAGGTGAAAAATATATCAATATAAGGTTATATAAATCCCTTTTGGAGTATACAGGAAAGAAAATGTCTCTTTTTACAAATAAGTTGATAGCTGAGCAGTGGCTGCCTCCTCTCAACCGGATGATCTAGACAAGAACTAGGAGAAATAAAAAACAGAGGGGCGCCTCATGTGTGGTATAGTCTGATTGAAGACATAAGAAAAAGCAACAGAATAGCCAAATGAGTACTCACATACTCCACAAGCACACTCATGTGCTGGTAGGGGCAGGCTGTAGATTTAGATGGGTGTGACATCTCACCCGTTTAAGGATACTTCCAATACTGTAGTTCTGCAACAGGTGTAAAACAAACAGAGAGCACTATATGTGCAGACCATTAAGGATGATACATAAAAATGTGCTTTATAGTATAAAGTGGGTACTCACATACTCCCAAAGCACACCAATGTGCTAGTAGATACAGGCTGCAGATTCAGACAGGTGTGGCAGCTCACCCAAACAAACGATCTTTTGGTATTGATGCAGTGAAAACAAAGGCAGGTTTAATGCTTCTCAGTAGCTGTGCACTTAGTAGTGATTGCAGGCAGACGGTAGGAAATGAGATCCACTCCAAAAGTAAAAATGTGCAAATATTTATTAAAAACAAAAATTTAAAAACAACACCAGGGTTGTTATACAAAGTGGATTACAGGGTCACCCAGTTGGCCCCAATGATTGCAACGCATTTCTCGGTTGGCAAACCATTTCAAAAGTAGTCAGATTATGCCGAATTTGCGTTCGGAATATCTGGAGTGACGTAACCATCGATCTGTGTCAGACTGAGTCCGGCGGATCGTATGTTACGTCACTAAATTCTACTTTTGCCGGTCTGTATGGTTTGATAACTACTGCAAATCGGGCTCTCCACAAATACACTGCGGAATTCCAGCGTATTTGCGGTTGACAGCTTGATAAATAGAGGCCTGTGTGTTTAACCACTGCAAATAATAATACAATAATATAGCCACAAGAAACAAACTATTTGTACAATAAGTAATAGGTTATTCTAATGTGGAATTCTAATTTATGTTTCCAGATATTTCTGAACAAATGCAGATTAATCAAGACCATTTCTTGTGCAAAGCATTCAATTAAGTTGCAAAAAATGCTGAATTTCAGTATCAGACAAGTTGTTTAATATGAATTTTGAGAGGTGTATTGATTCCAGGAAAAGGATCCAAACCTATTTTTAGTTTTTGGCAAATTACTTTTTTGGCATTAAAAAAAAAAATGTATGGAAGACATATTGTTACTGCAGCCCTGAACTCGCCGCTGCTAAATGTTACGTACTTATATATTTCTTAAGGTGGCGTCTGAAAAATTGTGTAGAGCTCTCCCATTAGAGAAATTAGCTTATACCATAGAAAAAGATCTCAGGCTGGTGATAAAATAATCATATTAGAAAGCTTCAGCAGGTCATTTCATATTGAAAGCTGATTCATCGAAAACACGGCCTTCTCGTAATTTAAAAAAAAAATAAAGAATGAATGGCTTCTGTTTCTGGCAAGAGTAATAGAGAAGAGTCTTTTTTTTCCCCTATATTCTCAGACTGGATAAAAGGTTTAAATAATAAATCATTATTAGTTTTATGCATAAAAATATTCTCTGTCATTATGCACTTCAAAAAATATTTATACAACTCGCATTATCTCTTTCTACTCTGTGCTAAAATAATTAAGTCAAACTCGTCTTTCTTCAGCCCAGTAAAATGCATTTATGCAAAATAAGCAGAAGATTTCAGCAAATGTCAGTACTAATGAAGGAATCAGAAATTGTATTACGTGAAAATGATACTTGGATTAACTTTGTTTCACAAGCTGAGTTCTGTAACTAATCGAACATGAAGTCCATGTTTAAATAACCTTTCTATCTCGCTACAAACGTCTAGCGCTTTGTATACTGTAAATAAATAGTCATAATTAGGCTGCTTCCTCACTGTGTAAATTGAACTTCTTGTCTTCAGACCATCTCGTGAGTAAAAATCTAATTTTGTGTTTTACTAAACTATGGTACCAAAGATGGCTTCATTTTAATAGTATCTCAGCATAATGAAAGAAAAAAATAAACCTCTGTAATATTAACGTATTGATACAACAGCAATGAGGATCTCATTTGATAATGAGCATAGCCCAGTAGCTTATTCCATACAATAGATCCTGTTTTAGATTCCAGTTCTTTAAGTCTACTGGTGCATTGAGTAGCAGAAGACTTCCCTCTAGTACAGTGGTCTCAAAGTACAGACCCTGGTTCCATATGCGGCCCCCAAGACAGTTTCATCTGGCCATCCCTTGTTTAAGGTAAACCATTAATTTGGGTTGTGAATTTTTTTTTAGGGTTCTAAGAGGTGTAACTAGTTGATATTATGTATAGGCACTTAAAAGATCAATATAAAGACAAGAGTCCAGTGTAGACTACCACCATGCACTGCTTGGATAAATGTCAATTTTGACATTGGTATACAGTTCCAGAATGATCACTTCACTTGGCACTCACAAGATAAATATAGACAGCTGTGTATGTCTGTTGTGCTCTACAACTCACATCATGCATTACTACTCAGGTAAATATCACTTCCAGTTCTTAGTATATCTAGCACTTACTCAGTTCAAGTGGCCCCCCATGAGTGCAGGACACATGGCCAGTGGTCCCCAGATACATTGAGTTTGATACCCCTGCTCTAGTATATTATTATTATACTTTATTTATGAAGCACCATCATATTCCGCAGCGCTGTCCATGGATACAGTTCATTTAAATAAAACAATAATATAATACTTCTAAGACTAAGAGACAGGACAAGAAACAGCAGGTGAGGACTGCAAGATTGAGAAATATGTTAATGCAGAGTTAGATGAGGGAAATGTTGTTAGGTAAGAGAAATATTATTGAGTTGGCTGGTAGGCTTCTCTGAACAGAAAAGTCTTCAGAGAGCATTTAAAGGAAGAAAGATTAGGGCAAAGCCTGAGAGCACAGGGGAGAGTGTTCCAGAGGGTAGGTGCTGCATGACAGAAGTCTTGCAGTCTAGCATGAGAGGAGGTGATAGTCGCAGATGCAAGGAGCAGGTCATTGTTGGATCTCAGTGGGCAGGCTGGAGTATACTTGTTGATTAGAGAGGATAGGTAGAGGGGAGCGGTGTTGGTGAGCGCTTTGTATGCAAGGGTGAGAATTTTAAATTTTATTCTGCTGTGTATGGGGAGCCAATGAAGGGACTCGCAGAGAGGTGCAGCAGATTCAGAGCGACGGGAAAGGTGGATCAGCCTGGCAGAGGCATTTAGGATGGATTGAAGGGGGAGAGGCGGGAAAGAGGAAGGCCAGTAAGTAGGTTACTGCAGCAGACAAGTTGGGAAATAACAAGGGAGTGGATTATTTGCTTTGTGGTGTTAGCGCACATAAAAGGTTGAATCTTGGAAATGTTGCATAGATGGTTGAGGCGGGATGTAGAAAATGATTGGATATGGGGGACGAAGGATAGAATTGAGTCAAGTGTAACTCTGAGGCAGCGGACTTGGTGCGATGTGGAAATGGTGATGCTGTCAACAGGGATAGAGAAGTCACAAGTCAGTGTAGAGCTTGAGGGGGGATAAGAAGGAGCTCATTCTTGGACATGTTAATCTTTAGGTGGTGAGAGGCCATCCAGGAAGAAATACCATATAAGCAGTCGCTGACATGAGAAAGGACAGAGGGAGATAGAGCTGGGGTGGAGAGGTAGATCTGGGTGTCATTAGCATAGAGGTGATATTTGAAGTCATAACTATTGATAAGTTTACCCAGTGAAGAAGTATAAATGGAGAAGAACAGAACAGATCCTTGAGGTACTCCAACAGACAGAGGCATTAGAGAGGAGGAGTCGCTGGCACATGACACAGAAAAAGACCTGTGAGAAAGATAAGAGTGAATCCAGAAAAAAGCAGTGTCACAAAGGCCAAAAGAGCTAAGGGTCTGTAGGAGGAGGGGCCGGTCAACTGTGTCAAAGGCAGCTGAGAGGTCAAGTAAGATGAGTATGGATTAGTGGCCAATATTTTTAGCAGAGAGAAGATCGTAAGTAACCTTGGTAAGGGCAGCCTCAGTTGAGTGTTTGGGTCGGAATCCGGATTGCAGGGGGTCAAGCAAGGAGTTGGCGGCCAGGAAGTGGGTTAGGTGATTGTAAACTAGTTTTTCAAGGAGGTTTGATGTTAGTGGGAGCAGTGATATCGGGCGGTAGCTTTCAGGAGAATTAGGGTCAAGGTTGGGTTTTTTGAGTATGAGAGTGACTTTTGCGTGTTTGAAAGAAGATGGAAATGAGCCAGTAGAAAGAGATAGGTTGAAGATGTGGGTAAGAGCAGGAGTGATAGTGGAAGATAGGGAGAGTATTAGATGGGAAGGGATAGGGTCATGCGGGCAGGTAGTGAGGCATGAGGAAGATAGTAAGGAGGAAACTTAATTCTCTGTGGGTGGATGGAAGATCCAGAGGGTGGCAGAGGGAGTAACTGGGCCTGTTGATGGAATATTGCAGGTTGGTGTTGGGATGTTGTTCTGAATAGAATGTGTTTTGTTTAAAAAGTAGTCTGCCAGGTCTTGAGCAATAAAGACAGATGAGGGGGGTGGAGCAGGAGGGTAGAGGAGAGAGTTAAAGGTGGAGAAGAGTAATTTTAGGGTTTGAGGAAAGAGTAGATATAAGAGAAGAGAAGTAGGTTTGCTTGGCTAAGTAAAGGGCAGAAGTGTATGAACGAAGAATAAACTTATAGTGTATGAAGTCAGGTTCAGAGTGAGTTTTCCTCCAGACACGATCAGCAGTACGGAAGCATTTTTGCAAATAGCGTGTTTGCTGAGAGTGCCAGGGTTGCAACTGATGGCATGATGTTTTGCGCAGCTGGGGAGAGGCAAGTATGTCTAGTGCATAGGAGAGAGTTTTGTTATAGTGGGTTGTTGCAAGATCAGGGCAGGTTATAGTGAAAGTGTGAGGGAGGAGATCTTGAATAATTTTTGAAAATTGGAGGGGATCCACAGCATGTAGATTTCTACAGCTGGGGGGGAGGGATGTAGGAGTGGGTTTAGCTGTTGCATTAATATTATAGGTGACCAGGTGATGGTCTGAAATGGGAAAAGGGCGACAGGTGAGGTCTGATATAGAACAGAGGTAGGAAAATACCAGGTCTATGAAGTGTCCATCACGGTGGGTAGGGAATAGGGTGGATTGTGAAAGACCGAAGGAGGATGTGAGTGAAAGACTTTTAGAGGCAGCAGGGGCAGATGGGTTATCAATGGGAATGTTGAAGTCCCCAAGAATTAGGGTTGGTATATTTGTAGAGAGAAAGTGAGGAAGCCAGGTGGCAAAGTTGTCAAAGAAATGGTAGGTAGGTCCCTCTTTGAGGGAGAGGGGGAAGAACAGGCGAATACAGTGGACTTCAAAGGAAAAGAAGGAGAGAGATGGGATTGGAGGTAGGTACTGATAAGTGCAGGAGGGGGAGAGCAGGATCCCAACACCGCCACAACGTTTTTCAACTAACCTAGGGGTATGGCTAAAGTGAAAACAACCATGTGTGAGAGCAGAAGTAGAAACAGTGTCAGAAGGAGATAGCCAGGTTTCAGTAATTGCTAAAAGGGTGAAAGCATTTGAAATAAACAGGTCATGAATGGCTGTAAGTTTGTTACAGACAGAGCGAGAGTTCCATAGTGCGCAGGTGAAAGGAGTGTATGCGTGTGGGATGCATTGGATGGAAATGAGGTTATGTGTGTTGATTTTATTAAAGTTACTAAAAGGAGTGCGTGATTGTGTAATGGTAGGAATGAGGGTGGGCCCAGGATTTAGAGAGATGTCACCTGATGCTAATAGCAGCAAGATGGAAAGTAAGAGTAGGTGAGAATGAGATTTATAGCAGTGGGGGCATTTCTGTGAGGTGGTGCAGTTTAGTGACATAGATTTTAAAATAGAAAGTAGTTTGTGAGAGCTAAAGTATGGGGAGGAAAGGAGAGAGGGGCCTATATAAACTGCATGTGGAGAAGGGTAAGGTATGAGCATGTAAGCCTGCCTGTGGAATAGGCATGAGGCTGTTAAAAGGAAAAGCAGTTCTGAAAACATAACAAAATTTTAAGTGCAACATTTTTGTTTTAAATTGAAAATATTTACCTTGCCTCAAATCTTCTTCAAATCTTGTTCAATTCTTGACTAATTCATAGCACTGCCACTAAAAGATGTCACTTAGAGAGATGGCAGCTTAGAGATGGTGTTCTCTACAAATGCTAAACCCAGCAAATGCTTTCCCTAAAGCTGATCTTAAATTTATAGGGCTTCTGCAGACAGCTAAGTTAAAGGGCCATAATACCCAAATGTTTAAACACTTGAAAGTGATGCAGCATAGCTGTAAAAAGCTGACTAGAAAATATCTCCTGAACATCTCTATGTAAAAAAGAAAGATATTTTACCTCAAAAGTTCCTCAGTAGCCACCTCCCATTGTAAAGGATTTCTAAGCAGCATATTAATGTGTCTGTCCTTGGACAGCTGAAAGGATGAGCATCGTGAACTCTCATATTATTTCACCAATCAGGTAAAGGAAGCTTACTATGAAATCTCATGAGAGTTAAGTCAAATCTCATGAGATCACAGCAAGAGTTCATGACCTCAGCACTGGTGATGCTGATTGGCTGCTGTTCATTTCTTCATTTTTTATTTGTTTTACCTGCAGTTGGGAGCAGGTGAAGTATAACTTTTTACACAGAACTTACTCTGCTGATCTGAGGAGATTGTGAGGTAAAATATCTTTCTTTTTTACATAGGGATGCTCAGGTGATATTTTCCTGTCAGCTTTTTACAGTTATACTGCATCAGTTTCAAGTGATTTAGCATATGAGTATTATGTCCCTTTAAATCAATTAATTAACTGAGATGAGTAACACAGGTGACACAAGTGAGACAATTAAGTACTAAAACTAGATCAAAGGGATAGATGCACATAAAACAAAATTGGGTGGGGATTAGCCAATTTATTAAGCTAAGTTAAAAAATTAGGAAATGCAAATGCTGGGGACAGGATGTGATCAGATACAGGCATAGAAGAAAATTTAGATGGGGACATACTATAGAATAAGTTATAAAGCAGTGTTAAACAAGATCCAGGAAGAGACCGCAGTTTAGATGGGGGACATACCTGTAATAGCAGGGTTAGTTTAGGCTTGAATAAGAAGCATTTTGTCCTGTGTGTAAATCTTGACTAATTCTTAGCACTGCCACTTAAAGATGTCACTTAGAGAGATGGCAGCTTAGAGATGGTGTTCTCTGCAAATGCTAAACCCAGTGGTTCTGTTAAAAAAGGTATTACTACCTTACAATTTACCTTACAATTTAAGAACATATCTAACAAATAAGATGCAGAGACAGCCCCAGAGATGCATTTTGCCTTATATGGACCTCTCTAGTAAATCTCAGGAACAAACATTTCACATGTAGTAAATCTCATCACTCTCAGAGAAAAAAAAGTTATGTAAGATACACAGCAGAAAATATGTGTTCTTGGGGAAAAAATACATAAAATAATAATTATTATACAAATTTTTTTTCCAACAAAGCACTTTGTGTAAAAAGGTGCCCAGTTCTATTGAATATGATAAATTTTATTTTATTTAGAAACAACCTCCGTATTGATACTGTCAGGGTGCCAGGAATCAGACTGAGACGAGAAGTGCAAAAATAATCACACCTTTATTAATAGCAAAAAATAATAAAAAGTCCACAAGTCAAATAACAAGCCAGGAGTCAAAACCAGAGCTGGTAGTCAGATGAGACGAGTCAGGAGCCAAAGTGAATAGTCAGACGAGCTGAATCAGGAGCCAAAGCGAGTAGTCAGACGAGCCTGAATCAGGAACAAGAAGAACAGCAGAGTCAGGAACAAGCCAGGGATCAGGAACCAGGAGGGATGTCAGACAGCCAGGTAATACACAGGCGCTCTCACAAACAGCTCTGAGACAATGCAAGGGCAAAGCATACTGGACAGAGTCCCTTTAAATAATAAGTGATGACATCACAATTCTGACACTGCATCCTGTCTCACACAGATGATGTACACCAGTCTGGCCATAAAAGGAAGTGAAGGAAATGATCAGCATCACACAGTGTCAGCAAGAGAGGTGAGTAAAATGGCTGCCAGCAGCACATGGCAAACAAAGCAGGGAAAAAAACCCTGACAGTGCCCTCCCCTCAATGACCCCTCCCCCAATGACACCTCCCCGCGGGAGGACAAAAGGCGTATTGGGGAAACAGGCATGGAAGGCACATAGGAGGGTGGGAGCATGAACATCAGAGGAGGGAACCCATGAACGCTCCTCTGGGCCGTAGCCCCGCCAGTGACCCAAATACTGTACGCGGCCCCTTTACATACGAGAGTCAATAATGATGCTGACCTCATACTCCTCATGGTTGTCAACAAAAATAGGACGGGGATGAGGCAACACAGTGATAAACCGATTACAAGCCAATGGTTTCAAGAGGGAGACATGAAAAACATTGGAGATGCGCATTGCAGGAGGAAGGTCAAGAGCGTAGGCCACGGGATTGACCATCGGAGTATTTGAAAAGACCCAGCATAACGGGGAGCCAGTTTATTAGAAGGCTATGAAGGTTCAAGTTGCGGGAGGACAGCCAAACTCTCTCACCAACCTGGAAGAAAGGTGCGGGCCTACGATCAGCCTGGAACATTTGGCGCTGCATAGAACGAGGAAGACAATCCTGAGTCTGCACCCACGTGAAACAGAGTTGCCAGAGATGCTCCTCCAAAGCCGGAATACCCTGAGACATGAATTAATCGGGCAACAAGGATGGTTGAAACCCATAATTCGCCATGATCGGCGATAACTTGGAGGAAGCATTAATAGCACTATTACGAGCAAACTCTTCCCAAGGTAACAGTTCAGACCAATTATTGTGGTGATCTGAGACATACCAATGGAGGAACTGTTTCAGAGCTTGATTAGACCATTCCGCAGCCCCATTGGATTGAGGGTGATATGCCGAGGAGAAGGAAAGCTTGATCCCCATTTGAGCAAAAAAGGAATGCCAAAATTTGGAGACAAACTGGATACCCCAGTCCAACACTATCTCCTTGGGTAACCCATGTAAATGGAAGACCTCCCGGGCAAAAATTGAAGGAAGCTCCTGAGCGGTAGGCAACTTCTTCAAGGGAATGCAATGTGACATTTTAGAAAAACGGTCAACCACCATAAAGATAACAGTATTCCCATTGGAAACAGGGAGCTTGACAATGAAGTCCATGGAAATATGTGTACAAGGACACTCACCATTAGCAATTGGTTGAAGAAGACCCACAGGAAGATGTTGAGGAGTCTTATTCTGCACACAAACTGAGCAGGAGGCAACATACGCAGCAACATCAGAGCGAAGACCTGGCCACCAGACTTGTCGAGGGACAGACTAAATAATTTGGTTCTTGCCTGGGTGACCTGCATCTTTAGGATAGTGGTAAGTGTGCAAAAGTTTAGTTTGAAGATTCTCAGGAACAAGACACTTACCACTAGGTTTCTCAGGAGGTGCATTTGTTTGTGCAGCCAGGATCTCCTCCCCCAAGGGAGAAGTCAAATTAGTACGTATGGTAGCCAAAATATGTTCAGGAGGTATAACTGGAGTTGGTACAGACTCCTCCTTAGACAAAGGCGAAAATTGTCGAGAGAGGGCATCAGCCCTAACATTCTTACTACTAGGCAGATAGGAGACCACATAATTAAACAGAGACAAAAATGGCGCCCATCTGGCCTGTTGGGGCGAAAAACGTTTTGCTTCAGATAGATAAGTTAAATTATTGTGGTCAGTAAGAAGGAACACTGGCACTCTAGTACCCTCGAGAAGATGCCTCATTTCCTTGAGTGCCAAAATTATGGCCAGTAATTCCCTGTCGCCAATTTCATAATTGCACTCCGCTGGAGACAATTTCTTAGAGAAGAAACCACACGGATGCAAGGAACCGTCAGGCGTAGGACGTTGAGACAAGAGGGCACCTACTCCAGTCTCAGATGCATCAACCTCAAGAATGAAAGACAGGACAGGGTTAGAATGAGCCAGAACTGCAGCAGCAGCAAAGGCAGTCTTAAGACTATCAAAGGCCTTAATGGCAGTAGGTGACCAATGGAGTGGATCATTCTCTTTACGGGTCATGTCTGTGATAGGTTTGACCAAGGAAGAAAAGTTTTTATTAAACTTTCTATAGTATTTAGGGAACCCAAAAAAACGTTGAATAGACCGAAGACCAACTGGGCGAGGCCACTGCAGAACTACAGATAACTTGTCAGGATCCATGGAGAACCCTGCAACAGAGATAACAGAACCTAAGAAGGTTACTTGAGTCTGATGGAACTCACATTTCTGGAGTTTACAAAACAGGACGTTTTTACGTAGTCTCTGAGGAACCCGTGTAACATCAAAATGATGAGCCTCAAGTGTGGGTGAGTGTATGAGGATGTTGTCTAAGTACACCACAACACACTGTTGCAACATATCTTGTAGGATATCATTAATAAATTCCTGAAAAACAGCAGGAGCATTACATAGGCCAAAGGGCATTATAAGATACTCATAATGCCCGCACATGGTGTTAAATGCTGTTTTCCATTTGTGCCCCTCCTTGATCCTAACATGATTTTACGCTCCTCTCAAATTAAGTTTAGTAAAGACCGTAGCTCCCTTGAGGAGGTCAAAAAGCTCCGTAATGAGTTGAATAGGGTAAGCATTCTTAATGGTAAGACGATTAAGACCCCTATAATCGATGCATGGTCGTAACTCGCCACCCTTTTACCTCACATAGAAGAAGCCAGCCACTGCAGTAGAGCAGGATTTGCAGATGATCCCCCATGACAGAGCATCAGCAACATACTCCTCAATAGCACAATTCTCTGCAACAGACAGAGGGTAAACTCGGCCCCAAGGAGGAATGGCTCCGGGTTGCAGGTCTATGGCCCAATCGTAAGACCGGTGAGGAGGCAACGTATCGGCATGCGCCTTGTCAAAAACATCTATTAACTCTCTGTATTCCTCTGGCAATTGAGATACAGAAGAAGTCCACAAGACTTTAACTGGTTTCCAAAGAAAAGTGGAAATACATTACAGAGACCACAACAAAATTTCGGACCTGCGCCAGTCGAGATTGTGCTTTTGGAGCCAGGGATAACCCAGAATAAAAACAAAATGCAGAAAGTTTATCACCTGGAACTGAAGTGTTTCAAAATGGAGAGCCCCAACAGTCATGGATAACGGAGCAGTTTCGTGAGTAACAAGTGCGGGCTGAAGGGGCCTGCCATCAATGGCCTCAATAGCAAGCAGAACGGACTGAGGCAAAACAGGAATGGAGTGCTTTGATACAAAAGCACTGTCAATTAAATATCCCACAGCACCAGATTCAACAAGAGCCTGGGTGACTATGGAGGAGTCCATCCAGGAATGGACAACCGTGACCAAAGGTTTCTCCTTTAGCAGTTCCGGGGACGAGGATAAATCACCCAAGGTCTGCCCACGACAGGACCTTAGATGTGAGCGTTTCCTGGCCATGTAGGACAAGACTTCAAAAGGTGGCCCTGTAACCCACAATAGAGGTAGAGCCCCTCCTCCCTCCTAAAGGCCCTCGGAGAGACACGTGAATCCCAACTGCATTGGCTCAGCAGTACCTGTTGACTTGGGACCAGGAGGCATGGGTGGGAATGAACACATAGCAGACAACAGAAGCGCTCCTTGAAAGAGGGCCTCTCACTTAGTCTGATGTCAATTAGGATCAAAAATGACACCAATGCCTCGAGATCTTTTGGTAAATCTTTGGCAGCAACTTCATTTTTAATCGCATCAGAGAGCCCATGAAAGAAGGCGGCAACAAGGGCTTCATTGTTCCAACCTACCTCTGTGGCAAGTGTATGGAACTCAATGGCATACTGAGCAACAGATATTGTACCTTACTGAATGTACATGAGATGTTAAGCAGCAGAGGAGGAGCGAGCCGGAACATCAAATACCCTTCAAAAGGAGGCCACGAGTTCAGGGTAATTTGAAATCACAGGTTTATTAATCTCTCACAAGGGATTATCCCAGGCAAGAGCTGTGTCAGAGAGTAACAAGATGAGAAATCCCACCTTAGCTCTGTCAGAGGGAAACGCCTGAGGTAACATCTCAAAGTAAATGCCCACCTGGTTCAAAAACCTTCTGCACTGAATAGGATCGCCTCCATATCACTGAAGTAGAGGTGCAGAACCGGACATGCTCCTGGTAGGACTAGGTGCAGCAGCGGAAATAGGAGAAGCCATAACTTGCGGGCTACTTTGGTCCAAATGTGCAGTGCGAGTCAGCAGGGTTTGCAGGACTAGTGCAAATTGATGCAAGCAGTGATACTGTTCATCCATCCTGGAAATTATCGGCTAGATTTAGAGTTTTGTCGGTAATGACCGCGTATCTAACGCTGGTTTTTTTCTGGCCGCACCTTTAAAATAACTCTGGTATTGAGAGTCCACAGAATGGCTGCGTTAGGCTCCAAAAAAGGAGCGTATAGCATATTTAACGCAACTTCAACTCTCGATACCAGAGTTGCTTACGGACGCGGCCAGCCTCAAAAACGTGCTCGTGCACGATTCCCCCATAGGAAACAATGGGGCTGTTTGAGCTGAAAAAAAACCTAACACCTGCAAAAAAGCCGTGTTCAGCTCCTAACGCAGCCCCATTGTTTCCTATGGGGAAACACATCCTACGTCTGCACCTAACACTCACACCTAACATGTACCCCGAGTCTAAACACCCCTAACCTTACACTTATTAACCCCTATTCTGCCGCCCCCGCTATGTATATTATTTTTAACCCCGAATCTGCCGCTCCGTAAACCGCCGCTACTTACATTATCCCTATGTACCCCTAATCTGCTGCCCCTAACACCGCCGACCCCTATATTATATTTATTAACCCCTAATGTGCGGCCCCCAATGTCGCCGCCACCTACCTACAATTATTAACCCCTAATCTACCGACTGGACCTCACCGCTACTATAATAAAGTTATTAACCCCTAATCCGCCTCACTCCCGCCTCAAAAACCCTATAATAAATAGTATTAACCCCTAATCTGCCCTTCCTAACATCGCCGACACCTAACTTCAAACATTAACCCCTAATCTGCCAACTGGAGCTCACCGCTATTCTAATAAATGTATTAACCCCTAAAGCTAAGTCTAACCCTAACACTAATACCCCCCTAAATTAAATATAATTTTAATCTAACAAAATTAATTAACTCTTATTAAATAAATTATTCCTATTTAAAGCTAAATACTTACCTGTAAAATAAATCCTAATATAGCTACAATATAAATTATAATAATATTATAGCTATTTTAGGATTAATATTTATTTTACAGGTAACTTTGTATTTATTTTAACCAGGTACAATAGCTATTAAATAGTTAAGAACTATTTAATAGCTAAAATAGTTAAAATAATTACAAATTTACCTGTAAAATAAATCCTAACCTAAGTTACAATTAAACCTAACACTACACTATCAATAAATTAATTAAATAAAATACCTATAGCCAATCGGATTGAACTTGATTCTGATTGGCTGATTCCATCAGCCAATCAGAATATTCCTACCTTAATTCCGATTGGCTGATAGAATCCTATCAGCCTATCGGAATTCGAGGGACGCCATCTTGGATGACGTCATTTAAAGGAACCGTCATTCGTCGTTCAGTCGTCGGCCAGGATGGATGTTCCGCGTCGGAGGTCTTCAGGATGCTGCCACTCCGCTCCGAATGGATGACGATAGAAGATGCCGCTTGGATGAAGACTTCAATCGGATGGAAGACCTCTTCTGCCCCGCTTGGATGAAGACTTCTACCAGATGGAGGACCTCTTCTTGCTCTGCTTGGATGAAGAATTTGGCTCGGCTGGGTGAAGACGACTCAAGGTAGGGAGATCTTCAGGGGCTTAGTGTTAGGTTTATTTAAGGGAGGTTTGGGTTAGATTAGGGGTATGTGGGTGGTGGGCAAAAGAGCTGAACTTCTTGGGGCATGCCCCGCAAAGGGCCCTGTTCAGGGCTGGTAAGGTAAAAGAGCTTTGAACTTTAGTAATTTAGAATAGGGTAGGGCATTTTTTTATTTTGGGGGGCTTTGTTATTTTATTAGGGGGCTTAGAGTAGGTGTAATTAGTTTAAAATTGTTGTAATATATTTCTAATGTTTGTAAATATTTTTTTATTTTTTGTAACTTAGTTAGTTTATTTCATTGTATTTATTTGTAGGAATTGTATTTAATTAATGTATTGATAGTGTAGTGTTAGGTTTAATTGTAGATAATTATAGGTATTTTATTTAATTTATTTATTGATAGTGTAGTGTTAGGTTTAATTGTAACTTAGGTTAGGATTTATTTTACAGGTAAATTTGTAATTATTTTAACTATTTTAGCTATTAAATAGTTCTTAACTATTTAATAGCTATTGTACCTGGTGAAAATAAATACAAAGTTACCTGTAAAATAAATATTAATCCTAAAATAGCTATAATATCATTATAATTTATATTGTAGCTATATTAGGGTTTATTTTACAGGTAAGTATTTAGCTTAAAATAGGAATAATTTATTTAATAAGAGTTAATGAATTTCGTTAGATTAAAATTATATTTAACTTAGGGGGTGTTAGTGTTAGGGTTAGACTTAGCTTTAGGGGTTAATACATTTATTAGAATAGCGGTGAGCTCCAGTCGGCAGATTAGGGGTTAATAATTGAAGTTAGGTGTCGGCGATGTTAGGGAGGGCAGATTAGGGGTTAATACTATTTATTATAGGGTTAGTGAGGCGGATTAGGGGTTAATAACTTTATTATAGTAGCAGTGCGGTCCGCTCGGCAGATTAGGGGTTAATAAGTGTAGGCAGGTGGAGGCGACGTTGAGGGGGGCAGATTAGGGGTTCATAAATATAATATAGGGGTCGGCGGTGTTAGGGGCAGCAGATTAGGGGTACATAGCTATAATGTAGGTGGCGGCTCTTTGCGGTTGGCAGATTAGGGGTTAATTATTGTAGGTAGCTGGCTGCGATGTTGTGGGGGGCAGGTTAGGGGTTAATAAATATAATATAGGGGTCGGCGGTGTTAGGGGCAGCAGATTAGGGGTACATAAGTATAACGTAGGTGGCGGTCGGCAGATTAGGGGTTAAAAAAATTTAATCGAGTGTCGGCGATGTGGGGGGGCCTCGGTTTAGGGGTACATAGGTAGTTTATGGGTGTTAGTGTACTTTAGAGCACAGTAGTTAAGAGCTTTATAAACCGGCGTTAGCCCAGAAAGCTCTTAACTACTGACTTTTTTCTGCGGCTGGAGTTTTGTCGTTAGAATTCTAACGCTCACTTCAGACATGACTCTAAATACCGGAGTTAGAAAGATCCCATTGAAAAGATAGGATACCAATTGACGTAAGGGGATCTGCGGTATGGAAAAGTTGCGGCTGAAAAGTGAGTGTTAGACCCTTTTTTAATGACTCCAAATACCGGCGGTAGCCTAAAACCAGCGTTAGGAGCCTCTAACACTGGTTTTCACGGCTACCGCCAAACTCCAAATCTAGGCCTATGGCAGGTAAAGGTGGATTATTAGCACATCAAAATTCAGGCCCTTGCGTAATGTCAGGGTGCCAGGAATCAGACTGGGACAAGAAGTGCAAAAATAATCACACCTTTATTAATAGTAAAAAATAATAAAAAGTCCACAAGTCAAATAACAAGCCAGGAATCAAAACTTGAGCTGGTAGTCAGACGAGCCGAGTCAGGAGCCAAAGCGAATAGTCAGACGAGCCTGAATCAGGAACATGGAGAACAGCAGAGTCAGGAACAAGCCAGGGACCAGGAACCAGGAGGGACATCAGACAGCCAGGTAATACACAGGAGCTCTCACAAACAGGTCTGAGACAACACAAGGGCAAAGCATTTTGTATAAAGCCTTTTAAATAATAAGTGATCACATCAAAATTCTAAGACTGCATCATGTCTCACTCGGATGATGTACACCAGTCTGGCCATAAAAGGTGCAGGAAATTAGCTGCATCATACAGTATGCACCAGAGTCCGCAAGAGAGGTGAGTAAAATGGCTGCCAGCAGCACATGGCAAACAAAGCAGGGAAAAAACCCTGACAGATACTTGGTGAATCTAGAAATAAAAATTACTTTATACTATCTTTGTCCTGCAATGTGGGACTCTTTAATTCTGAGAATTTCCAATTTATCTTGGAGAAAACGTTCATGTTCTCAGACATGCCGACTACAACATCTTGGGCTAGACTCATAGACAATTATGAGGTTACCCCATTGTAAAGACAAGATTGTGCCGACATTTGTAAGTGTAGAATATTCAAAATTCTGTTTGAATAATGATAGTTCAAAAAGATATATTGGAGACCTTACAGACAGAAAGAGGGCCTATCCAATGGCTGACTGTGAGAATTCCAGGGGAGTTCTTGGGGTATTTTTTGAGTTTTTCAGGTACACTTCAGCCTCTCATGTGGAATCCACAAAGACCCTCTGCCAATATAAAGTTTCTTGTCTTGCGGTTGTGTCTTGCTATTTCAAAGCAGACGCAGTTGTCTCTCATTTATTTATTTTTTCCATTTCTTTTCTTCATAGTTTTCTTTTCTGCATATTTTAGAGAGTGGGCAGTTTTATAAAGGATGTATTTTTTATTTTTTAATAACAATTATTGTTAACACTGGAGCTTGTTCTGTGCATCTCCTATTTACCTATGGACTGTAATCAGGGAGTTGTCTGGTCTTGATTAAATAAAAGTAAGTTGTGCTTTTCCATTTTCACAGAAGAATAAATCACTTAGAATGAGCCACTTTATTTAACCAAAACTGTGTTACTTGTAAAACTGGGTTAATGTTTTCTATCTTAGAACATTGAGGTTCACTATCAATTATAATGGTGACATTTGTATCAAATATCAGGCTTGTTTATTACTTTTTAAGTGAAACACCTGACATCTTACTAAACAATTAGGGATGGTGACACAAAGGTTAAAATAATCCATATAATCCATATTTATTCTAAACATATTAAAAAAAAATCTTATTGGCTACATTGAGTTATCAAAGGATAGTGAAGTTGCTGAGCAGGTTATCCAACCCATGGCATTAGAGCCACAATCCATTCCATTTCCTATCACCTTTCATCATGAAGAAAACTAAGGCCTAGATTTGGAGTTAGCCGTGAAAACCAGCGTTAGAGGCTCCTAACGCTGGTTTTAGGCTAACTCCGGTATTTGGAGTCACTCAAAATAGGGTCTAACGCTCACTTTTCAGCCGCGACTTTTCCATACCGCAGATCCCCTTACGTCAATTGCGTATCCTATCTTTTCAATGGGATTTTCCCATTCTCCGGTATTTAGAGTCGTGTCTGAGTTGAGCTTTAGAATTCTAACGACAAAACTCCAGCCGCAGGAAAAAAGTCAGTAGTTAAGAGCTTTCTGGGCTAACGCCGGTTCATAAAGCTCTTAACTACTGTGCTCTAAAGTACACTAACACCCATAAACTACCTATGTACCCCTAAACTGAGGCCCCCCCACATCGCCGCCACTCGATTACATTTTTTTAACCCCTAATCTGCCGACCGCCACCTACGTTATACTTATGTACCCCTAATCTGCTGCCCCTAACACCGCCGACCCCTGTATTAGATTTATTAACCCCTAATCTGCCCCCCACAACGTCGCCGCCAGCTACCTACAATAATTAACCCCTAATCTGCCGACCGCAAAGCGCCGCCACCTACATTATAGCTATGTACCCCTAATCTGCTGCCCCTAACACCGCCGACCCCTATATTATATTTATTAACCCCTAATCTGCCCCCCACAACGTCGCCTCCACCTGCCTACACTTATTAACCCCTAATCTGCCGAGCGGACCGCACCGCTACTATAATAAAGTTATTAACCCCTAATCCGCCTCACTAAACCTATAATAAATAGTATTAACCCCTAATCTGCCATCCCTAACATTGCCAACACCTAACTTCAATTATTAACCCCTAATCTGCCGACCGGAGCTCACCGCTATTCTAATAAATGTATTAACCTCTAAAACTAAGTCTAACCCTAACACTAACACCCCCCTAAGTTAAATATAATTTTAATCTAACGAAATTAATTAACTCTTATTAAATAAATTATTCCTATTTAAAGCTAAATACTTACCTGTAAAATAAACCCTAATATAGCTACAATATAACGAATAATTACATTGTAGCTATTTTAGGATTAATATTTATTTTACAGGCAACTTTGTAATTATTTTAACCAGGTACAATAGCTATTTAATAGTTAAGAACTATTTAATAGCTAAAATAGTTAAAATAATTACAAATTTACCTGTAAAATAAATCCTAACCTAAGTTACAATTAAACCTAACACTACACTATCAATAAATTAATTAAATAAAATACCTATAATTATCTACAAATAAACCTACCACTACACTATCAATAAATAAATTAAATACAATACCTACAAATAACTACAATGAAATAAACTATCTAAAGTACAAAAAATAAAAAAGAACTAAGTTACAAAAAATAAAAAAAATATTTGCAAACATAAGAAAAATATTACAACAATTTTAAACTAATTACACCTACTCTAAGCCCCCTAATAAAATAACAAAGAGCCCCAAAATAACAAAATGCCCTACCCTATTCTAAATTACTACATTTCAAAGCTCTTTTACCTTACCAAGAAATTCAGCTCTTTTGCCTGTAAAAAAAAACATACAATACCCCCTCCCCAACATTACAACCCACCACCCACATACCCCTAATCTAACCCAAACCCCCCTTAAATAAACCTAACACTAAGCCCCTGAAGATCTTCCTACCTTGTCTTCACCCTACCAGGTTCACCGATCCGTCCTGAAGAGCTCCTCCGATGTCCTGATCCAAGCCCAAGCAGGGGGCTGAAGAGGTCCATGATCCGGCTGAAGTCTTCATCCAAGCGGGAGCTGAAGAGGTCCATGATCCGGATGAAGTCTTCATCCAAGCGGGAGCTGAAGAGGTCCATGATCCGGATGAAGTCTTCTATCAACGGCATCTTCAATCTTCTTTCTTCCGGATCCATCTTGCAGACCTCCGACGCGGAACATCCTCTTCTCCCGACGCCTACTAGCCGAATGACGGTTCCTTTAAGGGACGTCATCCAAGATGGCGTCCCTCGAATTCCGATTGGCTGATAGGATTCTATCAGCCAATCGGAATTAAGGTAGGAATATTCTGATTGGCTGATGGAATCAGCCAATCAGAATCAAGATCAATCCGATTGGCTGATCCAATCAGCCAATCAGATTGAGCTCGCATTCTATTGGCTGATCGGAACAGCCAATAGAATGCAAGCTCAATCTGATTGGCTGATCGAATCAGCCAATCGGATTGAACTTGATTCTGATTGGCTGATTCCATCAGCCAATCAGAATATTCCTACCTTAATTCCGATTGGCTGATAGAATCCTATCAGCCAATCGGAATTCGAGGGACGCCATCTTGGATGACGTCCCTTAAAGGAACCGTCATTCGGCTAGTAGGCGTTGGGAGAAGAGGATGTTCCGCGTCGGAGGTCTGCAAGATGGATCCGGAAGAAAGAAGATTGAAGATGCCGTTGATAGAAGACTTCATCCGGATCATGGACCTCTTCAGCTCCCGCTTGGATGAAGACTTCATCCGGATCATGGACCTCTTCAGCTCCTGCTTGGATGAAGACTTCAGCCGGTTCATGGACCTCTTCAGCCCCCTGCTTGGGCTTGGATCAGGATATCGGAGGAGCTCTTCAGGACGGATCAGTGAACCTGGTAGGGTGAAGACAAGGTAGGAAGATCTTCAGGGGCTTAGTGTTAGGTTTATTTAAGGGGGGTTTGGGTTAGATTAGGGGTATGTGGGTGGTGGGTTGTAATGTTGGGGGGGGGTATTGTATGTTTTTTTTTACAGGCAAAAGAGCTGAATTTCTTGGGGCATGCCCCGCAAAGGGCCCTGTTCAGGGCTGGTAAGGTAAAAGAGCTTTGAAATGTAGTAATTTAGAATAGGGTAGGGCATTTTGTTATTTTGGGGGTCTTTGTTATTTTATTAGGGGGCTTAGAGTAGGTGTAATTAGTTTAAAATTGTTGTAATATTTTTCTTATGTTTGTAAATATTTTTTTATTTTTTGTAACTTAGTTCTTTTTTATTTTTTGTACTTTAGATAGTTTATTTCATTGTAGTTATTTGTAGGTATTGTATTTAATTTATTTATTGATAGTGTAGTGGTAGGTTTAATTGTAGATAATTATAGGTATTTTATTTAATTAATTTATTGATAGTGTAGTGTTAGGTTTAATTGTAACTTAGGTTAGGATTTATTTTA
This sequence comes from Bombina bombina, assembly GCF_027579735.1. Lineage (NCBI taxonomy): Eukaryota > Metazoa > Chordata > Amphibia > Anura > Bombinatoridae > Bombina > Bombina bombina. The sequence goes on from NC_069509.1 coordinate 189,701,901, forward strand.
CAGGTAATTTTGTTATTATTTTAACTAGGTAACTATTAAATAGTTCTTAACTATTTAATAGCTATTGTACCTGGTTAAAATAATTACAAAGTTGCCTGTAAAATAAATATTAATCCTAAAATAGCTACAATGTAATTATAATTTATATTGTAGCTATATTAGGATTTATTTTACAGGTAAGTATTTAGCTTTAAATAGAAATAATTTATTTAATAAGAGTTAATTAATTTCGTTAGATTAAAATTATATTTAATTTAGGGGGGTGTTAGTGTTAGGGTTAGACTTTAGGGGTTAATACATTTATTATAGTAGCGGTGAGCTCCGGTCGGCAGATTAGGGGTTAATGTTTGAAGTTAGGTGTCGGCGATGTTAGGGAGGGCAGATTAGGGGTTAATACTATTTATTATAGGGTTAGTGATGCGGTTTAGAGGTTAATAACTTTATTATAGTAGCGCTCAGGTCCGCTCGGCAGATTAGGGGTTAATAAGTGTAGGCAGGTGGAGGCGACGTTGAGGGGGGCAGATTAGGTGTTAATAAATATAATATAGGGGTCGGCGGTGTTAGGGGCAGCAGATTAGGGGTACATAAGGATAATGTAAGTAGCGGCAATGTACGGAGCGGCAGATTAGGGGTTAATAATAATATGCAGGGGTCAGCGATAGCGGGGGCGGCAGATTAGGGGTTAATAAGTGTAAGGCTAGGGGTGTTTAGACTCGGGGTACATGTTAGGGTGTTAGGTGCAGACGTAGGAAGTGTTTCCCCATAGCAAACAATGGGGCTGCGTTAGGAGCTGAACGCAGCTTTTTTGCAGGTGTTAGGTTTTTTTTCAGCTCAAACAGCCCCATTGTTTCCTATGGGGGAATCGTGCACGAGCACATTTTTGAGGCTGGCCGCGTCCGTAAGCAACTCTGGTATCGAGAGTTGAAGCTGCGTTAAAAATGCTCTACGCTCCTTTTTTGGAGCCTAATGCAGCCTTTTTGTGGACTCTCAATACCAGAGTTATTTTTATGGTGCGGCCAGAAAAAAGCCGGCGTTAGTTACGCGGGTCGTTACCGACTAAACTCTAAATCTAGGCGTAAGTTTGCTTGCAGATCTGAGGTCATTCTTTGCACTTGCAAGAAGACATGCTATCTTCATTTTCACCTCTTCCTCTCATCAAAAATCTGCCCTCTTCAGAGCATTATCACCCTACACTTGGACAAAAGTCCGATGACTTCATGGGGCTGAGACATGAGATATAATACAGCTGGCCTCTCTGTGACTGCATACAGTAAACAATATAATTCAAGCAACATGCATGTATGGACATTGCACTGAAATTAAAGTATTTGTTGGGATAGTGCTAGGTAAAAGGGCAGGCATTAAACATAGCTTGCTCTTGTGCATATGAAGGATGGGACAAGTTACTCTCAATCTTACACTAAACCAAATGTCTTTAATAACTAAACTGCATGGGAACAGGCACAAAGGTACACATGGAGAAAAGCATCTTCATTGCTATCACTGAATCAATAAATGAATACAAATAATGTATACTTTGTTAGGCAATAATGTATAAATTCTAGGAATGTGAAATTAACATTTCATCACACAGGGGACACCCACACTTATTGGGTCTAGGATATGATTTCAGTTATTTTATTTAGTTCATTTATCCCTAGGACCTGTCTGCTTATCTTGGAAATATTTCCAAGAAGAAGCAAAACTAAAAGAAACAGAAGAAAATAACCAAGATATTGTTATTTACATATGCTAAAAACAGCTGGATATCCTGGCAATACAGTATGTCACATGTGCCTGCTAAAAACAGCTGGATATCCCGGCAATACAGTATGTCACATGTGCCTGCTAAAAACAGCTGGATATCCCGGCAATACAGTATGTCACATGTGCCTGCTAAAAACAGCTGGATATCCTGGCAATACAGTATGTCACATGTGCCTGCTAAAAACAGCTGGATATCCTGGCAATACAGTATGTCACATGTGCCTGCTAAAAATAGCTGGATATCCTGGCAATACAGTATGTCACATGTGCCTGCTAAAAACAGCTGGATATCCTGGCAATACAGTATGTCACATGTGCCTGCTAAAAACAGCTGGATATCCTGGCAATACAGTATGTCACATGTGCCTGCTAAAAACAGCTGGATATCCTGGCAATACAGTATGTCACATGTGCCTGCTAAAAACAGCTGGATATCCTGGCAATACAGTATGTCACATGTGCCTGCTAAAAACAGCTGGATATCCTGGCAATACAGTATGTCAAATGTGCCTGCTAAAAACCAGCTAATGAGGCTTCATGACTGATGTAAATGATTATTGTAGATCAAAGCGATATCTTCCCATAAGTAAGAAAATGACTCATCAGTATGGTGTCAGGACTGTAATAAAGGCATCAAAATACACTTCTCACTGCTAAGCTGTGTGAGGCTTGTGTGTAAAATGTCACATGGTCTAGTTTATAATTGTGTTAGAATGATTCCTTATAATTGCATGTCAGCACTTACCTAGTCCCTGTGAAAACACTATTGTCTTTATTATCTTGAGTCAATGCTGCACATCAAAATAGGTTTTCCCCAGGTCCAAGGTATACAATGAGAAGTTTCCAAATATACTTAAAAAATGTGTTTTGTAATGGATTTTAATACAGCTGTAGAAGTGTTCCCATGCACGGTTTTGAGCTATTATGTTCTTACATCTGATGGGTTTCAATACGGGAGACTGTTAGGTGATGGAATTTAATGTTTGCTGAATTTAGGGACCTATATAGATAACAGTGTGCAATATGAGTAGCTAACACTCACTCAGTTATGCGCTAAACCGGATGTGTAAATAACAGAAAAAAAGAGCGGTATCGCACTCTCCATAGCGCTGCCATTACAAGTTACTGAAAAACCTTATTTTGTTGTGCGGTATGGTGCGATAAGCTCCATTCGACACAAGACCCAAGGCCTGACTTGACGTGCTCGTGCACGTTTTCCCCCATAGACATCAATGGGGAGAAAATTACCATTGTCCGCCATCCCCCTACATCGCAGACACTAAATAAAGTGATTAACCCCTAAACCACTGCCTCTTGCATTGCTAACACCTAAATAAACCTATTAACCCCTAAACCGCTGCCCGACATCGCCAACACTAAAATAAAGTATTAACCCCTAAACCACTGCCCCTTGCATTGCTAACACCTAAATAAACCTATTAACCCCTAAACTGCCACCCCCACATCACAAATCAATAAATTAAACTATTAACCCCTAAACCTATCACCTATACTTTAAATTAAAATTACAATATAACCATCTTAAAATAACTTACCTGTGAAATGAAAAAGAACTAAGATGAAACTATAAATAAACCTAACAAAACTGGTTTAAGAAGATAAAATAAACGAAAAATAAAAAACCTAAATTTCAAGATTAAAAAAACCTAGCACTACAAAATATAAAATAAAAACTAAGATTACAAAATAAAATAAACAAAACTATCCCAAATAATAAAAATTAAAGCTAATCAAATAGCACTATAAAAACAAACAAGCCACCCCAAAATAAAACACCCCCTAATCTAACAATAAACTACCAAAAGCCCTTCAGCTCTTTTATCTAAAATAATTACAAAGTCCCCCTAAAAAGTAAACCCCCCCACCCAACCAACCCCCCAATATAAAAAACCTAAGTCTAAAAAAAACCTAAGCTACCAATTGCCCCTATAGAGGCATTTGTATGGGCATTACCCTTAAAAGAGCATTCAGCTCTTTTTCGCCCATAAAAATAAAAAAACACTTATCTAAAAAAAACTTACCCAAAAAACTAACACTAACCCCAGAAAATCTACTCACAGTTCCTGAAGACCGGACATCCATCTTAATCCAGGTGGCGAGACATCTTCATCCAGACATCAACATCTTCCTCCATCACGGGGGCATCTTCCATCTTCATCCCGGTGGCACTGAGCTGTGGCGGGGCAGAACTGAATAAGACCGGCGGCCATGATGACATCCAGCACGGAGCCTTGTCTTCATGCGATTGTCCGACGCACACTGAGGCTTGAATGCAAGGTACCCCTTTTATATTGGGGTACCGTTGCATTCCTATTGGCTGAAAATTTCAAATTCTATTGCCCGCCGATGTGGGGGGCCATGGTTTAGGGGTAATAGTTTTATTTAGTCTTGGTGATGTGGGGGCTGGCTGTTTACGGGTTAATACATTTAATATAGTAGTAGGGGGAACGCAGTTTAGGGGTTAATAAGTTTAGTTTAGTAATTGCAATGTGGGGGATGGCGGTTTAGGGGTTAATAGGTAGTTTATAGGTTTTAGTGTACTTTGTAACATTTTAGTTATGAATTTTGTGAAACATTTTTGTTTTGCAAAATCCATAACTACTGGTCTCAGATAGCAGAATGGATCACATCGGTATAGACTATAATGCAAGTACTTTAGCCGGACCGCACAACCTGTTATCCAGGTGCTATGAAAATCCTGCACTCAAAAGCCCTTTTTTGAGTGCGGAATGGAGATTTGCGTAAAGGCTAAAATGCTTGCAGTATAGCTGTACCGCAGTGACTTATTATATACTCGCAAAGGTCAACTTTTCAGCGGTATAGCCGTACCGCACCATACCGCAAAACTTGTAATTTAGATGAATGTTTGGTTTAATTCTGCATGTTAAGCTACTGTGATATTTAGGAAAATATGAATAATTCTGATGACATAGTAACTAACTCTATCTAACTCTATCGCCTTAAAAAAAGATCTACATTCAACCCCATACACTGTAAATCTGCACCTATGGAAATATTCTTAGAACTTGTAGATCGGGATTTAAGACAAATGAAAGGGAATTACAGTTTTAATTTAAACAAAAAAAGAACAAGAAGTTCTCAAAGATCTAAAATCTGATAAAAATCTATAGTGATAAAGGGAGCAGATAAGGGGGGTGGTAATTATGGACAAGACTAAATATATCAAAGAAAGGGAACGTCTTCTAAATGACAAAGCCACATATAAAAAGTTAGATATGAACCCCATGAATATGTTTAAAAAGAAACTGAAGGTCTATATTTTAAAAGGAAGAGAAAAAGGAATTTTAGATAAACATGCATTCAATTCAATTAATGTTAAATTTCCCAAAAACGCAATTTTTTATATTTTACCAAAACTACATAAAGACAAAATTAACCTCCTGGGTAGACTCATAGTTTTGGGGGGTTAATTCATTAACGAGCAATATATCCAAATATATAGGCATTCTTCTCCCACCAGTTTTTACACAGACCAAATCTTATCTTAAAGACACAGTAAGTGTTCTAAGTGTTAAACTACACTAATTGGAACAATAATTATTTGCTAGTCACAGGAGATGTAACCTCTTTATATACGATTATAACTAAACAATGAGGTTTACAAGCAGTTAATCATATGTTAACCAATATAAGTGACCTATGTGAAACACAGATTAAAGGGACAGTCTACCATAGAATTGTTATTGTTTTAAAAGATAGATAATCTCTTTATTACCCATTCCCCAGTTTTGCATAACCAACACAGTTATATTAATATACTTTTTACTTCTGTGATTACCTTGTATCTAGGAACCTTCTTCCAGCCCCCTGATCACATGACTGTGACTGTTTATTATCTATTGTCTTAAATTTAGCATTGTGTTGTGCTAGATCTTAAATAACCCCCTGTGCCTGAACACAGTGTTATCTATATGGCCCACGTGTACTTTGTCTCTTTGTGTTGAAAAGAGATTTAAAAAGCCTGTGATAAGAGGAAGCCCTCAAAGGCTTAGAAATTAGCATATGAGCCTACCTATGTTTAGTTTAAACTAAGAATACCAAGAGAAAAAAGCAAATTTGATGATAAAAGTAATTTGGAAAGTTGATTAAAATTAAAAGTCCTATCTGAATAATAAAAGTTTCATTTATTAGAAGAAACTGTAAAGATGAATATGTGTATTTTGAACAAGCTAATATTTTAAAGGGACGTTTCTTAGAGAAGGGGTTTAAGGTAGAGAAACTTAAAGGGACAGTCCAAGTAAAAAAAAAAAGAACATTCATGATTTAAATAGGGAATGTAATTTTAAACAACTATCCAATTTACTTTTAATACCAATTTTGCTTTGTTCTTTTGGTATTCTTAATTGAAATTTAATTCTAGGAGGTTCATATGCTAATTTCTTAGACCTTGAAGACTGACTCTAATCTGATTGTATTTTTACCACTAGAGGGCATTAGTTCATGTGTTTCATATAGATAACATTGAGCTCATGCACGCGAAGTTACCCTTGAGTGAGCACTGATTGGCTAAAAAGCAAGTCTGTCAAAAGAACTGAAATAAGGGGGCAGTTTGCAGAGGCTTAGATACAAGGTAATCACAGAGGTAAAAAGTATATTAATATAACAGTGTTGGTTATACAAAACTGGGGAATGGGTAATAAAGGGATTATCTATCTTTTTAAACAACACAAATTCTGGTGTTGACTGTCCCTTAAACACTGCAATTAAAGGGATTGGAAGTTTAGCTAGACGGGATATGTTACAATATAAGGAAAAGAAGAATTGGGAGAATAATAATAATCATAATTTCATCTTTAATTTTAACAATCAAAATAAAGAATTAAAAGCTATAATAGATAAACATTGGGATTTATTAAAAAGAGATTCCACATTGAACTCATTTCTTCCAGAGAGACTGAATTTAATTTTAAAAAAGCACTAAGGGGCCTATCTATCAAGCTCTGAAAGGAGCTTGACGGCCCGTGTTTCTGGCGAGTCTTCAGACTCGCCAGAAACAGCAGTTATAAAGCAGCGGTCATAAAGACCGCTGCTCCATAACCTGTCCGCCTGCTCATCACCGGAAATCAACCCGATTGAGTACGATCGGGTTGATTGACACCTCCCTGCTGGCAGCCCATTGACCGCGAGTCTGCAGGGGGCAGCGTTGCACCAGCAGCTCTTGTGATCTGCTGGTGCAATGATGAATACGGAGAGTGTATTGCTCTCTACATTCAGCAAGGTCTTGCAGACCTGATCCGCACTGTCGGATCAGGTCCGCAAGACCTTTAGTAAATAGGCCTCTAAATCTTAAAGATCATCTAACTAAAAGTTTTATTAGAGATAAGACATCAAATAACTGGTTAACTAGTGTTAAAGGATTCAAATATTGCAGAAACTGTGCAGGTTGTAGTAATATATCCAATGAAGAAAAGAAATATAAGAACATTTTCCATTCGAGAGATGGAAAGAAAAAATATGAGATCTATCAGCTAATCACCTGTAACAGCAGACATTTGATATATCTCCTAGTCTGCAGTTGCAATTTGTTTTACATAGGCAAAACTACCAGGCTTCTTAGGACTAGGATATATGAACATATCTATAATATCAAAACAGGTTCACATAAGCATCCTGTTTCTCTACACTTTAAAGAAAAACATAACAAAGATCCCAGTGGATTATGTTTTATGGGTATTAGAAAAATACACAATTACTGTAGAGGTATAAATAAAGACAATGAGCTTTCTAGATCAGAAATGAAGTAGATTTTCGAACTCAACACTCTGGTACCATACGGCCTAAATGTTGGGTTCGAATTATGCCATTTCCTTACAGAATAATTGTTTAATATATGATGCTTTGATGTCATTTTTTTCAGTTTACACAAATTCCTCTGTCTTCCAATTATGATAATGTTTAATGAATTTTATAGAATCTGTAATAATCTGAAATTCCACAAATGTTTTGCCTAATTTTCCTTGATACGATTAAGTAGATAAATTGTATGTTATATATGGACGCTTGAATAATGTAATACCACCTTAAACATTCACTTTAATATAGTTTACACACATTCCTCTATCTTCCAATTTTGATAAAGTTTAATGAATTTTATAAAATCTGTATAATCTGAAATTTTTGCTGAATTTTCCTTGATACGATGAAACATATAAACTGTATGTTATATATAGATGCTTGCATAATGTAATACCACCTTATACTTTCATTTCAATATGAACTGTCTTGCTATTGGTTGATACCTTCTTAAAAGCAGACTCACCGGACCGCTTGATCATCACCCTTGCAAAAGCCATGGTGAAACGTACGTCAGGCAGCACCTGGATACAGTGATGTCACAGTGAAGGGCTTTTTTCTGTGAAGTGGTAATTTAATGGATACATTGTTTGTTTCAAAACACTCCATTACCATCAACTTTGGATACAACTTTGGTTGTTACAGATATCCTTTGTAGCCCTTAGATACTTGAAGTCCTGATATTCATTGTTAGTTTATATGTTTTTATACTTTTAAAATAAATCAATTGATTATATAGGGGTTCTGGATCTTTGCTCTTGTGTGGCTTCCCTGATAGCCTATATCAGGTCTGCAAACATATCAGGAGCTGATGTTTAGCTCCTTAAAAGTATTTGATTTCACCAACGCTGAGAGAGCTGAGCCTGACAGCTTTGTGAATTGGGCCATTTTTTATTCAGCACCCTCAGTAGCGCTTCCTAATTGGTGGCTACATTAGAAAGTTGCTTACAATTGCATGCTCTATATGAATCATGAAAGAAAAAAATTGGGTTTAGTGTCCCTTTAAGACACACGTGATGCTCCATTAGTTGAAATAAAGAGTATTATGTTCACTCTAAGCCATAGTCAAAGTTATGCTGCTGTGTTACTCCAGTTGGGGTTACAGCTGGAAAGCTAATTAAAAACAAGCTTGCATGTGTATGTAACTAAAATGTCTAGTTAAATGATTAAATCCCTGAGTTTTATACATTTAATGAAGCTTTTAATATTTTTTTTTTTATCTGTACATTGCTTCACTTGTCTGTTCCTTAATTTTCTTAAACACATTAACCCATGAGTCCCCAAAATGTTGTGCGTTTAAGTCAGGAAGTACACTTACGGCCAGATTACAAGCATAGTGTAACAATGCAAGTGATATGGAGCACTAAAATTGTTAAGGAGCAATTAACACTGCTAGCAGTTTTGTGCTGGTTTTAATTCATAGTTAAAATACATGATTCACACAGTGGTATAATGCTCACTAGAATATTCATGTCCGATATTTTAACATAGTAGATGAGGTTAAAAAAAGACAGAAGTCCATTTAAATAAGCGTATACAAATCTAAATATACTTACAATAAAGCTCCAGTTGAGCTTAATTTAATCCCATTAAAAAATCTGACCCAAGCAATCATAGCCCTGAATTCTGTTTCTAGCCAGAAATTATCTAAACAATTTACAAATGTATCTAAGTTATTGGCATTTACTACCTCCTTAGGTAATGAGTTCCACAATTTTATTCCTCTTACAACAGACCCAGTTTGGCTAACCTCACCTCATAGCATAAATTCTCAATTCCCCTTATTAGCTTTTGTAGCCCTTTTCTGAACCTTTTTCTAAGTCTGTAATATCTTTTTTTGAGATCGGTCTCTAGAACTCCACTCCATACTCAAGGTGAGGTCTTACCAGGGATTTATATAATGACAGAATTATGCTTTCCTCCCTTGCATCAATGCCTCTTTTAATAAATGCTCTTATCTTATTAGCCTTAGAAGCCGCTGACCTGCATTGTGGGCCCATCTTTAGCTTGTTATCTATTACTACTCCCAAATCCCTTTCCTCCTTTGTTTGGCTAACTCTAGTTCCATTTAAATAATAGGTTGCCTACTAATGTAGAACCTTGCATTTTCCAATATTAAATCCCGTTTTTCATTTACCTGCTCATTCTCCTAATTTTTGTAGATCCCCTTGTAAAGCAATTAAATCCTGCACTGACCTAATGACCTTATACAACTTTGTATTATCTGCAAAAATAGAGATGTTGCTATTCAAATTGATGCTCCAAATTATTAATAAAAATATTAAAAAGAACAGGGCCCAGTACTGATCCCTGGGGGACTCCACTGATTACCTTTGTCCAATCTGAGTATGATCAGTTTACTACTAATCGTTGCTCCCTGTCTTTATCCAGTCATTTATTAATGAGTTAACATTTCCAGCTATTCCCAGTCCCTTAATTTTGTACATTAATCTTTCATGTGGCACTGTATCAAAATCCAAGTATATCAACCGATTCCCCTTTATCTATAGTTTTACTTCCTCATATAATTTAATTTGATTATTTTAAAATGATCTATTTCGCATAAAACCATGCTGATTTGAATTCATAACTGTGTTTACACAAATATACTCATCAATATAATCCCTTATAATGCCTTCAAGTATCTTTCCCACTATCCATGTCAAACTAATTGGTCTATAGCTTCCTAGATCATCCCTGCTTCCCTTTCCAAAAAGTGGCACCACATTAGCTTTATGGCAGTCCAGGGGTGCTCTACACCTTCCATGGTTTTCAAAGGTGCCAAAAAATGTTATAATTCGTACGACAGACAGATAGAAGATAGATAGATAGACAGATAGATATAGATAGATAGATAGATAGATATATTTTTTATTTTTTACAATACTAGGTGTTTTATTTAGCACAAATTCTAACTTGTTAAATGGTAGCTAGTTACATGGTCTTGCATTAAGAAGGTTGTTTCTATTAGTTAATTTAAAAATACATTTAGCACTTTGAGATTGTAGCATAAAATTATAAATCACATATATAAAAAGAAGTCTACATTATCCCCTTTTCCTGTAATTCCATTCTGAAATTGTGAGCATTTCAGTTCCTATTAGAAATGGAAATACAGTTCACTGTTATATTCCCCACAGCGATTGGCTGCACACTCTAGTGACCTATTTATAACTGTCCCTAATTGGCTACAGCAGAGAAGGTGACCTAAGTTACAACATTATTATTATCAGGTATTTGTAGAGCACCAAAAGATTCTGCAGCGCTATGACATAGGTGGTATCCAAAATAACATTTACAGGGGGCAAGTGGGTAGAGGTCAAGTCAGTAGAGGGCCCTGCCGAGAGTTACAGTGTTGTAGTAGGATCTTATGAATGTGAACTACAAACAGCTGGGCTCATAGGCTTACATGCTATGGGGTTTAAGGGGATAGCAGTGGAGATAGGAAGGCTAGTGTAGGTTGCATGCATCCCTGAAAAGTAGAGTCTTCAGGGAGCACTTGAAGATTTCAAAACTAGGGGAAAGTATTGTGGAGTGAGGCAGAGAGTTCCATAAGATGGGAGCCAGTCTGGAAAAGTCTTGTAAATGGGAATGTGAGGAGGTAACAAGAGAGAAGGTGAGTAGGAGATCATGAGCGGGGCGAAGGGGACGGGAGGGAGAGTATCTGGAGACAAGGTCTGAGATGTAGGGGGAGCAGTGCAGTTGAGGGCTTTGTGTGTCAGAGTGAGTATTTTGTGTTTAATCCTGGAGTCAAGAGGAAGCCAGTGAAGGGATTGGCAGAGAGGTGCAGCAGACAAAGAGTGACGTGTAAGGAAGATGAGCCTAGCAGAGGCATACATTATGGATTGTAAAGGAGCTAGGCGGCAGCAAGGTGGAAGTGGCAGGCTTGAGCCAAGGACTGAATGTGAGGAGTGAAAGAGAGATCTGAGTCAAGTGTGACTCTAAGACATCGGGCATGTGGGGTTGGGGTAATGATGGATTTATCAACAGTTGCAGAGAAATAGCGGGTGGAGATTTTGGAAGTAAAAATAAGGAGCTCGGTTTTGGAAAGATTTAGCTTGAGGTAGTGAGAGGACATCCAAGATGGGATATGAGAGAGACAGTTAGTGACATGGGTTAGCAAGGAAGGAGATAGTTCTGGTGCAGAGAGGAAGATTTGGGTGGCATACAAATGATAATGAAACTCATGGGACTTTATTAAGGAAAATTATGATTAAGTATAGATTGAGAAGAGAAGGGGACCGAGGACAGAGCCTTGGGGTACCCCAAAAGAAAGAGGTAATGGGGCAGAGGATGCCCCAGAGAAGTCTACACTAAAGGTACGGTTAGACAGATAGGATGAGAACCATGAGAGAGTGGTGTTGCAGATGCCGAAGGAATAGAGGGTTTGGAGCAAAAGATGGTGGTTGACAGTATAAAAAGGCTGCAGATATATCAAGGAGGATAAGTAGAGAGAAGTGGCCTTTGGATTTTGCTGTAAGTAGGTCATTGGTAACCTTAACAATTGCTGTGTCTGTGGAGTGTAGGGGTAAAATCCAGATTGCAGTGGGTCAAGGAGGGAGTTTAATGTAAGGAAATGGGATAGACGTCCATATACTAGCTTTTTAAGAAGCTTTGAGGCAAGAGGGAGTAGGGAAATAGGGAAGTAGTTGGATGGGGAGGTTAGATCAAGAGATGTTTTTTTGAGGATGGTGTGACCAGTGCATGTTTAAGAGATGAGGAAATATATCAGTGCTGAGAGGTTGAAGATGTGTGTGAGTATAGGGGTACTATAAGGGCAGAAAATTCTTCTTCTGTAACAAGAGTAAGAGAGCTACATTTTTGGCTATGTGGTTTTTGGATGAGTGTGAGCTTTTTTTGGGGGGGAGGGGAGACCGATAGAATGTTGAGAGCCGGTTTCAAGTCTGATAGAGTTGATTTTGTTGTTAAAGTAGCTGGCAAAATCTTGAGCTGAGAGAGAAGTTGTAGTGGAAGGTGAGGATGGGTGGAGAAGAGTATTGAATGTGGAGAACAGATGTTTTGGGTTTGAAGAAAGAGTAGAGATAAGAGTAGAGAAGTAATGTTGCTTAAAAAGATTAAGTGCAGAAAAGTAAGAGTTGAAGATGAACTTATAGTGAAGAAAGTCAGCTGAACTCCGAGATTTCCTCCAGTGTCACTCATCAGTAAGGGAACATCTGCGTAGGTACCATGTCAGAGGAGTATGCCAGGGCTGAAGATGAGTGTATGGCAACATGGCAACTTACATTGTTTTATAGACACTAAGGGGTAGATTTATCAAAAGTCGAGCGGACATGATTCACTTCATAAATGTAGCCCTAAAACTATACAAGTATTTTGTCAATATTTAAACAGCTAATCAAACTTTATAAAATACATCTACGGTATTCTCAGACTAATCTTTTCATTGAATGCATCATTCTACCTAACATTTATTTACCGCTAGATTTGGAGTTTTGTCAGTAACGTCCCGAAAAACTAACGCCGGCTTTTTTCTGGCCGCACCATAAAAATAACTCTGGTATTGAGAGTCCACAAAAAGGCTGCGTTAGGCTCCAAAAAAGGAGCGTAGAGCATTTTTAACGCAGCTTCAACTCTCGATACCAGAGTTGCTTACGGACGCGGCCAGCCTCAAAAATGTGCTCGTGCACGATTCCCCCATAGGAAACAATGGGGCTGTTTGAGCTGAAAAAAAACCTAACACCTGCAAAAAAGCCGCGTTCAGCTCCTAACGCAGCCCCATTGTTTGCTATGCAGTAACCCTTCCTACGTCTGCACTTAACACTCTAACATGTACCCCGAGTTTAAACACCCCTAACCTTACACTTATTAACCCCTATTCTGCCGCCCCCGCTATCGCTGACCCCTGCATATTATTATTAACCCCTAATCTGCCGCTCCGTACACCGCCGCTACTTACATTATCCCTATGTATCTCTAATCTGCTGCCCCTAACACCGCCGACCCCTATATTATATTTATTAACCCCTAATCTGCCCCCCACAACGTCGCCTCCACCTGCCTACACTTATTAACCCCTAATCTGCCGAGCAGACCGCACCGCTATTATAATAAAGTTATTAACCCCTAATCCGCCTCACTAACCCTATAATAAATAGTATTAACCCCTAATCTGCCCTCCCTAACATCGCCGACACCTAACTTCAAACATTAACCCCTAATCTGCCGACTGGAGCTCACCGCTATTCTAATAAATGTATTAACCCCTAAAGCTAAGTCTAACCCTAACACTAACACCCCCCTAAGTTAAATATAATTTAAATCTAACGAAATTAATTAACTCTTATTAAATAAATTATTCCTATTTAAAGCTAAATACTTACCTGTAAAATAAACCCTAATATAGCTACAATATAAATTATAATTATATTATAGCTATTTTAGGATTTATATTTATTTTACAGGTAACTTTATATTTATTTTAACCAGGTACAATAGCTATTAAATAGTTAAGAACTATTTAATAGCTAAAATAGTTAAAATAATTACAAATTTACCTGTAAAAGAAATCCTAACCTAAGTTACAAATAAACCTAACACTACACTATCACTAAATTAATTAAATAAACTACCTACAATTACCTACAATTAACCTAACACTACACTATCAATAAATTAATTAAATACAATTGCTACAAATAAATACAATCAAATAAACTAACTAAAGTACAAAAAATAAAAAAGAACTAAGTTACAAAAAATAAAAAAATATTTACAAACATAAGAAAAATATTACAACAATTTTAAACTAATTACACCTACTCTAAGCCCCCTAATAAAATAACAAAGCCCCCCAAAATAAAAAAATGCCCTACCCTATTCTAAATTACTAAAGTTCAAAGCTCTTTTACCTTACCAGCCCTGAACAGGGCCCTTTGCGGGGCATGCCCCAAGAAATACAGCTCTCTTGCCTGTAAAAAAAAACATACAATACCCAAGCCCCCCAACATTACAACCCACCACCCACATACCCCTAATCTAACCCAAACCCCCCTTAAATTAACCTAACACTAAGCCCCTGAAGATCATCCTACCTTGTCTTCACCATACCAGGTTCACCGATCAGTCCAGAAGAGCTCCTCCGATGTCCTGATCCAAGCCCAAGCGGGGGGCTGAAGAGGTCCATGATCCGGCTGAAGTCTTCATCCAAGCGGGGCAGAAGAGGTCTTCCATCCGATTGAAGTCTTCATCCAAGCGGCATCCATCCGGAGCGAAGCGGCAGCATCCTGAAGACCTCCACCGCGGAACATCCATCCTGGCCGATGACTGAACGACGAATGACGGTTCCTTTAAATGATGTCATCCAAGATGGCATCCCTCGAATTCCGATTGGCTGATAGGATTCTATGAGCCAATCGGAATTAAGGTAGGAATATTCTGATTGGCTGATGGAATCAGCCAATCAGAATCAAGTTCAATCCAATTGGCTGATCCAATCAGCCAATCAGATTGAGCTTGCATTCTATTGGCTGATCGGAACAGCCAATAGAATGCGAGCTCAATCTGATTGGCTGATCGGATCAGCCAATCGGATTGAACTTGATTCTGATTGGCTGATTCCATCAGCCAATCAGAATATTCCTACCTTAATTCCGATTGGCTGATAGAATCCTATGAGCCAATCGGAATTCAAGGGACGCCATCTTGGATGACGTCATTTAAAGGAACCGTCATTCGTCGTTCAGTCATCGGCCAGGATGGATGTTCCGCGGTGGAGGTCTTCAGGATGCTGCCGCTTTGCTCCGGATGGATGCCGCTTGGATGAAGACTTCAATCGGATGGAAGACCTCTTCTGCCCCGCTTGGATGAAGACTTCAGCCGAATCATGGACCTCTTCAGCCCCCCGCTTGGGCTTGGATCAGGACATCGGAGGAGCTCTTCTGGACCGATCGGTGAACCTGGTATGGTGAAGACAAGGTAGGATGATCTTCAGGGGCTTAGTGTTAGGTTTATTTAAGGGGGGTTTGGGATAGATTAGGGGTATGTGGGTGGTGGGTTGTAATGTTGGGGGGCTTGGGTATTGTATGTTTTTTTTTACAGGCAAGAGAGCTGTATTTCTTGGGGCATGCCCCGTAAAGGGCCCTGTTCAGGGCTGGTAAGGTAAAAGAGCTTTGAACTTTAGTAATTTAGAATAGGGTAGGGCATTTTTTTATTTTGGGGGGCTTTGTTATTTTATTAGGGGGCTTAGAGTAGGTGTAATTAGTTTAAAATTGTTGTAATATTTATCTTATGTTTGTAAATATTTTTTTATTTTTTGTAACTTAGTTCTTTTTTATTTTTTGTACTTTAGTTAGTTTATTTGATTGTATTTATTTGTAGCAATTGTATTTAATTAATTTATTGATAGTGTAGTGTTAGGTTAATTGTAGGTAATTGTAGGTAGTTTATTTAATTAATTTATTGATAGTGTAGTGTTAGGTTTATTTGTAACTTAGGTTAGGATTTCTTTTACAGGTAAATTTGTAATTATTTTAACTATTTTAGCTATTAAATAGTTCTTAACTATTTAATAGCTATTGTACCTGGTTAAAATAAATACAAAGTTACCTGTAAAATAAATATAAATCCTAAAATAGCTATAATATAATTATAATTTATATTGTAGCTATATTAGGGTTTATTTTACAGGTAAGTATTTAGCTTTAAATAGGAATAATTTATTTAATAAGAGTTAATTAATTTCGTTAGATTTAAATTATATTTAACTTAGGGGGGTGTTAGTATTAGGGTTAGACTTAGCTTTAGGGGTTAATACATTTATTAGAATAGCGGTGAGATTCGGTCGGCAGATTAGGGGTTAATAATTGAAGTTAGATGTCGGCGATGTTATGGAGGGCAGATTAGGGGTTAATACTATTTATGATAGGGTTAGTGAGGCGGATTAGGGGTTAATAACTTTATTATAGTAGCGCTCAGGTCCGGTCGGCAGATTAGGGGTTAATAAGTGTAGGCAGGTGGAGGAGACGTTGAGGGGGGCAGATTAGGGGTTAATAAATATAATATAGGGGTCGGCGGTGTTAGGGGCAGCAGATTAGGGGTACATAGGGATAACGTAGGTGGCGGTCGGCAGATTAGGGGTTAAACATTTTTTTTTGAGTGTCGGCGATGTGGGGGGACCTCGGTTTAGGGGTACATAGGTAGTTTATGGGTG
Source organism: Bombina bombina (assembly GCF_027579735.1). Lineage (NCBI taxonomy): Eukaryota > Metazoa > Chordata > Amphibia > Anura > Bombinatoridae > Bombina > Bombina bombina. The sequence continues at coordinate 189,718,672 of NC_069509.1, forward strand.
TTAGTGTACTTTAGAGTACAGTAGTTAAGAGCTTTAGAAACCGGCGTTAGCTCAGAAAGCTCTTTACTACTGACTTTTTTCCTGCGGCTGGAGTTTTGTCGTTAGATGTCTAACACTCACTTCAGCCACGACTCTAAATACCGGAGTTAGAAAAATCCCATTGAAAAGATAGGATACGCAATTTACGTAAGGGGATCTGCGGTATGGAAAAGTCGCGGCTGAAAAGTGAGCGTTAGACCCTATTTTGAGTGGCTCCAAATACCGGCGGTAGCCTAAAACCAGCGTTAGGAGCCTCTAACGCTGGTTTTCACGGCTACCGCCAAACTCTAAATCTAGGCCTTAGTGTTTAATGTCCCTTTACAGTATAAAATAAATAAAGTTTATTAATACATACAAATAAAAAATAAAAAGTTTGTTTTTGTAATAACAAATAGAAATGAAATTGTGTTTTTTTAGTCCACTCATTCATTATTAGTGAGGGGTTATCTTGTTCCACTTGTATTTTAATAAACTCCTTGCAAAATAGATGCAGTGTTTATGCTAATCCTATATTATGATATATCATGTTAATGTGTAACTGGAGTGATCAGGGAGTTACGTTTCTTCAGTGCAGACAGTTTTTTTATTAGCAGCGTTAATATGTATTTCTTTAGTTGCTGCAAATCACTAGCTAAGTATTGTACATTAAAGCGAAAATAAGGGAGTTTTTGTTAAATATAACTTTATTTAATATGCACCTTCTTTATCATAAAGTGTGTGTTATTTTCCTTTTGTAAAGCAATTTAAATCTAATGCTGAAAGCAAACATTTTTATTCAGAGAATATATCATTTAGAGGCCACTTTTCTGTTCTGTGCATAATTTAAAAGCTTAGGCTAGGAAAATGGTATAGAGCAGAGAGAAATAAAAATATTATTTTCCTCAATGATACAAGAGAGCTTTTTAACAAAGCAGTTGTAGAAATACCCTAATAGAGAACATTATAATTTATACAAAATATGCCAAATTGCTAAATTGGACATCATTGAATACATTAAGGGTATCGCACAATCTTTTGATATATTGATCATAGTAGAAGAAATAAAGAGATTTTTTTATCACTTTTATTACGATTACATTAACAATAGCTGAGATTAGATAAAACTCATTACTGATACCAACATCTTACTGCAAAAACAATTCACTACATTATCTCAACTAGAAATTTGCAGAATTTTTAAAGAGTTGAAGCTGCCACAAGTTGCAAGATCAGCTTCAATAAAACTAATAGGTATAACCGTTAACCTCTCTCTACATCAAACAATTTTTACTGTCAGAGGTACTGGCTTCCAAAAAAATGCCTAAAACAAATAAAAAATAAACTCCCTCTATAAAATAATTAAAGGGACGGTCTACACCAGAATTTTTATTGTTGTAAAAGATAGATAATCCCTTTATTACCCATTCACCAGTTTTGCATAACCAACACAGTTATAATAATACACTTTTTACTTCTGTAATTACCTTGTATCTTGGCCTCTGCAGACTGGCCCCTTATTTCAGTTTTTTGACAGACTTGCATTTAGCCAATCAGTAACAATCAGTGCCTTCTCATTTGTAACTCCAAGGGAGTGGTCACATTGTTATCTGTTTGACACACATGAACTAACACCCTCTATCTGTGAAAAGCTGCCAGATGCATTGAAATAAGGGGCAGCCTCAAGGGCTTAGAAATTTGCACATGAGCATACTTATGTTTAGCTTTCAACAAAGAATACCAATAGAACAAAGCAAATTTGATAATAAAAGTGAATTGGAAAGTTGTTTCAAATTGCATGCCCTATTTGAATCATTTAATCGTTTAATTTTGACTAGACTGTCCCTTTAAAGGAAAGGTTTAGGGGAAGTAAAATAAAATTGTGTCAGCTTTGAAGCAGTGAGATATGACCATGAAATACTTCACAGGGACAAAAGTCTTTTAATGATTTTGGCATACTTGAACAAAGTTTAGGTTATAAGCCCTGACCACAACCAGTACTGTTTTCATATCAGTTCTTGTTCAATTCAGAGAGAATACATAGAAAATTAGGTTAAAAAAATATGGAAATCCATTGAATTCAACCTATACAAATCTTATATTATCTCCAATAATGGTTCCAGTTAATATTTTATTAATCCCATTAAAAAGATGACCAATTTAACACCAGCAATCATATCCATGAATTCTGTTGCTAGTCAGAAATGTATCCAAATAATTTTTAAATGTATCTAATGTATTGGAATTTACTACCTCCTTAGGAAATGAGTTCCACAATGTAATTGTTCTTACAGTGAAAAAACATTTAAATTACTGGATATTAAATCTCTTTTCCATCAGCCTTAAATTGTGACCTCTTGTCACAAACAATTTTCTTGAAATAAACAGAGCTTCCACCATCTCTGCATATAGGCATTAAATATATATTTATATAAAGTAATCATGTCACCTCTGAATCACCTTTTTTCTAGAGAAAACAGACCCAGTTTTGCTAACCTCTCCTCATAGCTTAAATTATATATTCACCCTATTACTTTTGTGGCCGTCTCTGAACAATTAATTGGTCTGCAATGACCTGCATTCTGCACCCATCTTAAGCTTGTTATCTATTATTACTCGCAAATCCCTTTCCTCCTCTGTTTTGCTAAGTCTAGTCCCATTTAAATAATAGATTGCCTGCTTATTTTTACTTCCAAAATGTAGATCCTTACATTTTCCAGTATTAAATCTTGGTGTCGTCAATCAGTGAGAGGCCTAGTTGGTCTGTTATGAGGTAGTCAATTCTGGTGTAGACAGGGTGTGGGTATGAGAAGAAGGTGTAGTCCCGTTTGTTTGGATGTAGAGATCTCCATATGTCATGCAATTTTAGTGAGCGGAGTTGTGCGTTCACATTTCTAATTACTCTGTGTGGTGTGGTGGTTTTCCCTGATGAGGTGTCCAGGTGAGGTTCTAGAGGTAGATTAAAATCGCCCGCTAGAAGCAGTACACCTCTTGTGTGCTCCAAGATCAGCTGTGTCAGCTGTTTGAGCACAATGTGTTGGCCTTGGTTTGGTAGGTAGGCATTGGCTATGGTGATATGGGAGTTAAATAGGATTCCCGCCACTAAGAGGTAGGAGCCGTTAGTGTCTTTAAAAACTTTGGTTGGTTGGAAAGGTATCGAGTTTTTGATGAAAATGCCTACACCGCCTTTCTTTGAGCAGCCTGATGCCAGATAAAAGGTGTTGTACCTGTGTGCAATATACCTAGGTTCCCTCCCTTTTTTGAAGTGAGTCTCTTGGATACAAATAATATCCCCTCCTGCCTTGTGTAATTGTGTGAAAGCGATCGACCGCTTTTCAGGGCTATTAAGCCCCTTGGCATTGATGGACATGAATTTAATGGGGCGCGGCTGCATGTTTTGGGGGTATGAATGGTCCGGCCTGGTAGCGCCAGACCACTGTGACTGTGCTTAGTTTGTTTGTGAGTGTGCGGGCGCGCTGGAGGCCGGGCAGCGACTGTCGGGTCTGTGGGGTTCTCTCCTTCTGTCGGTCTGTGGTATGTGTGGTGTCTAGGGCTCCTCTGTACTGTGGAAGGTAGGAGGTGGGATACAGAAAGAGGGAGTAGGGATAGGAAATAGGGGGAGGGGGGGGATTAGGAGGGTGGAAGGTGGGAAGGGTAAGAATGCAGATAATCACGGTATGAGAACAGTACAATCTCGCTATAGAGGTTGAAGTTGTATAAAATGGTATTACTCTGCAGAGCTATAAAAAACAGCAATCAATATTAACAGTTAACTAACAGAATAGGTAACTAACAAGTTAGGGTAATATCCCCGTCAACAAACCCAGCATTAGAAAAAATAATTCAACAGATAACAGTGTATTACATACGACCTGTAGCCTTGATTCAGGAACTACCCCCTGGCCTGGGCCGAGGGGGTGAGCAGTCCAAGTGTTGATGTGGTTCCTCCACATCATCAGTGACAGTCACTAGTGAGGGGTGTTTGTGAAAGCCCCTTTCAGTGTGAAATGTAGATGCAGATCACCCTCGGCTCCCAGGAGGGGGTCCTAGTATAGAGCTGTCCTTCATCTGGTCCTCTGTCTGGATGCGTATCTGTAGGGCCTCACAAAACTGAGGTAAATCATCTTGAGCTTTGTAGATGGCTGTGGTGTTGCCATTATTGGCGATGATACTGACCGGGAACCCCCACCGGTAAGCTATCTTCTTGTCTCGAAGCACTGTGGTTATATGGTTAAGTTCCCTCCTTTTCTGGAGTGTCGTGGGGCTTAAATCTGTGAAAATCTGGATGCGGCAGCCTGCATGTGTAATTTCCTGTTTCTGCCGTGAGTGTTTTAGAATGCCCTCCTTGTCCTTGAAGTGCAGCAATTTCAGAATGACATCCCTGGGGGGTGCTTTAGGAGGAGGTTTGGCCCTAAGGGCTCTGTGTGCTCTTTCAATAATGACCTCAGGGGCATTCTCGTCTCCTTTTAACGTGCAAAACAGGGCCTGTAGACAGCCCTCCAGGGCTCCTGGGAATATGGATTCAGGAATTCCTCGAACTCTCAGATTATTCCTCCTGCCCCTGTTGTCTAAGTCCTCTACCTTCTCTAGTAGATTGTGTATGGTTTCTTCCTGATCATAGAGAAGGCGGGACATGTGGGTGATGTCATTACTGGTAGTGTTATGATTCTCTTCTAGGTTAGTGACTCTCTGTGTCACCCTTGATAAGTCCCTTTTAAGATCACCATACCAGCCCTTTACTTCAGATAGCATTTCTTTGAAGTCTTCTTTAGTGCATAAAGTTTTGAGGTCTTCTCTGGTGATTGGTTGCATATTGTCATGATTTGGGCTCTCAGTTTGAGTGCTGGGCTGTGAGCTAGTTGCAGGCACATTGTTTTCTGAGGATTGCTGTGTGCGCTTTGGTGTGAGATCAGATTGTCTTAAAAACTGCTGCATGGTCCTGGGTTGTGGTATATTGTCCAGCTTGGTTGTTTTTTTCCCCGGCATACTTATGGAATAAGGTGGAGGCTGGAGTGGATAGAGGACAATTGTTCTTTTAGTGATGTGATGGGCCCGCAGTAAGATTAATAAAATAAAGGCGGTTGTGATATTTTTTGAGCTTGTCTTCCCTGCTCTCTGTAAGGGATTGCTGCCCTATATTCTGCTTTTCAGGGTGATAAAGGCTGATGCGTATAATGACTGGCCGTTTATGTAGGAGCCAGAGAGAAAGATTGTGGCTTAAAGGGGTTCAGGCTGGCATGTGAGCCGTGACTCCTGTGACTTGTAAAGAGTTACAATCCTGTGAACCGTCTTTTTGCCCTGAGTAACTTAAGAGTCTCTTGAGTGCAGTTGCTGCCTTAAGAGGGCTGTGTAAGTGCACATGCTCTGATTTTCGGTTTTTGTTTTACCCCCCTAAGGGCAGGTGAGCCGGTAGGCCGATGGTGGTGGCAGAGACAGGAGTAAATCCCCAGGGGGTGCACAATGTATGTGTTGCGCGGTGACCGCTATGTGCCTTATAGGTATGCCCCTTGAGACAGTATCTGTCAAAGCGTGCCCCCTCCTTAATGAGGGCTCCGGTGATCTTTCGAGCGCCTAGTCTTTGCAATCCCCTAAGCCGTGATTGGTGGCTATGTGGTAGGGCTGTGGGTGGTTGAGGCCGGTGCTGCTTGAGGCCTGCGGTGCACTCTGTCTTACCTCGTCAACGCGGTGTGCGGGTCATGCCCTGAGAGCTGCGGTCGGTTGCGGGATCGTTGTCGGACGCCGTAGCGTCTCGCTGGATAGGGTCTGGCTAGGTAGTATTGCTGAGGCCTAAGTGCGTGTTGTCTGCACCTCCAGGTCCGGGCGCCGCCCGTTGTTAGGAGCGGATCCGGTGGCGATGAGGAGGATTTGCGGCTGAAGGGATGTCGGGTCAGGGTCAGTGCACTGTCGCCTCTGGTGTGGGGTTATGTTTGCGGCTCAGGTCGTGTATGGCTGCTGGGTTTGAGGACTTAGGGCCTAGGAGCTATTGTGCTATGCGGCCATTTCTCTGAACGGCCAAGCTCCGCCCCAAGGGGTTAATCACTTTGACTAAAAAATATTGGAGCTTGCAGTTGTGGGACTTCTGTGTCTCTGTGAGCTAATCATTGACTCAAATTGACTCAAATTCAATCAGCGAGTTTTATGTTCATTAGCATTTAAAGATAGGTTCCATTCATTGTTCAAATTGTTTTTTTTTTTTTTTAATAGCTGTATTTAATTGCTGTTCCCATTGGAAATAATAGTAAAAAAAATGAAGCAAATATTCTGAAATAAATGCCCATATGAATTAAATTTGGCCAAACTGAATGTTCCAGAACAAATATTTCAGACAAACTTAATTTTTCACCCATGAACATCTCTGCAATATACCTCTGCTGATTATATAAAACAATCATATGGGATTAAATTAAATGCATTCAAAATATACCCAATAATTACTCCTTATTTAGTAATATTTTTATATTTATATATCCTTATTTAGTCAATGAACCCAAAAACTAGTGTTACATTCTACCACAGGATGAGGAACCAAATGATGGGTGTATGAGACATGATCTCTAAATAATTCTAAAATAAAATGTTGTTAGGTAAAATTATTTACTATCACCATTATTGTTTTTGCATTTCACAAAAATAATCAGCAAAAATCTCACTAGTTGAAGGTAGCTTGTGTATTTGAGATTTTATTTTATATAAATAAGCATGAAAATAATACTTAAAATAAAACCAAGCTATTGACAATTTTTTAAGTCATACTGGTACCCAATAGGACTGGTGCCAATAATGATTTTGAATGTCTGGCAAAGGCGATACAGGGAAATATTGAGCAATATATTGGGGGTCTATAATCATGAAAAGGTGAAACTGATCTAGCACCAGCCACTAGACTGACTTTTTGCTCAAAAACATCTCATCACACATATGAAGGTTAGTATTTAAAGGGATTTTAAAAATAAACGGCTAGATTACGAGTTGTGCGTTAAGGTAAAAAAAGCAGTGTTAACAGGTCCTAACGCTGCTTTTTTACGCTCGCTGCTATTATGAGTCTTGCAGGTATAGGTGTACCGCACATTCTTTTGGCCTTACCGCAAATCAACTTACGTAAATTTCGTAAAGGCTTTTTTCTATGGGACTTCCGTAGTGCCGGTATTACGAGTTTGTCCTGGGAGGCCAAAAAGTGAGCGGTACGCCCTCTACCGCCAAGATTCCTAACGCATTTTAAAGTCAGTAGTTATGAGTTTTACGCTACAAAGCGGTAGCATAAAACTCATAACTAAAGTGCTAAAAAGTACACTAACACCCATAAACAACCTATTAACCCCTAAACCAAGACCACCCGCATCACAAACACTAAAAGAAAATTATTAACCCCTAAACTGCCGCTCTGGACATCGCTGCCACTAGAATAAACATATTAACACCTGAACCGCTGCACTCCCGTCTCACAAACACTAGTTAAATATTATTAACCCCTAATCTGCTGCCCCAACATCGCCGCCACCTACATTACTACATTATACTTATTAACCCCTAATATTCCGCTCCGGACATCGCCACCACCTACATTATACCTATTAACCCCAATCTGCTGCCCCCAACATTGCCGCCACCTAGCTACATTTATTGACCCCTAATCCCCCATCCCCAACGTCGCCGCAACTATTCTAAATTTATTAACCCTTTAAACCTAAGTCTAACCCTAACCCTAACACCCCCTAACTTAAATATAATTTAAATAAATCTAAATACAAATTACTATCTGTGATGAGAGTGGGAAGTGACGTCACCAGATTGGGGGCAGGGCTTAGGACCGTTTGTCTGTGTTGCAATTACTTAGTGAGATCAATGCTACCAGATGTATGTTTCCATGCTCTGCAATAAAATAGAATTGTACCATCTTTGCTGTGTCCTGCATGTGTCCTGCATCTCATGACATGGTGTCAGAAGTTCTTGCCTGCGCTTCTGTTTTCTGATCGATGACAATGTCAAATTTTACCCCACCTGAGCCTTTTGATTTCTCTGAGCCTACACTTGACTTGACGTCAGCAGTTTCAGCGCTTCAGGATTGCTTCCAAGCTGGACAAGGAGAGTGGTGAAGTACAAGTTAATTCTCTTTTATACTCTATGGGGAAAGATGTGGAGCCATTATTCCATGCTTTTACTTTCCAAGAAGGGGAAGAATTTGACTTTGAAATAGTTATGAATAAACTCAGTGCCCACTTTGTTCCCAAAAGAAATGTGATTCATGAGAGGACTTGTTTTCACAAACATGCTCAGCGCGTGGGAGAATCTGTGGAGTCATTTGTGTGCAGCCTGTATGAACTAGCTGAATTCTGTGAGTTTGGTGTTGCTAAAGAAGAGCAAATCAGAGACAGAATAGTCATTGGAATTGCAGATGCTGAAGTCTCACTGAAGCTACAGTTAGAGTCTGATTTAACATTAGATGGAGATATTAGGATGGCCCACCAGAGTGAACTGGTGAAAAAGCAAAGTGCTGATCTGAGGTCTGAGAGTATTGTGGATGAATTGCAGCAGTTCAGGAGAACTGCTAGTGAAAGGCACAGTGTGAGCGGTAGACCTAAGACAACAGATAGGCCTAGAAGTGGATGGGCGCAGAATGCCCGATGCACACGGTGCAACCGTGCCCATGATCAGAGTGTCATATGCCCTGCTAAAGACAAAAGATGTAGAAAATGTAACAGGGTGGGCCATTTTGAAGTGGTGTGTAAGACTGAATATATTAAGGAGATGCAGGTGGATAGCGACCAGGAGGGTTAAGAAGTGTCCTTTGTGGGGTCTGTTGTTGAACGGCCAGGTTCAGAAGATGATTGGAGGGTTACTCTTACTGTAATGGGAGCCAAAGTTGCCTTTAAGATTGATACAGGAGCAGACATCACTGTAATGTCCCTTACAGCATTCATAAAACTGCCTCAACAGCAACATCTGGCAAAAGTTACAACAAAAGTTCATAGTCCTGGTGGCTGCATTGATGTGCGGGAAAATTTCTTGCCAGCTGCGAATACAAGCAAAGGAAATTCACCATGTGGGTGCACGTGATTAGAGGTCAGTGTGTTAACAATTTATTGAGCAGAAAAGCAGCCTGTGGTTTGGGCCTAGTAGCCAGAGTGAATGAAATCTCAGAAGATATGTTTGGTGAATTGGGCCTACTGAATTGCAACCCAGTCCGCATATCACTTAAAGGTAACGCAGTCCCATAAAGCATTACCACTCCCCGTAGAATTCTGTTCCCGCTCATGCCTCAAGTGGAGAAGGAGCTTCTGCGTATGAAGAATATGGGGGTTATTGAAGAGGTTGTTGAAGCAACTGACTGGTGTGCCCCCATTGTGCCTGTTGCGAAGAAAAACGGGAAAGTACACATCTGCGTAGAGTTGAAAAGGCTGAATGAGGCGGTGAAGAAAGAGTGAGATATGTGCTGCTGACACTTGAAGTCATAGCTCCGAAATTGGCTGGGAGAAGTTCTTCTCTACATTGGATGCTTCTAGCGTCTTCTGGCAGATACCTCTAGATCCAAAGTGCCACAAAACTAACTACCTTCATCACACCGGTAGGTCGGTTTTGCTTCTGCAGACTCCCCTTCGGGATATCCTCTGCTCCTGAAATCTTTCAAAGAGAAATGAGTTCTCTCCTAAGAGACCACGTGGGCATGGCAGTCATCATGGACGACATCTTGGTGTATGGGTCTACATTGGAGGAACATGATCAGTGACTGAGCTGCATGCGGCAGACTATTAGAGAGTCCGGGCTGAAGTTAAATAAAGAGAAACACCATTTTAGGAAAGCTGAGTTATGTTACTTTGGGCATATCATCAATGGGGATGGCATCAAGCCAGACCCCAAGAAAATTTGTGCTATTGAACAGATGAAACATCCTTCTGATCTACATGAGCTGTGACAAATATTGGGCCTTGTAAATTATGTGGGCAGGTTCCTCCCAGATTTATCCACTATACTACACTCTATCACAGAGTTGCTAAAGAAAGATGTTGCCTGGGTCTGAGGACCTTCACAGGAAGAATCTTTTATGCAGGTCAAGTCCCTGCTGGGGTCTGCCCCAGTGTTGGGGTTCTACGACCCTTCCAAAAAGACTGTGATTAGTGCTGATGCTAGCCGTTATGGGTTAGGGGCCGCCCTCCTGCAGTTAAATGAAAACAAACTACAGCCCATCACCTACTGTTCCCGTACACTGATGGCTGCTCAGTCAAAATACGCCCAAATTGAGAAAGAGTGCCTGGTGGCAGTTTGGGCCCGTGAGCGCTTTCAGCGTTACCTAGTTGGTTTAGAGAAATTTAGTCTGGAGACTGACCATAAACCGCTAGTCCCTCTAATCAACTCCTATGATATTGACAAAACACCCCTAAGATGCCAGAGACTTCTAATGAGGCTGCTCAGGTTCAACGTTCCGGCAGTGCATGTGCCGGGGAAACAACTGGTTGTTGTAGATACACTATCCAGGCTCTCGCTGGCTGCTGCTGAAGAGTCTTCAACAGAAGCGGATGTGAAAGTGTATGTAGATTCAGTTCTGGCCTCCAAGTCCATCTCTTCAGGGAAGCTAGAACAAATAAAGAAAGAGACATATTTAGATACAGGCCTTAGAGAAGTTATAAAGTACATAAAAGAGGGTTGGCCCGAGATTCGGGCAGCCTGGATGTCTTTAAGTTCTTACCAGTCAGAGAGGTCTCAGCTCACGGAGCTGGATGGGTTGGTGCTGTTCCAGGACTGCATTGTTATTCCTGTTAGCATGCAGCAGGAGATGTTAAACAGAATTCATGATGGCCACTTAGGCATTACAAAGTGCAGAGAAAGGGCAGCTACGGCAGTATGGTGGCCTGGGATCAGTTCCAACATTGCAAGCCATGTGTCTAAATGTGCCTTTTGCCGGGAATGCCGGCCTACTCAGAGAAGGGAGCCCTTGATTTCTACTCTGCTGCCTGCAGGCCCGTGGCAGAAAATAGCTGCTGATTTGTGCGAACTGCACGGAAAAAAGTTCTTAGTCGTGATCGACTACTATTCCAGGTATTTAGAAATTGCATCTTTGAATGAAATCACAAGTCAAGCTGTTATCACTCGTCTCAAGAGCTTGTTCGCCCGGTGGGGCATACCAATGGAGCTGGCGAGTGATAACGGAATGCAGTTCGCTTCCACAGAGTTCAGTTCTTTCAGCAGAGAATATGATTTTGTACATTCCACATCAAGTCCACATTACCCGCAGGCCAACGGAATGGCTGAAAGGGCAGTTCAAACAACAAAGTTCATTTTGAAGCAATCTAAGCCGTACCTGGCCCTCTTGTCCTATAGGGCGACTCCCATTCAAGCCACAGGGTTTAGCCCGGCACAGCTCATGCTAGGACACCAGATTCGCACCACCTTACCCTCTGTGGGTGTCTTCCAGCCAACCAGCTCTATTCCTCGGGATGAAGTCCTTAGGAGGGATGAAGAGGCAAAAAGGGGCTATCGAATCTTCTATGACAGGACACATTCTGTGAGGCCCTTGCAGGAGCTGAATGCGGGGCAAAGTGTCAGAATTAAACTGGATGATGAGAAGAAATGGAAGACGCTTGCTATGGTAATTGGACGCTCTCCAGAACCAAGGTCTTATGTAGTCCTTACTGATGGAGGGACAGTTACACACCGTAATCGAAAACATCTTCAGCCTGTACCTGAGAGTTTGGAACTGGATGCCTCAGTACCACCGCCGGTGGGATCCCCTGTTTTAAAAGGGGTGCCTTCCCCTCAGCAAAATCACAGCGGGGATATGTCTTTGCCTCCAGCAGACTCTCAATCACCTTCTTCTGTATCATGAAAAGGGGGAAAATGTGATGAGAGTGGGAAGTCACATCACCAGATTGGGGGCGGGGCTTAGGTCAGTTTGTCTGTGTCGCAGTTACTTAGTGAGATCAATGCTACCAGATGTATGTTTCCATGCTCTGCAATAAAATAGAGTTGTACCATCTTTGCTGTTTCCTGCATGTGTCCTGCATCTCATGACACTATCATTACCTAAATTATTCCTATTTAAAATGAAATACTTACCTATAAAATAAACCCTAAGCTAGCTACAATAAAACTAATAGTTACATTGTATCTAGCTTAGGGTTTATTTTTATTTTACAGGCAAGTTTGTATTTATTTAACTAGGTAGAATAGTTACTAAATAGTTATTAACTATTTAATAACTACCTAGCTAAAATAAATACAAATTAACCAGTAAAATAAAACCTAACCTAATTTACAATAACACCTAACACTACACTACAATTAAATACATTCCCTACATTAAATACAATTAAATAAATTAAATAAAATGAGCTAAATTACCAAAAAACAAACACTAAATTACAGAAAATAAAAAACAAATAACAAGATCTTTAAACTAATTACACCTAATCTGATAGCCCTATCAAAATAAAAAAGCCCACCAAAATAAAAAAAACCCTAGCCTAAACTATACTACCAATAGCCCTTAAAAGGGCCTTTTGTAGGGCATTGCCCCAAAGAAATCAGCTCTTTAACCTGTAAAAAAAATACAAACAACCCTCCAACAGTAAAACCCTCCACCCACACAACCAACCCCCCAAATAAAATCCTAACTTAAAAAACCTAAGCTCCCCATTGCCCTGAAAAGGGCATTTGGATGGGCATTGCCCTTAAAAGGGCATTTAGCTCTATTGCAGTCCAAAGCCCTAACCTAAAAAATAAACCCACCCAATGCACCCTTAAAAAAATCCTAACACTGCTTCATCCAAGCAGCAAGATGTCCTCAACGAAGCCAGCAGAAGTGGTCCTCCAGATGGGCTGAAGTGGTCCTCCAGAAGGGCAAAAGTCTTCATCCAGACGGCATCTTCTATCTTCATCCTTCCGACGTGGAGCGGCTTCATCTTCAAGACATCCAGTGTGGAGCATCCTCTTCTTCCGATGGGCAATGACAAATGAAGGTTCCTTTAAATGACATCATCCAAGATGGCGTCCATTAGATTTAGATTGGCTGATAGAATTCTATCAGCCAATCGGAATTAAAGTTGAAAAAATTGTATTGGCTGATTGGATCAGCCAATAGGATTGAGCTCACATTCTATTGGCTGTTCCAATCAGCCAATAGAATGTGAGCTCAATCCTATTGGCTGATCTAATCAGCCAATAGGATTGAAGTTCAATCCTATTGGCTGATCCAATCAGCCAATAGGATTTTTTCAACCTTAATTCCGTTTGGCTGATAGAATTCTATCAGCCAATCGGAATCTAAGGGAAGCCATCTTGGATGACATAATTTAAAGGAACCCTCATTCGTCATTAGCCATTGGAAGAAGAGGATGCTCCGCGCCGGATGTCTTGAAGATGGAGCAGCTGCGCGTCAGAAGGATGAAGATAGAAAATGCCATCTGGATGAAGACTTCTGCCCTTCTGGAGGACCACTTCTGCCTGTCTGGAGGACCACTTCTGCCGGCTTCGTTGAGGACATCTTGCCGCTTAGATGAAGACTTTTCCCGGTAAGTGAATCTTCGGGGGTTTGTGTTAGGATTTTTTAAGGGTGTATTGGGTGGGTTTATTTTTTAGGTTAGGGCTTTGGGCTGCAATAGAGCTAAATGCCCTTTTAAGGGCAATGCCTATCCAAATGCCCTTTTCAGGGCAATAGGGAGCTTTAGTTTTTTTAGTTAGGCCTTTATTTGGGGGGTTGCTTATATGGGTGGTGGGTTTTACTGTTGGGGGGTTGTTTGTATTTTTTTTTACAGGTAAAAGAACTGATTTCTTTGGGACAATGCCCCGCAAAAGGCCCTTTTAAGGGCAATTGGTAGTTTAGTTTAGGCTAGGTTTTTTTTATTTTGGGTAGGCTTTTTTATTTTAATAGGGCTATTAGATTAGGTGTAATTAGTTTAAAGATCTTGTCATTTGTTTTTTATTTTCTGTAATTTAGTGTTTGTTTTTTTGGTAATTTAGCTAATTTTATTTAATTTATTTAATTGTATTTAATGTAGGGAATGTATTTAATTGTAGTGTAGTGTTAGGTGTTATTCTAACTTAGGTTAGGTTTCATTTTACAGGTCAATTTGTATTTATTTTAGCTAAGTAGTTATTAAATAGCTAGATATAATGTAACTATTAGTTATATTGTAGCTAGCTTAGGGCTTATTTTATAGGTAAGTATTTAGTTTTAAATAGGAATAATTTAGTTAATGATAGGAATTTGTATTTAGATTTATTTTAATTTTATTTTAGTTAGGGGGTGTTAGGGTTAGATTTAGTTGTTAATAAATATAATATAGTGGTGGCTACGTTGGGGACGGCAGATTAAGGGTTAATAAATGTAGGTAGGTGGCGTTGATGCTAGGGACGGCAGATTAGTGGTTAATAATATTTAACTAGTGTTTGGGATGTGGGAGTACGGTGGTTTAGGGGTTAATATGTTTATTATAGTGGCGGCAACGTTGGGACGGCAGATTAGGGGTTAATAACATTATGTAGGTGTCGGCAATGTTGTGGGCAGCAGATTAGGGGATAATAAATATAATGTAGGTGTCGGCTATGTTGGGGCAGCAGATTAGGGGTTAATAAGTATAATATAGGTGGCGGCAGCAGATTAGGGGTTAATAAGTGTAAGATTAGGGGTGTTTAGACTCGGGGTTGATGCTAGGGTGTTAGGTGTAAACATAAAATGTGTTTCCCCATATGAATCAATGGGGATGCGTTACTGAGTTTTATGCTGCTTTTTTGCAGGTGTTAGATTTTTTCTCAGCCGGCTCTCCCCGTTGATTCCTATGGGGAAATTGTGCATGAGCACGCATAACCAGCTCACTGCTCACTTAAGCAACACTGGTATTGGAGTGCAGTGTGAAGCGCAATTTTGCTCTACGCTCTCTTCTTTCCTGTTAACGCCGGGTTGATAAAAACCTGTAATACCAGCGCTGTAGGTAAGTGATCGGTGACAATAAACTGCAAGTTAGCAACGCACCCCTGTTACCGCACAACTCGTAATCTAGGCGAAAATGTTTTGGACAGTGAAAAAAAAAAGTTGCAGTGGGCTCTAATTTTTTATTTATGCATGCTTGTCCGGTACTTTAACAATGAAAAAGCCATGAGTGAGCAGAGCTTGGCATGTTATGGGTGCACCTAGGAACATGACTAGGTGGGAAGGGACAGTAGTAGCGTAAGTACATTTTTACCCTTCCCCTCAGACAACTGAGCACAATGGGGATGCAGATGCAGTATTTATACATAACATATTGGGGTGAAGTATTTTCAGCTTGATTTGCTGAACATTCACTAAATAGATCAGAAGGTTTAAAGCTCTATAACCATAATATTGCATTTTAATTTGATTTAATTTAAACAATTGTGAAGGTTGGAAAAATAATTTTGTCTTACCACACTGTTAGAAGTTATTTGTATCTATAATAGAAAACTTGATTTTGTTTTATTGAGTCAGAGGTGTTAAAAAAATGTGAGAATTAGCATGCTTACGTAAATATTTTTTAGAGAGATCTATTGCATAGACAGCTCATTTGTGAACATATTTCACCTGTGTCTAATTATACAGTTATCTATTTACCATGTTTTTATGTTTTTATGAAATGGAAAACTGCTTTACAAAGTTACAAAACATTAGGACTCATAAAATTATATTATTTTTTCTCATTTTGCTTCCAGGAAGCTTATTGGTAAAGTATTACCAAGATGACATATTGCATTTCCATTAAGTAAACATGACAACTATGGATTTGAGTGAAATTTGCATTTGTATAAATACCTAAACTCTGCTATTTGTTTAGATTGTATTTTTGGTGTTGGCATGTGTGTGTGTTTGTGCTTGTGTTTGAATAAATGTATATATTTTTTTTGTGTGTGTATGTGTATATTTAAAAAAAAAAAATCTGTAAACAAATGAGAATGAATGAAGGTTTTGAATGAATTTGAATACATGAAACCTAGGGGCACAGCTGATGAAAATCTTGCCCTTTATAAAATAAATGTAACACAAACATTCCTGGTCGCTTGCAACAATGTGGACTTTGCCCTGCAACCTTAACACATGTGCCTGATACATTGCTAATGCAGCCGCACCGGTACTAGGTTATGTGTGTTATGTGAATGCGCATCACTGGGCGCGCTATAACATCTGTGGTTTTTCTACATTTGAAAAACATAATCTTGGTTCTTAAATTTCCATAATGATGACTTTGTACTCTTAATTAAACTCATTTCCATAAGCATTTCCTTCCTCATTTTAACTGAATATTTGCATAATCTGCTTGCTTAAAATATAGGCCATCTGAAATATTGAAAAATGTAACTGATAAACAACTAAATAAAACAAAATATTTATTTTTAATCACATGAACTAAAAAAAAAGTCACAGCAGAGCTGGAAATAAAGGAATTAGACTAAAATCATTGCTAATTAAAAATGTAATTTGTGTCATATTAGAGAGAACATCGGGTTAAATTGGTAAGGTTTAATTCACCCAGGTCTTATCTCTTGTTGGAATGAAGCAGTTGATTAATCCTTAATATTCTTCAGGGATGCAGAGAAAACCAGCAATTAAATTAACAACTACAAAGTTTATGCTCAGAGATTCAAAAATGAAAGACAGAAACACTTTAATTTTTCACAAATTGTTACCTTAATTATATTGTTTTTGCCAGTGTCTCTTCTTCCTCATTACTAAAACACGCCCTGTAGTATTCACAGATTCCTTTAATTTGCTGGAGCTCGGCAGCTATGTAAGAAATGTCATCTCACCGGCAAAAGTCATAAATCTTACTTTGTGAATGCTCATTGGAAATAAATTGTTCTGTTATACATAGTCCCTGGGTTCACACATTGCAAAGTGCTGACAAATTTCTATTTCCCTATGAACGACTAAGAACGTCAATCAATTTTCAGAGCAACACCATTTTATTCTTCTATCTCTAATTCTTTAACCCTAGAATTAGTTTATATCTTATTCTATTTTTGCAGTTAAATAATATAAAGCACATTGGTCAGTTTAATGGCACGATACAGAAGGGAAGATCATTAAGCAGTTGTATTGAGCAGGTTCATTAAAAACTCCTTAGAACACAGTAGGTAGGAATTTTCTATGTTTCCTGTTATATTGACCACCTGCTTTTTTGAAGTCTTTAAGTCTCAGATATGTTGTTGGTTATAGGCACATGATAAAATGTTTAAGCATTTAACTGTTGCATTAAAGGGACATGAAACCCTTTTTTTTTTCTTTCATGATTTACAAAGAGAATACTATTTTAAACAACTTTCCAATTTACTTCTATGATCTAATTGGATTCATTCTATAGATATCCTTTGTTGAAAAGCATATCCAAATAAGCTCAGTAGCTGCTGATTGGTGTTTGCACATAGATGCCTCATGTGACTGACTAACCCATGTGCATTGCTATTTCTTCAACAAAAAATATAACTAAAGAATGAAGCAAATTAGATCATAGAAGTAAATTGGAATGTTGTTTAAAATTATTTTTTCTATCTGAATCATGAAAGAAGAATTTGAGGTTTCATGTTCCTTTTATTATCTAACAGTAGCACTCGTATTACAAGTTAAAAGTTAAAAGTTAATGCATGAGCGCAATCGTGATTTACGCTAAAATGATTACTGTGACCTGAGAGCTCTGGTTCAATGTTACACTTCACAAAAAATTGCCGCAAAACATCAAAAATACAATTAAAAGTAATAACAGTATCTAATAAAAATAATTAAAAAATAAAATTCCACAAAAAAGCTACAAGTGCTCAAAGATATGTCTCAGGTGTTAGAAAAAAAATGTCAGGCAAAGGGTTTTATCATAGAGATAGATACATGTCTATGTGTATGAGTATATATATATATATATATATATATATATATATATATATATATATATATATATATATATATATATTGATGAACATCTTGATTAAATTTAGAACCAAAAAAAAAGACCAATGCACAGAACGAATTAAAGACATAAGAGCTAAGCTTAATATGTTCAAAGGGGATGTTTACTATTTGAATTTGACAAAGAAAATAAAAGAAAGAAAGAGAGATTTGAAAATGAAGTAGAAAATAAGAAAAAGAAGAAATTTCTAAGGGACCAAAACTGATATGGAAATGGAAGATGAGGATATATGGAAAGACTTAGGAGAAGGTCCAAGTCTAACAGAACAGTGCACCAATTGGTCAATCTTCCATTCTCCAGATTTTTCTGTAAACCATACATTTAGAGATTTTCAAAAAGTCACTAGAAATAGGATAGAATCACTAAGGGGAGACCCTTTAAATAGAAAATTTTATCTCAAACAGGAGGGCAAATGGCAGGCACTGCAAAAACCAAGTCGGCGCCACTCAAAAAGGTAAAAAATAGAAAAACTTTAATTGAAAAATATATAAAATACAATACACATATGAAAGGCTGAACACAGATACAGGGGGGGACAAGACAAACAAGCCTGACGCGTTTCGCGCCCTCTAGTGGCGCTTATTCATAGGCTGCAGCACCAAGTGACTAGTGCCTTTTTAAAGGGAAATTAAGCCATTAACCCTTTGTGTGAGAAAAACAATTAAAAACAAAAACATGTTAAAAACATTAGCGAATTTTCATTGGGATAACGTACTAAGAAAAAAGAGAAAAATATATATACAGGTTTAGACATACTATAATAATAATGAGACAGAATTCAAGAATTACCTAGACATTGTAATAAATTGATTAGTTACCTAATAATTATAACTAATGGCATCCATATAATTCAAAAAAATTAATGTAGAAAATGAATATACTAATTTGATATGTATGCAGAGGGGATTTCAATATGTTAGAACTTAGTCATTACTAGGAGTTAAATACATTAATTAAATTAAATTAATTAAAGGGGTATCAGACTGTACTTAAAGATGAATAAATAAGTTAATAAAATTAATTGAAGGGGTAACAGTCTGTGACCGATGTTTTCAATTCATAATGGGCAGATAAAATAAACCAAATAAGATGTAGAAGCTTATGTACAATACACCTAATCAGTTATCTATAAGATAGTTGATATTGCATGCTTTATTCATTCCATGGGGATGGCGTGTATTAAGCTTAATGATCCAAAATATTTCTTTCTTATCTAATCATCCAGATTGACAACTTTTTTATTATTATTGATTATTAGCAACAAATCATCTATGTAGCGAACCTCAAGTGTAGATAACAGGCAATATGTTATAGATTTTTATGCAAACTGTAAAATTAGATTTGCTATCTACCTTTTGACCTGCAATATTTGTAAAAGCCAATATGTAGGTAAAACCTCTCGTGGGGTCAAAACTAGGTATGGGGAACATGTAAGAGACGTTAAATACTACTCTAAGGACTCAGCAGTTGCGAGTCACTTCAATGGATT
Source organism: Bombina bombina (assembly GCF_027579735.1). Taxonomy (NCBI): domain Eukaryota; kingdom Metazoa; phylum Chordata; class Amphibia; order Anura; family Bombinatoridae; genus Bombina; species Bombina bombina. The sequence continues at coordinate 189,738,076 of NC_069509.1, forward strand.
ACATTTCACACAATAAGGCAGATATCTCAGTCCAAATTATTGATATTGCTAAAGTTCCTACTAGAGGGGGTAATAGGCAAAAAATATTAGATAAGAAAGAAATATTTTGGATCATTAAGCTTAATACACGCCATCCCCATGGAATGAATAAAGCATGCAATATCAACTATCTTATAGATAACTGATTAGGTGTATTGTACATAAGCTTCTACATCTTATTTGGTTTATTTTATCTGCCCATTATGAATTGAAAACATCGGTCACAGACTGTTACCCCTTCAATTAATTTTATTAACTTATTTATTCATCTTTAAGTACAGTCTGATACCCCTTTAATTAATTTAATTTAATTAATGTATTTAACTCCTAGTAATGACTAAGTTCTAACATATTGAAATCCCCTCTGCATACATATCAAATTAGTATATTAATTTTCTACATTATTTTTTTTGAATTATATGGATGCCATTAGTAATAATTATTAGGTAACTAATCAATTTATTACAATGTCTAGGTAATTCTTGAATTCTGTCTCATTATTATTATAGTATGTCTAAACCTGTATATATATTTTTCTCTTTTTTCTTAGTAAGTTATCCCAATGAAAATTCGCTAATGTTTTTAACATGTTTTTGTTTTTAATTGCTTTTCTCACACAAAGGGTTAATGGCTTAATTTCCCTTTAAAAAGGCACTAGTCACTTGGTGCTGCAGCCTATGAATAAGCGCCACTAGAGGGTGCGAAACGCGTCAGGCTTGTTTGTCTTGTCCCCCCCTGTATCTGTGTTCAGCCTTTCATATGTGTATTGTATTTTATATATTTTTCAATTAAAGTTTTTCTATTTTTTACCTTTTTGAGTGGCGCCGACTTGGTTTTTGCAGTGCCTGCCATTTGCCCTCCTGTTTTTGGTTCATTATCAGCGATTTGAGTTAATCGCTGGCTACGGCACTCTGTCAGCTTCTTTCATTGGAGGACTTTACTCTCAGTTGCCGGTTCCGGTTCCGGACGCCACTACGCCACGCTTACCCTCTGTGAACGCCAGAAAATTTTATCTCACCCACCACAAAATAAGAATACTAGTAATGCAGCAAAACATCACAATTATAATAATGCATGGTTTAAGTCCAGTAATACAGGAAGGGAGTTTGAAATAAAGTCTCTGTGTAACTGTAAAACTGAATATGTAGTGTACATGTAACAATGCAGTTGTAATTTGCAGTATATTGGTAGGACCATTAGACCTTACAAGAAGAGGCTATTTGAGCATCTAACCAATATAACTGCAGGTGAGAAATCACATAATTTGTCCCTCCATTATAAAAATGTTCATAAAAAAGACCCACAATGTCTCAGGGGCACTATTATTGAACATGTGAAACCTCACAAACGAGGGGGCAATAGAACAAGTGCACTAAGAAAAAAAAAATAAACTTTCTGGATCCACACTATGAATACCTTAATGCCAAATGGACATAGACCTAGCTGCATTTTTGGAAAAGTAATGAATAAAATATGGCTCCCCTGTAGTTTTAATTTCCAATTTCTAATTGTAAACACATATTAAGATATCACATTCATCTGTAAATATATGACAACGTTTTTTAAATACGTATATATAAATTTTATTGATTGACGTGTGGATTTATGTAAACTGTTGAAATGATGCAGCTTATCCTTTATAATCTTATTTCTGTAGAAATTTATTATGTTAGATATATTTAATTATTTTTAAAATATTTTAAGTGTTTTATTATCATTCATTTAGTACTAGCTTTTTTTATTGGTCCCCCATTTTTAAGCAGTATCACTTGAAATGTGCCTTAGAATACATGTTTTAAACGATATAAATGTATTTGTATATGCATAACATAATCATAAGAAAGAATTCCCCCATTCTGGTTTGTTAACCGGTGATTTAGCTGCATATAGCAACAGCGTGTCACATGTTCCAAAGTTAACCAACCTGTGTGATGCATTGACGTAGGAAGAAGTGTGGTTATTTTAACCAATGGCAGCATCACTAATAGAAACCCATTCGGACCGTGATATGCTTTTTAAAATGAGAACAGCCGTTCATTCTAGTACAAGTCTCTGAAGAAGAAGGAAGTATTGATAACAATCCTTTGAAACGCGTTAGACTGACTGACTAAACTTTATCACCGGATGATCCGGATTTCTGTTCCTGCTACTTTGGACTATCGGGGCTTACCTTGGGATACTGGTATATTGCAAATTCAGAACGAACATTCAGCCTTGTAAGCAACCACCTAAAGTCTTCAAGTCATCAATACCTCATATTAGCTTGAGGTTAGTTCATGTAAACAGGCATTTTAAAAGTGTTTTAATTGTAAATAAAGTGTGTAGTTTTTTTAAACGGTATCACACTATTTGCGGCTTTTGTTCTCTTTATATATATTCCTTTGGAGATCTATCATACTCTGAAAAGAAAAGATCCCATACCTGAGAGGCAGAAGGAACACTGACTCCTAAAAAGCACCTGAAAGTTTACCATATACTAAGAGGGGAATCGATTATATCTGTGGAGACACTAAAGACACCAATCTACACCATAGAAGTACTTCTCTGCAGTGCAAACACCTTACCTCATAGGATTGAGGTCTTATCCTGTAAGTGAGAAGTCCAGCCATTTACACAGCAGTGCAACCATACACTACCTTGTTGAATTATATATAGGCAATATTGTGCAATACACTTTTTATATACACTGTTTACATTAACTGTTTGGTTAATATTTATTAATGTGTTTAGACTCACTATGTGCTTAGACTTATAAGCGCTTAGTTTTTACCGTTTTTAATTTTTCACTCCTCAATTCATTATTATTACTACTATTATCATTGTATGGCTTATTTATATAATCTGTTCATATAGTTTAAGTAACAGAAACAGCGCTATTTCCCCCCTTTTTGTTCTCTTCCTCCTTCATTTCACATTGGAGAGTGTATACTGAAGTCCCCTGCTCCAGTGCACACTTTTCTTAAAGGGATAACAGCTGAGGTTTCTGGATTCTTTTTTTGCGCCCTGTCTCTCCGCTTTTTTTTGTTTAATATATATATAGGCTGATGAATGGGACATCGTCTCCGAAAACATTACATTAAAGAGTGAATTTCTTTGCTTAAAAGACCTGAGAGTGCAATCTTTACTTGAACTGTAGTACTGTATCATTGCACCCAGGCAGATGTCCATAGGAGGGTCGGACTGAAGACAGGTTTGAGATATATATATATATATATATATATATATATATATATATATCAGTGGCATCACTAGGGGGGGGGCGGGCCGCACCCGGGTGACACCCTCCAGGGGGTGATACCAAATTTTTTTTTTTAAATTTTATTGAAATTCAAAGAAATACAATGTTGAGATGCATAGATTATTTTATTAGAGGCTGGCATTTGTGAACATTAGTGGGACTGGGGAAGTTGTAGACACACATTTTTTTTGCCCCTTGAGCCAGTGCTGCAATTTCAACAAATAGTTTTCCCGGCTGCTTTTGCTTGTTTGTACTTTGCTCCTCCCCTGCCCAATTTCACTATGAATGTTGTGGGTGTGCCGTGGGGCTTGCAAAGTTGCGCTGCTAGCCTAAACCTGCCTGCCTATCTGTGCTCACTGCTCAGTGACATGCGGCCCAGGGCTGTGCACTGACAGACTTGGAACAGAGTCAGAGAGCAGAATTTTCATAGTTTGTGCGCCTAAACCTTTTCTTCAGTGATTTATTTTAGAGTGCTCTGTTTATCTTTCATTTGATGTTCTGCTGAGCCAGGGAGCAGCTCTAGGCATGAGCTTCATAATTAATGCAGTGCAGTTTACATATTTAGTATGTGTGTGTCTGAGTTTTTGTGTGTCTCAGTGTTTTTGTGTGTGTTTTTTGTGTGTGTGTCTGAGTGTGTTTCTGAGTGTTTGTGTGTGCATCTGAGTATGTTTTTAAGTGTGTCTGAGTGTTTGTATGTGTGTTTGTCTGTGTTTTTGTGTGTGTCTGCTTTCTGGGGGGGGTGACACCATGACTTACCGCACCGGGTGACACCAACCCTAGTGATGCCACTGATATATATATATATATATATATATATATATGTGTGCATAAGTAGATGAAAACATCTAAAAACATACTTATGCAAAATTCATATTAAATAAAGTGTTGTACTGTATATTATTATTGTCTTAATTGAAGGGACGGCATTTTGGATGACATCACTTAAAGGAACCTTCATTCTTCAGTCGCTGTTGGATGGAAGAGGATGCTCCGCGTTGGATGTCTTCAAGATGGTCCCGCTCCCATCCGGATGGAAGAAGATAGAAGATGCCGCCTGGTTGAAGATTTCTGCCGGTCTGGATGTCCTCTTTTGGCCGGATCAGATGAAGACTTCTGCCCCTCTGGAGGTCCACTTGTGATTGGCTGGGTGAAGACGTCTCAAGGTAGGGTGATCTTCAAGGGGGTAGTGTTAGGTTTTATTAAAGGGGGATTGGGTGGGTTTTAGAGTAGGGTTGGGTGTGTGGGTGGTGGGTTTTAATGTTGGGGGTTATTGTATTTTTTTTTTACAGGTAAAAGAGCTGATTACTTTGGGGCAATGCCCCGCAAAAGGCCCTTTTGAGGGCTATTTGTAAGTTAGTATAGGGTAGGGAATTTTATTATTTTGGGGGGCATATTTATTTTATTAAGGGGATTAGAGTAGGTGCAATTAGCTTAAAAAAATTGTAATTATTTTTTTATTTTCTGTAATTTAGTGTTTGTTTGTTTTGTACTTTATTTTAGTTATTTTAATTGTAGCTAATTGCAGTTAGTTTATGTAATTCATTTAACGATAGTGTAGTGTTAGGTGTAATTGTAATTTAGGTTATGATTTATTTTACTGGTAAATTTGGACTTATTTTAACTAGGTAGCTATTAAATAGTTAATAACTATTTAATAACTATTCTATCTAGTTAAAATAAATACAAAGTTGCCTGTAAAATAAATATAAATCCTAAAATGGCTACAATGTAACTATTAGTTATATTGTAGCTAGCTTAGGGGTTTTTTTTATCGGTAAGTATTTCGTTTTAAATAGGATTCATTTATTTAATTGTACTAATTTTATTTAGTTTTTATTTAAATTATATTTAAGTTGGGGGGGTTAGACTTAGGGTTAGACTTAGGGGTTAATAACTTTAATATAGTAGCGGCGACGTTGGGGGCGGCAGATTAGGGGTTAATAAATGTAGATAGGTGTCAGCAATGTTAGGGACAGTGAATTAGGGGTTAATAAAAATTAACTAGTGTTTGCAAGGCGGGAGTGCGGCGGTTTAGTGGTTAATATATTTATTACAGTGGCGGTGATGTCCGGTCAGCACATTAGGGGTTAAAAATGTTATTTAAGTGTTTGTGATGTGGGGGGGGGGCTCGGTTTAGGGGTTAATAGGTAGTTTATGGGTGTTAGTGTACTTTGTAGCACTTTAGTTAAGAGTTTTATGTTACGGCGTTAGCCCATGAAACACTTAACTACTGACTTTTAAATGCGGTAGGAGTCTGGACAGAAGAGGGTCTACCGCTCACTTTTTCCAGCAATCTTAATACTGGCATTAGGAAAATCCCATTAAAAAGATAGGATACGCAACTGACGTAAGGGGATTTGCGGTATGCGAAAATAGAGGGAAAAAAGTGAGCGGTACACCTGTACCTGTCAGACTCGTAATACCAGCGGGCATTAAAAAGCAGCGTTGGGACCCCTCAACGCTGCTTTTTAAGGCTAACGCAAGATTCATAATCTAGGCGTAAGTATTTAGTTGAAATTCTGTGCTTTTTAAAGTCTTTTTATATCTAAAGTGTCTATAAGGTAGTCAGTCTAAAAAGGCTCCTCAACGCATTATTTGCCATATATAGCTGCATTAAATTATTTCTAAACAAAATGTGCCCCCTCTGGCAACAAAGGTGTTAAAAACAATGCTGATACTAAAGGATATTTATTTCTCCTCACTGATACAGGTTTATTTTAGAAATGATTTTCTGTAAGCCAAACATCATCTAAAAGTTACAATTCAATTTAAATTAGAAAAACTTTATCAATTTTAAAAACACTGATTTCTATTTAAACAGTAATTACTGGAGAACTTACATTGTGCAAGTCCCTAAACTGTCCAAAATATCTCTACTGAAATCAACTTATTTAAAGAAACAATGATAGACAAATGCAGTTATTGATTGTGAGTATAATATATACTATGATCTTTATAACTTTAAATGTTTAAATGATTGTATCTGCATGTAAAGCATAGCCCATGATATCACTGTATTTAGTTTACATATGTGTGTGCAGAACAAACTGTAGCATCTAGTAGTGTGTTTGTATCTGCATGTAAAACATAGCCCATGAAATCACTGTATTTAGTTTACATATGTGTGTGCAGAACAAACTGTAGCATCTAGTAGTGTGTTTGTATCTACATGTAAAGCATAGCCCATGATATCACTGTATTTAGTTTACATCTGTGTGTGCAGAACAAACTGTAGAATCTAGTAGTGTGTTTGTATCTGCAAGTAAAGCATAGCCCATTGTATCACTGTATTTAGTTTACATATGTGTGTGCAAAACAAACTGTAGCATCTAGTACTGTGTTTGTATCTGCATGTAAAGCATAGCCCATGATATCATTGTATTTAGTTTACATATGTGTGTGCAAAACAAACTGTAGCATCTAGTACTGTGTTTGTATCTGCATGTAAAGCATAGCCCATGATATCATTGTATTTAGTTTACATATGTGTGTGCAGAACAAACTGTAGCATCTAGTACTGTGTTTGTATCTGCATGTAAAGCATAGCCCATGATATCACTGTATTTAGTTTACATATGTGTGTGCAGAACAAACTGTAGCATCTAGTAGTGTGTTTGTATCTGCATGTAAAGCATAGCCCATGATATCATTGTATTTAGTTTACATATGTGTGTGCAGAACAAACTGTAGCATCTAGTACTGTGTTTGTATCTGCATGTAAAGCATAGCCCATGATATCACTGTATTTAGTTTACATATGTGTGTGCAGAACAAACTGTAGCATCTAGTAGTGTGTTTGTATCTGCATGTAAAGCATAGCCCATGATATCACTGTATTTAGTTTACATGTGTGTGCAGAACAAACTGTAGCATCTAGTAGTGCGTTTGTATCTGCATGTAAACCATAGCCCATGATATCACTGTATTTAGTTTACATATGTGTGTGCAGAACAAACTGTAGCATCTAGTAGTGTGTTTGTATCTGCATGTAAAGCATAGCCCATGATATCATTGTATTTAGTTTACATATGTGTGTGCAGAACAGACGGTAGCATCTAGTACTGTGTTTGTATCTGCATGTAAAGCATAGCCCATGGTATCACTGTATTTAGTTTACATATGTGTGTGCAGAACAAACTGTAGCATCTAGTACTGTGTTTGTATCTGCATGTAAAGCATAGCCCATGATATCACTGTATTTAGTTTACATATGTGTGTGCAGAACAAACTGTAGCATCTAGTACTGTGTTTGTATCTGCATGTAAAGCATAGCCCATGATATCATTGTATTTAGTTTACATATGTGTGTGCAGAACACACTGTAGCATCTAGTAGTGTGTTTGTATCTGCATGTAAAGTATAGCCCATGATATCACTGTATTTAGTTTACATATGTGTGTGCAGAACAAACTGTAGCATCTAGTACTGTGTTTGTATCTGCATGTAAAGCATAGCCCATGATATCATTGTATTTAGTTTACATATGTGTGTGCAGAACAAACTGTAGCATCTAGTAGTGTGTTTGTGTCTGCATGTAAAGCATAGCCCATGATATCCCTGTATTTAGTTTACATATGTGTGTGCAGAACAAACTGTAGCATCTAGTAGTGTGTTTGTATCTGCATGTAAAGCATAGCCCATGATATCATTGTATTTAGTTTACATATGTGTGTGCAGAACAAACTGTAGCATCTAGTAGTGTGTTTGTATCTGCATGTAAAGCATAGCCCATGATATCCCTGTATTTAGTTTACATATGTGTGTGCAGAACAAACTGTAGCATCTAGTAGTGTGTTTGTATCTGCATGTAAAGCATAGCCCATGATATCCCTGTATTTAGTTTACATATGTGTGTGCAGAACAAACTGTAGCATCTAGTAGTGTGTTTGTATCTGCATGTAAAGTATAGCCCATGATATCCGTGTATTTAGTTTACATATGTGTGTGCAGAACAAACTGTAGCATCTAGTAGTGTGTTTGTATCTGCATGTAAAGCATAGCCCATGATATCACTGTATTTAGTTTACATGTGTGTGCAGAACAAACTGTAGCATCTAGTAGTGTGTTTGTATCTGCATGTAAAGCATAGCCCATGATATCCCTGTATTTAGTTTACATATGTGTGTGCAGAACAAACTGTAGCATCTAGTAGTGTGTTTGTATCTGCATGTAAAGCATAGCCCATGATATCTCTGTATTTAGTTTACATATGTGTGTGCAGAACAAACTGTAGCATCTGGTACTGTGTTTGTATCTGCATGTAAAGCATAGCCCATGATATCACTGTATTTAGTTTACATATGTGTGTGCAGAACAAACTGTAGCATCTAGTAGTGTGTTTGTATCTGCATGTAAAGCATAGCCCATGATATCACTGTATTTAGTTTACATATGTGTGTGCAGAACAAAGTGTAGCATCTAGTAGTGTGTTTGTATCTGCATGTAAAGCATAGCCCATGATATCATTGTATTTAGTTTACATATGTGTGTGCAGAACAAACTGTAGCATCTAGTAGTGTGTTTGTATCTGCAGGTAAAGCATAGCCCATGATATCACTGTATTTAGTTTACATATGTGTGTGCAGAACAAACTGTAGCATCTAGTAGTGTGTTTGTATCTGCATGTAAAGCATAGCCCATGATATCACTGTATTTAGTTTACATATGTGTGTGCAGAACAAAGTGTAGCATCTAGTAGTGTGTTTGTATCTGCATGTAAAGCATAGCCCATTGTATCACTGTATTTAGTTTACATATGTGTGTGCAGAACAAACTGTAGCATCTAGTAGTGTGTTTGTATCTGCATGTAAAGCATAGCCCATGATATCTGTGTATTTAGTTTACATATGTGTGTGCAAAACAAACTGTAGCATCTAGTAGTGTGGTTGTATCTGCATGTAAAGCATAGCCCATGATATCACTGTATTTAGTTTACATATGTGTGCGCAGAACAAACTGTAGCATCTAGTAGTGGGTTTGTATCTGCATGTAAAGCATAGCCCATGATATCACTGTATTTAGTTTACATGTGTGTGCAGAACAAACTGTAGCATCTAGTAGTGTGTTTGTATCTGTATGTAAAGTATAGCCCATGATATCACTGTATTTAGTTTACATATGTGTGTGCAGAACAAACTGTAGCATCTAGTAGTGTGTTTGTATCTGCAGGTAAAGCATAGCCCATGATATCACTGTATTTAGTTTACATATGTGTGTGCAGAACACACTGTAGCATCTAGTAGTGTGATTGTATCTGCATGTAAAGCATAGCCCATGATATCACTGTATTTAGTTTACATATGTGTGTGCAGAACAAACTGTAGCATCTAGTAGTGTGTTTGTATCTGCATGTAAAGCATAGCCCATGATATTGTTGTATTTAGTTTACATATGTGTGTGCAGAACAAACTGTAGCATCTAGTAGTGTGTTTGTATCTGCATGTAAAGCATAGCCCATGATATCACTGTAATTAGTTTACATATGTGTGTGCAGAACAAACTGTAGCATCTAGTAGTGTGTTTGTATCTGCATGTAAAGCATAGCCCATGATATCATTGTATTTAGTTTACATATGTGTGTGCAAAACAAACTGTAGCATCTAGTAGTGTGGTTGTATCTGCATGTAAAGCATAGCCCATGATATCACTGTATTTAGTTTACATATGTGTGTGCAAAACAAACTGTAGCATCTAGTAGTGTGTTTGTATCTGCATGTAAAGCATAGCCCATGATATCACTGTATTTAGTTTACATATGTGTGTGCAGAACAAACTGTAGCATCTAGTAGTGTGTTTGTATCTGCATGTAAAGCATAGCCCATGATATCACTGTATTTAGTTTACATATGTGTGTGCAGAACAAACTGTAGCATCTAGTAGTGTGTTTGTATCTGCATGTAAAGCATAGCCCATGATATCACTGTATTTAGTTTACATATGTGTGTGCAGAACAAACTGTAGCATCTAGTAGTGTGTTTGTATCTGCATGTAAAGCATAGCCCATGATATCAGTGTATTTAGTTTACATATGTGTGTGCAGAACAAACTGTAGCATCTAGTAGTGTGTTTGTATCTGCATGTAAAGCATAGCCCATGATATCACTGTATTTAGTTTACATATGTGTGTGCAGAACAAACTGTAGCATCTAGTAGTGTGTTTGTATCTGCATGTAAAGCATAGCCCATGATATCCCTGTATTTAGTTTACATATGTGTGTGCAGAACAAACTGTAGCATCTAGTAGTGTGTTTGTATCTGCATGTAAAGCATAGCCCATGATATCTCTGTATTTAGTTTACATATGTGTGTGCAGAACAAACTGTAGCATCTAGGTACTGTGTTTGTATCTGCATGTAAAGCATAGCCCATGATATCTCTGTATTTAGTTTACATATGTGTGTGCAGAACAAACTGTAGCATCTAGTAGTGTGTTTGTATCTGCATGTAAAGCATAGCCCATGATATCACTGTATTTAGTTTACATATGTGTGTGCAGAACAAAGTGTAGCATCTAGTAGTGTGTTTGTATCTGCATGTAAAGCATAGCCCATGATATCATTGTATTTAGTTTACATATGTGTGTGCAGAACAAACTGTAGCATCTAGTAGTGTGTTTGTATCTGCAGGTAAAGCATAGCCCATGATATCACTGTATTTAGTTTACATATGTGTGTGCAGAACAAACTGTAGCATCTAGTAGTGTGTTTGTATCTGCATGTAAAGCATAGCCCATGATATCACTGTATTTAGTTTACATATGTGTGTGCAGAACAAAGTGTAGCATCTAGTAGTGTGTTTGTATCTGCATGTAAAGCATAGCCCATTGTATCACTGTATTTAGTTTACATATGTGTGTGCAGAACAAACTGTAGCATCTAGTAGTGTGTTTGTATCTGCATGTAAAGCATAGCCCATGATATCTGTGTATTTAGTTTACATATGTGTGTGCAAAACAAACTGTAGCATCTAGTAGTGTGGTTGTATCTGCATGTAAAGCATAGCCCATGATATCACTGTATTTAGTTTACATATGTGTGCGCAGAACAAACTGTAGCATCTAGTAGTGGGTTTGTATCTGCATGTAAAGCATAGCCCATGATATCACTGTATTTAGTTTACATGTGTGTGCAGAACAAACTGTAGCATCTAGTAGTGTGTTTGTATCTGTATGTAAAGTATAGCCCATGATATCACTGTATTTAGTTTACATATGTGTGTGCAGAACAAACTGTAGCATCTAGTAGTGTGTTTGTATCTGCAGGTAAAGCATAGCCCATGATATCACTGTATTTAGTTTACATATGTGTGTGCAGAACACACTGTAGCATCTAGTAGTGTGATTGTATCTGCATGTAAAGCATAGCCCATGATATCACTGTATTTAGTTTACATATGTGTGTGCAGAACAAACTGTAGCATCTAGTAGTGTGTTTGTATCTGCATGTAAAGCATAGCCCATGATATTGTTGTATTTAGTTTACATATGTGTGTGCAGAACAAACTGTAGCATCTAGTAGTGTGTTTGTATCTGCATGTAAAGCATAGCCCATGATATCACTGTAATTAGTTTACATATGTGTGTGCAGAACAAACTGTAGCATCTAGTAGTGTGTTTGTATCTGCATGTAAAGCATAGCCCATGATATCATTGTATTTAGTTTACATATGTGTGTGCAAAACAAACTGTAGCATCTAGTAGTGTGGTTGTATCTGCATGTAAAGCATAGCCCATGATATCACTGTATTTAGTTTACATATGTGTGTGCAAAACAAACTGTAGCATCTAGTAGTGTGATTGTATCTACATGTAAAGCATAGCCCATGATATCACTGTATTTAGTTTACATATGTGTGTGCAAAACAAACTGTAGCATCTAGTAGTGTGTTTGTATCTGCATGTAAAGCATAGCCCATGATATCACTGTATTTAGTTTACATATGTGTGTGCAGAACACACTGTAGCATCTAGTAGTGTGTTTGTATCTGCATGTAAAGCATAGCCCATTGTATCACTGTATTTAGTTTACATATGTGTGTGCAGAACAAACTGTAGCATCTAGTAGTGTGTTTGTATCTGCATGTAAAGCATAGCCCATGATATCTGTGTATTTAGTTTACATATGTGTGTGCAGAACAAACTGTAGCATCTAGTAGTGTGTTTGTATCTGTATGTAAATAATAGCCCATTATATCACTGTATTTAGTTTACATATGTGTGTGCAGAACAAACTGTAGCATCTAGTAGTGTGTTTGTATCTGCATTTAAAGCATAGCCCATGATATCACTGTATTTAGTTTACATATGTGTGTGCAGAACACACTGTAGCATCTAGTAGTGTGTTTGTATCTGCATGTAAAGCATAGCCCATGATATTGTTGTATTTAGTTTACATATGTGTGTGCAGAACAAACTGTAGCATCTAGTAGTGTGTTTGTATCTGCATGTAAAGCATAGCCCATGATATCACTGTATTTAGTTTACATATGTGTGTGCAGAACAAACTGTAGCATCTATTAGTGTGTTTGTATCTGCATGTAAAGCATAGCCCATGATATCATTGTATTTAGTTTACATATGTGTGTGCAAAACAAACTGTAGCATCTAGTAGTGTGTTTGTATCTGCATGTAAAGCATAGCCCATGATATCACTGTATTTAGTTTACATATGTGTGTGCAAAACAAACTGTAGCATCTAGTAGTGTGTTTGTATCTGCATGTAAAGCATAGCCCATGATATCACTGTATTTAGTTTACATATGTGTGTGCAAAACAAACTGTAGCATCTAGTAGTGTGTTTGTATCTGCATGTAAAGCATAGCCCATGATATCACTGTATTTAGTTTATATATGTGTGTGCAAAACAAACTGTAGCATCTAGTAGTGTGTTTGTATCTGCATGTAAAGTATAGCCCATGATATCACTGTATTTAGTTTACATATGTGTGTGCAGAACAAACTGTAGCATCTAGTAGTGTGTTTGTATCTGCATGTAAAGTATAGCCCATGATATCACTGTATTTAGTTTACATATGTGTGTGCAAAACAAACTGTAGCATCTAGTAGTGTGTTTGTATCTGCATGTAAAGCATAGCCCATGATATCACTGTATTTAGTTTACATATGTGTGTGCAAAACAAACTGTAGCATCTAGTAGTGTGTTTGTATCTGCATGTAAAGCATAGCCCATGATATCACTGTATTTAGTTTACATATGTGTGTGCAGAACAAACTGTAGCATCTAGTAGTGGGTTTGTATCTGCATGTAAAGCATAGCCCATGATATCACTGTATTTAGTTTACATATGTGTGTGCAGAACAAACTGTAGCATCTAGTAGTGTGTTTGTATCTGCATGTAAAGCATAGCCCATGATATCTGTGTATTTAGTTTACATATGTGTGTGCAGAACAAACTGTAGCATCTAGTAGTGTGTTTGTATCTGCATGTAAAGCATAGCCCATGATATCACTGTATTTAGTTTACATCTGTGTGTGCAGAACACTCTGTAGCATCTAGTAGTGTGTTTGTATCTGCATGTAAAGCATAGCCCATGATATCATTGTATTTAGTTTACATATGTGTGTGCAGAACAAACTGTAGCATCTAGTAGTGTGTTTGTATCTGCATGTAAAGTATAGCCCATGATATCACTGTATTTAGTTTACATCTGTGTGTGCAGAACAAACTGTAGCATCTAGTAGTGTGTTTGTATCTGCATGTAAAGCATAGCCCATTGTATCACTGTATTTAGTTTACATATGTGTGTGCAGAACACACTGTAGCATCTAGTAGTGTGTTTGTATCTGCATGTAAAGTATAGCCCATGATATCATTGTATTTAGTTTACATATGTGTGTGCAGAACACACTGTAGCATCTAGTAGTGTGTTTGTATCTGCATGTAAAGCATAGCCCATGATATCCCTGTATTTAGTTTACATATGTGTGTGCAGAACAAACGGTAGCATCTAGTAGTGCGTTTGTATCTGCATGTAAAGCATAGCCCATGATCTTATTGTATTTAGTTTACATCTGTGTGTGCAGAACAAACTGTAGCATCTAGTAGTGTGTTTGTATCTGCATGTAAAGTATAGCCCATGATATCACTGCATTTAGTTTACATCTGTGTGTGCAGAACAAACTGTAGCATCTAGTAGTGTGTTTGTATCTGCATGTAAAGCATAGCCCATGATATCACTGCATTTAGTTTACATATGTGTGTGCAGAACAAACTGTAGTACCTAGTACTGTGTTTGTATCTGCATGTAAAGCATAGCCCATGATATCACTGTATTTAGTTTACATATGTGTGTGCAGAACAAACTGTAGCATCTAGTAGTGTGTTTGTATCTGCATGTAAAGCATAGCCCATGATATCATTGTATTTAGTTTACATCTGTGTGTGCAGAACAAACTGTAGCATCTAGTAGTGTGTTTGTATCTGCATGTAAAGCATAGCCCATGATATCCCTGTATTTAGTTTACATATGTGTGTGCAAAACAAACTGTAGCATCTAGTAGTGTGTTTGTATCTGCATGTAAAGCATAGCCCATGATATCATTGTATTTAGTTTACATATGTGTGTGCAGAACACACTGTAGCATCTAGTAGTGTGTTTGTATCTGCATGTAAACCATAGCCCATGATATCCCTGTATTTAGTTTACATATGTGTGTGCAGAACAAACTGTAGTACCTAGTAGTGTGTTTGTATCTGCATGTAAAGCATAGCCCATGATATTTTATAGGTGTATTTAGTTTACATATGTGTGTGCAGAACAAACTGTAGCATCTAGTAGTGTGTTTGTATCTGCATGTAAAGTATAGCCCATGATATCACTGTATTTAGTTTACATGTGTGTGCAGAACAAACTGTAGCATCTAGTAGTGTGTTTGTATCTGCATGTAAAGTATAGCCCATGGTATCACTGTATTTAGTTTACATATGTGTGTGCAGAACAAACTGTAGCATCTAGTAGTGTGTTTGTATCTGCATGTAAAGCATAGCCCATGATATCCGTGTATTTAGTTTACATATGTGTGTGCAGAACAAACTGTAGCATCTAGTAGTGTGTTTGTATCTGCATGTAAAGCATAGCCCATTGTATCACTGTATTTAGTTTACATATGTGTGTGCAGAACAAACTTTAGCATCTGTTACAGAAGCATTAGTTATTCTGTTGTGAAGAGCTTATTTCCCAGCAGCAATGCCTGAACCAGCAAGCCAGCGCCTAAGAAGGGCTCCAAGAAAACTGTAACAAGTTTCATTTCATAAAGAGTTAACTCTTTTTTTTCAGCTTTTAGAAACTATTGTCTAATCACCTCTGGAGCCAGACTGCTAATTGATAAGATGAACTTGTAAACTTGTTATCTTAAGTACTGTAATCCTATTGTGGCCTGTCAAAGGACAGTGCTCTCTATCTAAATGTGTGATGGGGGATTTTGTGCTTCCCCCCCTCTCCCCCTGGGAGTGCCCTGTGTGCATGTAACCTTAATAAAAAGCAGGCTGGGCATCCCAGTCCTGAGTTCTTGTTTGACCCTCAATCGCAGCGTTGACTCGTTTTTGTGGGCAGAAGGGTATCCTAGCTGTACTGCAGCTAAGGGAGATTATTCTATATTTGCGAGACTCATATAGAATACTATGGAAAGCAGCTTCTCCCCTCTTTAGCAATAGGGATCCAGGCTACTAAGCGGTCCATCTCTCAGCGAGACTAAGGGTAACCGTAACATTTGGCGGCAGCGGCGGGATTTTCCTGGATTTCCTAGGAGAGGTACAGAACGGATGGAGAGCGCTTACGAAAAATTGAAGCGTACAACCCTAAAGGATTTACTTGAAAGCAGAGGGGGGTACGCCAGCAACCGGCCGAGGAGAGAGCTGATCGCAGAATTGACCGAACTGGATCAGAGCTTCACAATGGCGGAAACACCGACCACGATTAGTGACGAAAAAACCAGGATTGTTCGGGAAAGGCTCTCATTATACGGGCCGAACCCCTCCATGGAATTGGTACAGCAGTTGATGGCGGAGGCGGACGAGGATATACGAGAGACTCGAGCCCACGAACTCAACCTAGCGAACGCACACCGCAATGCTGAAGCCCCGCAGGTAATCATCCCTGTCGAAAATGCTGGGAGGCCCAAGATACCCTATGCGGCATTTCGACCCTTCCTAGAGAGCAAGACAGGGATTGATGAATATTTGGCGGACTTCGAAAGGCAATGTGCCCTGCACCAGATTCCCAACAGAGAGTGGCCCACGATATTGTCTGGGAAACTATCCGGGCGAGCCCTGGAAGCCTTTCGTACTCTGGGTGCTGAGGAAGTGACACAGTATGAGCTAGTTAAGGAGACACTGTTGCGACGGTACGCTGTAACTCCGGACACGTATCGCCGACAGTTTCGGGGCACGGAAAAGAAGCCTAACGATACCCATATGGAATGGGCGCACCGAATGCGGAGAGCGGCAAATCACTGGCTGAGCGGAAGTAAAGCGGTGACTGGGGAGGAAATTTTACAATTGTTTCTCTTAGAACATTTTTATAATGGCATGGAACAGCAAGGGAAGGAATGGCTGCGAGACAGGCGGCCTTCTACCTTAGAAGAAGCAGCCAAATTGGCCGATGAACATTATGACTCCCGTCTTCACGAACCCATGAACTACCGAGCTCCAGCACGGGTCGAACCCAGAGAGGTTTACCGTGCACCCCCTCGTGCTGAATTCCGAGCCCCGGTGCCCACAGGGCCCGTCCGACACTCAGGACCACCCAATAACAGCTCTGAGCGTCCCAGACCGACTTGCCACCGATGCAAGCAACCAGGGCATTTCATGGCTAGCTGCCCCCTTAATACGCACCAGACACCCAGGAATTACAATTACCCCTCTGGGTCCTATCGTCCGGCCCGGGCCCTCTGTGTTAACCAAGAGGCCCCTATGGAGGGATATGTGGGGCCGCTTCACGAGGCAGACCCTGTATATGCTGCCTCAGATAACCGCCAGCACCATCGGCAGAGGGTATGGCTCGAGGGGCGATCTACCGAGGGATTGCGAGACACAGGGGCTACTATCACGCTGGTACAGAGTCATTTGGTGCCAGAGCACAAGCGATCCGGACAGACTGTGGCCGTTAGAGTGGCGGGGGGGGATGTGTACAAAATTCCAACAGCTAAAGTGCATCTTGATTGGGGAGCGGGAAAGGGGGCTGTGAACGTGGGCCTAATGGATAATTTACCTGCCGAAGTACTACTGGGCAACGATTTGGGCTCCATGACTTCTGCCTATGCTCCAGTATGCAACAACGAGGCGGACCCAGTGACTACACGGGCCCAAGCCCGGACGGAGCGAGAGCTCTCACCAGTGCGGGAGACACAGGTAAGACCTACCCCGACCTTGCCTGACAGGTTAGGCCCCATACCCTGGGACACCCCAGATGCCTTCGAGGCAGAGTCTAAGACTGACCCGACCTTACAAAAGTACCGGGAACGAGCAGAGACCGGAGGGGGTGGGGCAGATAACGAAACATTCTTATGGGAAAAAGGGAAACTATACCGCTGGACAGAGAAAAGGGGACAGCGTAGGCGACAGCTGGTAGTGCCCCACAAATACCGTCAAGAAATCCTCAAAATAGGCCACGACATCCCCTTAGCAGGCCACCTAGCCGTTACCCGTACCCTACACCGCATTACTCACACGTTCTTTTGGCCAGGGGTGCACGCTGACGTTAGAACTTACTGTAACACCTGCGATGTGTGTCAACGAGTAGGAAGGCGAGGCGATCACCCTAAAGCCCAGCTAGTAAATATGCCCATTGTAGAGGAACCCTTCAGCCGGGTTGCTATTGACCTAGTGGGACCACTGGCTACCCCTAGTCCCTCCGGTAAGCGATACATTCTTACCGTAGTGGACTACGCTACCAGGTACCCAGAGGCTGTCGCCCTATCCAACATACAAGCGGATACGGTAGCGAATGCACTAGTACAGGTGTTCTCCCGGGTAGGATTTCCAAAAGAAATCCTATCCGACCGAGGCACCCAATTTACGGCTGAATTGACCCAACAACTCTGGCAGGTTTGCAAAATTAAGTCCCTCCTAAGCTCCCCATACCACCCCCAGACGAACGGGCTGTGTGAGAGGTTCAATGGGACCCTCAAGCAAATGCTCAAGACGTTCACTCAGGAATACCGAGACTGGGAACGCTTCCTGCCGCACCTCCTATTTGCTTATCGGGAGGTGCCCCAGGAAACGACAGGGTTCTCTCCCTTCGAGTTGCTCTACGGAAGAAAGGTACGGGGACCCCTAAACCTGATCCGGGAGCACTGGGAGGGAGAGATGGAGGCTGACGGTGTCCCAATTGTGCCATACGTGCTGGAACTCAGGGACCGAATGGAGCAATTAGCCAAATCCGTGCGGGCTAATCTCCAGTTGGCCCAGAGAAGACAGAAAGTATGGTACGATCGGGGGGCCCGAAAGAGAATCTTCACCATAGGACAAAAGGTGTTAGTACTTAAGCCGGTGAAGACAGACAAATTGCAGGCGTCCTGGCAGGGTCCCTACCAGATTGTATAGAAAAGGGGAGACACCACTTATATGATAGCTAGCTGCCACGACAACAATCTTAGAAAGACATTCCATGTAAACATGCTCAAGGAATATTTTGAGCGACCAGAGAACGTGACGGCCGTATGTTGTTCCCCTCAGGAAGACCCCGACAGTTTACCCATTCCAGACCTATTAGAAAAGAGCCTCCCCACAGGTATAGTGGCGCAGGTTCAGATAGGGGACCGACTTAGCCCCACTGAAAGGGAGCAGCTCAACCAACTCCTCCAGTCCAAACACCTCACCTTCTCCCCGAAGCCAGGGTACACTACTTTAACCACCCACCAGGTAGATACTCCGGGACAAGCTCCCTTGCGCCAGGCTCCGTACCGAATCCCCGAAGCAGTTAGGACAGGAATGAAGAAGGAGATCGATGAGATGCTCCAGCTCAGGGTAATTGAGCCCTCCGATAGTCCCTGGGCCTCCCCAGTTGTCTTGGTGCCCAAGAAAGATGGGACCACCCGGTTCTGCGTAGACTATCGGAGGCTCAATGAAAATACCGTGACGGACGCTTACCCTATGCCCAGGGTAGACGAGCTACTCGATCGTATAGCCAGGGGAAATTACCTGACCACTATTGACCTCTGCAAAGGTTACTGGCAGATTCCCCTGGCCCCGGAGGCTATCCCCAAGTCGGCATTCGTCACCCCATTCGGCTTATATCAGTTTAGGGTAATGCCGTTTGGGATGAAGAATGCCCCAGCTACATTCCAGCGCTTGGTGGATAGGCTCCTGGATGGCTTCCAGAGTTTTGCTTGCGCCTACCTGGACGACATAGCGATCCACAGTGAGTCCTGGGAGGACCACTTAGCTCATGTGGGAATGGTTCTGGATCAGATCCGGGCTGCTGGCCTGACTCTGAAGCCAGAAAAATGCCACTTTGGGATGGCCGAGGTACAGTACCTGGGTCACCGGGTGGGGTGTGGAAAGCAGCGACCAGAGCCGGCCAAAATAGAAGCTGTCGCCAATTGGCCCACCCCCATCACTAAGACTCAGGTCCTAGCCTTCCTGGGCACGGCAGGGTACTATAGACGGTTCGTACCAGACTACAGCACACTTGCCAAACCCCTGACTGACTTGACCAAGAAGAACTTACCTCGACAGGTCCTGTGGTCTCCCCACTGTGAAACGGCTTTCCAGGCTCTCAAAAATGCTCTAATTAACGCTCCTGTCTTGGCGGCCCCAGCCCTTAACAAACGTTTTATCGTCCATACAGATGCTTCCATGTTCGGGCTGGGAGCTGTCCTCAGCCAAGTAGGCGAAGATGGAGGGGAGCATCCAGTTGCCTACATCAGCCGGAAGCTCCTGCCCCGCGAAGTCAGCTATGCAGCGGTCGAAAAGGAGTGTTTGGCTTTGGTGTGGGCATTAAAGAAATTGACTCCCTATTTATATGGTCAGGAGTTCACTCTGGTCACCGACCATAACCCGTTGGTGTGGCTGAACCGGGTCTCTGGAGATAACGGCAGGCTATTACGTTGGAGCTTATCGTTGCAAACCTTCAATTTCACCATTACTTACAGACCTGGGAAACAGAATGGCAACGCCGACGGGTTGTCCAGACAAACCGACCTCAGCCCCGCATAACCAGCGGTCTGGACAGCCTTAGTCTGCCCCGAAAAGGGGTCAGACCGTGTCTGCCAGAGTGTTCCACAGAAAGGGAGCAATGTTACAGAAGCATTAGTTATTCTGTTGTGAAGAGCTTATTTCCCAGCAGCAATGCCTGAACCAGCAAGCCAGCGCCTAAGAAGGGCTCCAAGAAAACTGTAACAAGTTTCATTTCATAAAGAGTTAACTCTTTTTTTTCAGCTTTTAGAAACTATTGTCTAATCACCTCTGGAGCCAGACTGCTAATTGATAAGATGAACTTGTAAACTTGTTATCTTAAGTACTGTAATCCTATTGTGGCCTGTCAAAGGACAGTGCTCTCTATCTAAATGTGTGATGGGGGATTTTGTGCTTCCCCCCCTCTCCCCCTGGGAGTGCCCTGTGTGCATGTAACCTTAATAAAAAGCAGGCTGGGCATCCCAGTCCTGAGTTCTTGTTTGACCCTCAATCGCAGCGTTGACTCGTTTTTGTGGGCAGAAGGGTATCCTAGCTGTACTGCAGCTAAGGGAGATTATTCTATATTTGCGAGACTCATATAGAATACTATGGAAAGCAGCTTCTCCCCTCTTTAGCAATAGGGATCCAGGCTACTAAGCGGTCCATCTCTCAGCGAGACTAAGGGTAACCGTAACAGCATCTAGTAGTGTGTTTGTATCTGCATGTAAAGCATAGCCCATGATATCACTGTATTTAGTTTACATATGTGTGTGCAGAACAGACTGTAGCATCTAGTACTGTGTTTGTATCTGCATGTAAAGTATAGCCCATGATATCACTGCATTTAGTTTACATATGTGTGTGCAGAACAAACTGTAGCACCTAGTAGTGTGTTTGTATCTGCATGTAAAGCATAGCCCATGATATCCGTGTATTTAGTTTACATATGTGTGTGCAGAACAAACTGTAGCATCTAGTAGTGTGTTTGTATCTGCATGTAAAGTATAGCCCATGATATCACTGTATTTAGTTTACATATGTGTGTGCAGAACAGACGGTAGTACCTAGTAGTGTGTTTGTATCTGCATGTAAAGCATAGCCCATGATATCACTGTATTTAGTTTACATATGTGTGTGCAGAACAAACTGTAGCATCTAGTAGTGTGTTTGTATCTGCATGTAAAGCATAGCCCATGATATCACTGTATTTAGTTTACATATGTGTGCGCAGAACAAACTGTAGTACCTAGTAGTGTTTTTTATCTGCATGTAAAGCATAGCCCATGATATTACTGTATTTAGTTTACATCTGTGTGTGCAGAACAAACTGTAGCATCTAGTAGTGTGTTTGTATCTGCATGTAAAGCATAGCCCATGATATCACTGTATTTAGTTTACATATGTGTGTGCAGAACAAACTGTAGCATCTAGTAGTGTGTTTGTATCTGCATGTAAAGCATAGCCCATGATATCACTGTATTTAGTTTACATATGTGTGTGCAGAACAAACTGTAGCATCTAGTAGTGTGTTTGTATCTGCATGTAAAGCATAGCCCATGATATCACTGTATTTAGTTTACATATGTGTGTGCAGAACAAACTGTAGCATCTAGTAGTGTGTTTGTATCTGCATGTAAAGCATAGCCCATGATATCCCTGTATTTAGTTTACATATGTGTGCGCAGAACAAACTGTAGTACCTAGTAGTGTGTTTGTATCTGCATGTAAAGTATAGCCCATGATATCACTGTATTTAGTTTACATCTGTGTGTGCAAAACAAACTGTAGCATCTAGTAGTGTGTTTGTATCTGCATGTAAA
The DNA here is from genome assembly GCF_027579735.1 of Bombina bombina. Classification (NCBI taxonomy): domain Eukaryota; kingdom Metazoa; phylum Chordata; class Amphibia; order Anura; family Bombinatoridae; genus Bombina; species Bombina bombina. Next base: position 189,760,306 of record NC_069509.1, read on the forward strand.
GCATAGCCCATGATATCACTGTATTTAGTTTACATCTGTGTGTGCAGAACAAACTGTAGTACCTAGTAGTGTGTTTGTATCTGCATGTAAAGCATAGCCCATGATATCACTGTATTTAGTTTACATATGTGTGTGCAGAACAAACTGTAGCATCTAGTAGTGTGTTTATATCTGCATGTAAAGCATAGCCCATGATATCACTGTATTTAGTTTACATATGTGTGTGCAAAACAAACTGTAGCATCTAGTACTGTGTTTGTATCTGCATGTAAAGTATAGCCCATGATATCACTGCATTTAGTTTACATATGTGTGTGCAGAACAAACTGTAGCATCTAGTAGTGTGTTTGTATCTGCATGTAAAGTATAGCCCATGATATCACTGCATTTAGTTTACATATGTGTGTGCAGAACAAACTGTAGCACCTAGTAGTGTGTTTGTATCTGCATGTAAAGCATAGCCCATGATATCACTGTATTTAGTTTACATATGTGTGTGCAGAACAAACTGTAGTACCTAGTAGTGTGTTTGTATCTGCATCTAAAGCATAGCCCATGATATAACTGTATTTAGTTTACATATGTGTGTGCAAAACAAACTGTAGCATCTAGTAGTGTGTTTGTATCTGCATGTAAAGCATAGCCCATGATATCACTGTATTTAGTTTACATCTGTGTGTGCAAAACAAACTGTAGCATCTAGTAGTGTGTTTGTATCTGCATGTAAAGCATAGCCCATGATATCACTGTATTTAGTTTACATATGTGTGCGCAGAACAAACTGTAGTACCTAGTACTGTGTTTGTATCTGCATGTAAAGCATAGCCCATGATATCACTGTATTTAGTTTACATATGTGTGTGCAGAACGAACTGTAGTACCTAGTAGTGTGTTTGTATCTGCATGTAAAGTATAGCCCATGATATCACTGTATTTAGTTTACATGTGTGTGCAGAACAAACTGTAGCATCTAGTAGTGTGTTTGTATCTGCATGTAAAGCATAGCCCATGATATCTCTGTATTTAGTTTACATATGTGTGTGCAGAACAAACTGTAGCATCTAGTAGTGTGTTTGTATCTGCATGTAAAGCATAGCCCATGATATCACTGTATTTAGTTTACATATGTGTGTGCAAAACAAACTGTAGCATCTAGTACTGTGTTTGTATCTGCATGTAAAGTATAGCCCATGATATCACTGCATTTAGTTTACATATGTGTGTGCAGAACAAACTGTAGCACCTAGTAGTGTGTTTGTATCTGCATGTAAAGCATAGCCCATGATATCACTGTATTTAGTTTACATATGTGTGTGCAGAACAAACTGTAGTACCTAGTAGTGTGTTTGTATCTGCATGTAAAGCATAGCCCATGATATAACTGTATTTAGTTTACATATGTGTGTGCAGAACAAACTGTAGCATCTAGTAGTGTGTTTGTATCTGCATGTAAAGCATAGCCCATGATATCACTGTATTTAATTTACATATGTGTGTGCAGAACACACTGTAGCATCTAGTAGTGCGTTTGTATCTGTATGTAAAGCATAGCCCATGATATCACTGTATTTAGTTTACATATGTGTGTGCAGAACAAACTGTAGCATCTAGTAGTGTGTTTGTATCTGCATGTAAAGCATAGCCCATGATATCACTGTATTTAGTTTACATATGTGTGTGCAGAACAAACTGTAGCATCTAGTAGTGTGTTTGTATCTGCATGTAAAGCATAGCCCATTGTATCACTGTATTTAGTTTACATATGTGTGTGCAGAACAAACTGTAGCATCTAGTAGTGTGTTTGTATCTGCATGTAAAGCATAGCCCATGATATCACTGTTTTTAGTTTACATATGTGTGTGCAGAACAAACAGCAGCATCTAGTAGTGTGTTTGTATCTGCATGTAAAGCATAGCCCATGATATCACTGTATTTAGTTTACATATGTGTGTGCAGAACAAACTGTAGCATCTAGTAGTGTGTTTGTATCTGCATGTAAAGCATAGCCCATGATATCACTGTATTTAGTTTACATATGTGTGTGCAGAACAAACTGTAGCATCTAGTAGTGTGTTTGTATCTGTATGTAAAACATAGCCCATGATATCCCTGTATTTAGTTTACATCTGTGTGTGCAGAACAAACTGTAGCATCTAGTAGTGTGTTTGTATCTGCATGTAAAGTATAGCCCATGATATCCCTGTATTTAGTTTACATATGTGTGTGCAGAACAGACTGTAGCATCTAGTAGTGTGTTTGTATCTGCATGTAAAGCATAGCCCATGATATCATTGTATTTAGTTTACATATGTGTGTGCAGAACAAACTGTAGCATCTAGTAGTGTGTTTGTATCTGCATGTAAAGCATAGCCCATGATATCACTGTATTTAGTTTACATATGTGTGTGCAAAACAAACTGTAGCATCTAGTAGTGTGTTTGTATCTGCATGTAAAGCATAGCCCATGATATCCGTGTATTTAGTTTACATCTGTGTGTGCAGAACAAACTGTAGTACCTAGTAGTGTGTTTGTATCTGCATGTAAAGCATAGCCCATGATATCACTGTATTTAGTTTACATCTGTGTGTGCAGAACAAACTGTAGCATCTAGTAGTGTGTTTGTATCTGCATGTAAAGCATAGCCCATTATATCACTGTATTTAGTTTACATGTGTGTGCAGAACAAACTGTAGCATCTAGTAGTGTGTTTATATCTGCATGTAAAGCATAGCCCATGATATCACTGTATTTAGTTTACATATGTGTGTGCAAAACAAACTGTAGCATCTAGTAGTGTGTTTGTATCTGCATGTAAAGTATAGCCCATGATATCACTGTATTTAGTTTACATGTGTGTGCAGAACAAACTGTAGCATCTAGTACTGTGTTTGTATCTGCATGTAAAGTATAGCCCATGATATCACTGTATTTAGTTTACATATGTGTGTGCAGAACAAACTGTAGTACCTAGTAGTGTGTTTGTATCTGCATGTAAAGCATAGCCCATGATATCACTGTATTTAGTTTACATCTGTGTGTGCAGAACAAACTGTAGCATCTAGTAGTGTGTTTGTATCTGCATGTAAAGCGTAGCCCATGATATCCGTGTATTTAGTTTACATATGTGTGTGCAGAACAAACTGTAGCATCTAGTAGTGTGTTTGTATCTGCATGTAAAGCATAGCCCATGATATCATTGTATTTAGTTTACATATGTGTGTGCAGAACAAACTGTAGCATCTAGTAGTGTGTTTGTATCTGCATGTAAAGCATAGCCCATGATATCATTGTATTTAGTTTACATATGTGTGTGCAGAACAAACTGTAGCATCTAGTACTGTGTTTGTATCTGCATGTAAAGCATAGCCCATGATATCACTGTATTTAGTTTAAATATGTGTGTGCAGAACAAACTGTAGCATCTAGTAGTGTGTTTGTATCTGCATTTAAAGCATAGCCCATGATATCACTGTATTTAGTTTAAATATGTGTGTGCAGAACAAACTGTAGCATCTAGTAGTGTGTTTGTATCTGCATTTAAAGCATAGCCCATGATATCACTGTATTTAGTTTAAATATGTGTGTGCAGAACAAACTGTAGCATCTAGTAGTGTGTTTGTATCTGCATTTAAAGCATAGCCCATGATATCACTGTATTTAGTTTACATATGTGTGTGCAGAACAAACTGTAGCATCTAGTAGTGTGTTTGTATCTGCATGTAAAGCATAGCCCATGATATCCCTGTATTTAGTTTACATATGTGTGTGCAGAACAAACTGTAGCATCTAGTAGTGTGTTTGTATCTGCATGTAAAGTATAGCCCATGATATCACTGTATTTAGTTTACATATGTGTGTGCACAACAAACTGTAGCATCTAGTAGTGTGTTTGTATCTGCATGTAAAGCATAGCCCATGATATCATTGTATTTAGTTTACATATGTGTGTGCAGAACAAACTGTAGCATCTAGTAGTGTGTTTGTATCTGCATTTAAAGCATAGCCCATGATATCACTGTATTTAGTTTACATATGTGTGTGCAGAACAAACTGTAGCATCTAGTAGTGTGTTTGTATCTGCATGTAAAGCATAGCCCATGATCGTATTGTATTTAGTTTACATATGTGTGTGCAGAACAAACTGTAGCATCTAGTAGTGTGTTTGTATCTGCATTTAAAGCATAGCCCATGATCTTATTGTATTTAGTTTACATATGTGTGTGCAGAACAAACTGTAGCATCTAGTAGTGTGTTTGTATCTGCATGTAAAGCATAGCCCATGATATCACTGTATTTAATTTACATATGTGTGTGCAGAACACACTGTAGCATCTAGTAGTGCGTTTGTATCTGTATGTAAAGCATAGCCCATGATATCACTGTATTTAGTTTACATATGTGTGTGCAGAACAAACTGTAGCATCTAGTAGTGTGTTTGTATCTGCATGTAAAGCATAGCCCATGATATCACTGTATTTAGTTTACATATGTGTGTGCAGAACAAACTGTAGCATCTAGTAGTGTGTTTGTATCTGCATGTAAAGCATAGCCCATTGTATCACTGTATTTAGTTTACATATGTGTGTGCAGAACAAACTGTAGCATCTAGTAGTGTGTTTGTATCTGCATGTAAAGCATAGCCCATGATATCACTGTTTTTAGTTTACATATGTGTGTGCAGAACAAACAGCAGCATCTAGTAGTGTGTTTGTATCTGCATGTAAAGCATAGCCCATGATATCACTGTATTTAGTTTACATATGTGTGTGCAGAACAAACTGTAGCATCTAGTAGTGTGTTTGTATCTGCATGTAAAGCATAGCCCATGATATCACTGTATTTAGTTTACATCTGTGTGTGCAGAACAAACTGTAGCATCTAGTAGTGTGTTTGTATCTGCATGTAAAGCATAGCCCATTATATCACTGTATTTAGTTTACATGTGTGTGCAGAACAAACTGTAGCATCTAGTAGTGTGTTTGTATCTGCATGTAAAGCATAGCCCATGATATCACTGTATTTAGTTTACATCTGTGTGTGCAGAACAAACTGTAGTACCTACTAGTGTGTTTATTATCTGGCACACACATTGTGACTTTCAACTATTTTTACAGAAAGTAAAAGGATGTTGGTCAGCTCTTTCCTCCACTTAATGGCTGGAAGATTGACATACACTGCACTGTAATTTATTGGTAAGCTCTCTGTCTAATTGTCTGGGAGACATTGTTTTCTATTTATTCCATAAGCAAAATGAGACAGGAAATCCCAATTACATCAATCCAGATGACATTGAGTGGTTTATATCATAAGCAATAAAGTAACTAATTACCTGTCCTGTTACCGAAATGTATGTATATATACAGTCTCAATATATAAAATACAAAGACAGGTGCACTCTCACAAACCATTTCTAAAGTGCGAGGGTGCTAGAATATGGGTGATAATATAGCAGATAGAAGACAGCACTCTCTGGTCTTAATACAACAGCAGATTTATTTCAGTGATATTTCGGGGAAGGGGTCTGAGGAAGGGGAGTATTCCCCGAAACGTCACTGAAATAAATCTGCTGTTGTATTAAGACCAGAGAGTGCTGTCTTCTTTCTGCTATATATATATATAGGGTGTCAATCAACCGGATCGTATGCGATCGGGCGGATTGATGTAAGCAGCCTCAGAGGCGGTGGACAAGTTAAGGAGCAGCGGTCTTAAGAGCATAAAGGCTCACGCGGATACAAGGGTATTTGGCCCAATTTGGGCCATGATAAATTGTACCCAGAGCATCTAATTTCTAACATATTTTCATTTTTTTTCAATTATCTAATAATATTAATAATAATAATAATAACAACAATAATTATAATAAAAATTATAATAAAAATAGTGTGTTGTAGATGTAAAAAATACATTGGGGCCGAATTATCATTGTGCGAGTGAACATGATCCGATTTTGTGGATCATGTCCGCTGCACATCGATAAATGCCTACAGCATACGCTCTCTGCATTTATCATTGCACCAGCAGTTCTTGTGAACTGCTGATGCAATGCTGCCCCCTGCAGATTTGTGGCCAATCGGCCGGTAGCATGGGATGTCAATCAACCCGATCATATTTGATCGGGTTGATTTCTGGCAATTTCTGTCCACCACCTCAGAGCAGGCGGACAGGTTATAGAGCAGCAGTCTTTAGACCGCTGCTTCATAACTTTTGTTTCCGGCGAGCCTAAAGGCTCGCCAGAAACACAGACATCAAGCTCCATACAGAGCTTGATAAATATGCCACTTTAAGTGGTCTGTAGAAAATAATACAGCAGAAGAAAAAAAATCTGGTGTATATACCAAAACTAATAAAAAAAAATGCTAACAGTCTGTGTTAAATAAAAGCTGAACTTTTTATTTTTAATAATATTATTATTATTGTTATGAATAATAATAATAATAATGATAATGATAATAACAATAATAATAATAATAATGATAGTAATAATAATAATAATAATAATAATAATAATAATAATGATAATGATAATAATAATAATAATAATAATAATGATGATAATAATAATGATAGTAATAATAATAATAATAACAATAATAATGATAATAATAATAATAATAATAATAATAATAATAATGATAATAATAATAATAATAATAATAATAATAATGATAATGATAATGATAATAATAATAATAATAATAATGATGATAATAATAATGATAGTAATAATAATAATAATAACAATAATAATGATAATAATAATAATAATAATAATAATAATAATAATAATAATGATAATAATAATAATAATAATAATGATAATATATATATTTTTATTATTATTATTATTATTATTATTATTATTATTTTATATGTGTGACACATGTGTAAATAATTACTGCAAGTATTTTGTGCTAAATAATTGCTGATTTTTAAAATAATAAAAACAACAGCCAAACAAAGTAAAATATTTAACAACAATACTATATTTTATTTGTAATTTGACATTTATCAGTATGTTTGAAACATATGAGAAAAATAATAAAATGTTCACAGCTTTTCCAAGACATTGCATTTACTACAAATTATTAACAATGTTCCATTGATCTTCTGGCCAAAAGTTTTATTTCTCGCAAAAACATCCATCTGGACTCTTCCTGGCACTTCAAAACGGATTATACCCCCTACTGACAGCAAGTTTCATTACCAGTATTGCGTTTTCACGGCAGTCAGTTTTATCCTGAGTTATTTTCTCAGTTGTTTTGGTCCCTGATTAAATTTAGAGTAACAAAGTGTAAAACTGCAAATATTGTGAGACTTGGTATTAAGTATAACGAAGCCTAATTTTATCAATCACTCAGGTCTTCAAGGCATTATGAAGCTTATCATTTACCAAGACCGAAATTCTGTTTTTTCTTTATAGAATATAGTATATTTTTATTTAAGTTATTTTTTGTTTCAAATAATACAGGATGCATAAAAGCTAGTAAATGTAATATCTTAGATCTGTTTACTAGATTGTTGTTTTATTAATTAAATATGTAATTGTATATTACATTACAGTAGATGAAATAACAATACATTATACTCTCATTTATGTTTCCTGGTTTTTACCATAAAAACTCTAGACTTCTTAATCATACAGTATTTAAGTACAATATCATTTAACTAACCCTGCAACAAGCTTCACAGTGATTTATTATAATAGTGCACAAGCATCTGATTTGCTTTAGCAAAAGAGACCAGATATAGCTCTGGGTCTGCACATTTGTGCACATTTTCCTAACAAAATTATCGTTTAAATACATTTAATTTTGCAATGAAGTATTTTTTTTATCTGCATACAAAACACGATGAACTGAAATAATTTATAAATTACATTTTGTTAGCTAATATTAAATTGATTTGCAGTCTAGAGACACACCCCTTGAAAATCATCTTCAAGTGTTGTTTATCTTATCCCCTGTGCTTTGACCAGTTAGATCAAATATCTGAAACACACAAGATACACTCCAGCCTTTTCTTAACTCCAGTCCTTAAGACTCCCAAAAGGCCAGATTTTCCTGATATCTGAACTAGAGCACAGTTGAAATAATCAGCTAATCAGTAACCATAGTTACTAACCTGCGCTAACCCATCAGCTAATTATGTAACCTGTGCCCTCGTACAGATATCATAAAAACCTGGCCTGGAGCCCTGAGAACTGGAATAAAGAAGCACTGCTCTAGAGATAGTGGACAAAACAAAACCTTCAAATATACCATGAATATTTACATATTACTTAAATATACATTAAATGTGAATAGATAGTGATACCTAGGTTATTATTCTGTTAAATAGACTTGGTAATAATCCATTATATTTAATGTACCACTTCCAATGCAGCAAATTGATAGTTAATGTTTGTTGCCATGGTTACAAGATAACATGAGCTCATCAATTTTGTGTGCCTGTGGTATGTCTGTTAACAAAATGAAATGCAGCTCTTCAGTCTCATCAGGCAAAGACCAGACTGTGAGGTATCTAACATAACACATACTGGGCTAGATTTAATAAAGTCCACAGGTCCACAAGACTGAAATTCATCAGATATCCCTGAACATTGATTAGCTTCTACTGCAACATTCCTAAATAAAAAATAGTATCACCTTGTCAGAAAGTGACAGAGGCATAGAGTCAATAAAACTTGTTTGCAAACAAATTTTTCAATGAAAAGAAAACAAACAAAAAAATGACTGCAGCATTAAAACTTGAAACTAGCAGCATTCAAAGGTTTGTAACATCACCTCATCACAGCTGTGAGTTTCAAAATCATCTCTATTATAATCAATGGAGACAAATCTACACTATAATGCCAAAAGTATGTGGGCAACTGACCATCACACCTATATGAGCTTGCTGGACATCCCATTCTAAAACCATGAGCATTAAAACCAAGTCCGCCACTACACTTTATGCTTGGCCTTAACAGCTGTCACTCTTCTGGGAAGACTTTCCATGAGAGTTTGAAGTGTTTATGTAGATCATGGCTGAGGTCAGGCAGTGGTGTTGGGTAAGATGGTATGGGTCACAATCAGCCATTTAATTAATTGCATGGGGCCTATTTATTATGGTGCAAGCAGACATTATCTGATATAGCGGATCATGTCCGCTGCACATCGATAAATGCAGACAGCATATGCTGTCTGCATTTATTATTGCACCAGCAGTTCTTGAGAACAATGCCGCCCCCTGCAGATTTGTGGCTGATTGGCCACTACCAGGGGGTGTCAATTAACCTGATCGTATTCGATCATCGGGTTGATTTCTGTCCGCCGCCTCAGAGCAGGCAGACAGGTAATGGAGCAGTGGAGCTTAATAAATATGCCTCCATATGTGTTCAATGGGGTTGAGATCAGGGCTTTGTGTAGTCCACTCAAGTTCCTCCACGTCAAACTCTTCAAACCATGGACCTCTCCTTGTGCACAGGGGCACAGTCATGCCGGAACAGGATATGGTCTCCTCAGACTTTTTCCACAAAGTTGGAAGTACCCAATTTGCTAGAAATATCTTTGCATCCTTTAGCATTAATATGACCCTTCACTGGGACTAAGGGGACTAACCCCAACCCTGAAATAAGTCCCAGACCATTATCCCTTCTTCATTAAACTTTATAGTAGGCATTACGCATTTCGGTAGGTGGAATTCTCCTGACATCCACCATACCCAGTTTCTTCTATCAGACTTCCAGACAGTGACGCATGATTTATCACTCGAGAGAACATGTTTAAGTGCTCCTGAGTCCGACCAATTGATGTGCTATACACCACTCCAGCTAGTGCTTGGCAAAGAACATGTTGATGTGAGTTTTGTGTACACCTACTGTACACACATTTCATGAAGCTCTGGATGCACAGTTCTTATGCTGATGTTGCTTCCAGAGACAGCTTTAAACTCTGATTTTTATGCTCTACGCACTTCAGCATTCAGTGGCTCTACTCTGTGAGTTTGCATTATCTATCTCTTAGGGGCAGATTCTAAACAATTGCCCGTGTAGACACTACAACATTTGCAGGGGCAGCCCTCATAAAATTCAATAAAAAAGGGGACCATCCTGGCAAGTGCCAAGATGTCTTCCATAAAGAAAACTAGAGCTCTCTGCTATATAAAAGTTTGCAATGGAGGACAAAATATGCAGGGAGAACCGGTATTTGTTTAAATTTTAATTTTATGGCTAATACAAATCAAATGAGGCAGTTTTCAGTGCATTGTGCCTTAAAATCAAGGTTATTTTTGTATGCATAGGTTTGATGAAAGCTCGCCACCTTTTAAGTTGTGAGAAAAAAACTGTGAGATCTGTCGGGCAGAAATGTTTACAGAATTACACTGGGATTTGAGAGTCAATTTCATATATGCTCATGTTCAGCCCATTTTACGGACAAAAACAATTATGCTTTGTCTTTTGTACTTATAAGTACGAATTCCTATGTGGGTTTTTTTTAACATCTAGTGTAATTAAATTACAATTTACACTGTGCAGATTTAATACAATTTATTCCTGTGTAATTTGCATATAAATTTTACATTTTGTTTATAAAACAGTTTAGATACGATTTTTGATGCACCTTTAAAGGGACAGTCAACACCAGCATTTTTGTTATTTAAAAAGATAGATAATCCCTTTATGGCCTATTCTTTAGTTTTGCATAACCAACACAGTTATAATTATACACGTTTTACCTCTGTAAATACCTTGTATCTAAGCCTCTGCCAACTGCCCCCTTATTTCAGTTCTTTGACAGACTTGCATTTTAGCCAATCAGTGCTCACTCATTGGTAATGTCACATGTGTGAGCTCAATGTTATCTATATGAAACACATGAACTAACACCCTCTAGTGGTGAAAAACCGTCAAAATGCATTTAGATTAGATGCGGCCTTCAAGGTATAAGAAATTAGCATATGAACCATCTAGGTTTAGCTTTCCACTAAGAAGACCAAGAGAACAAAGCAAAATTGGTGATAAAGGTAAATTGGAAAGCTGTTTAAAATTACATGCCCTATTTGAATCATAAAAGTTTTTTGGGGTTTTGATTGTCCCTTTAACAATACAATTTTTTCCTGCATATTTTTGTGTGAATTGTGATTTTTTAAATTACAATTTTCATTGTGCACTTTTGTAATGTATGCCTCTCCTTCCCATACGAAAATGCAGTATATACCTCTTAGCGAGACACCATTTTTTCAAGGTAATTTCTTTTTATAGAATACACCAGTGAAATAGAAGGGCTGGTAAGCATTCTTAAATAATCTCGCTAGCCTAGAAAGCTTTATAGAATAAGGTCCTTAGTGACTGAGCTCTCCCTAGAAACCGCCACAATTACATAATTTACAGTTGACTAGCGTGGATCTAGTAGGTCAGCAATTTCATGAAATGATGTCTCATGGGTGGTATTGTATGACACATTTAAATTCACTGGACTCTTCAGTACAACCCTTTGTACTGCCATTGTTTGTCTATGGAGATTTCATGGCTATGTGCTGGGTTGGATTTTATGCACCTGTTAGCAATGGGTGTGGCTGAAAAACTTGAACTCAATAATTGATAGGAGTATATACATACTTTAGCCCATATAGTGTATCTTGCAAACATTACCTTTACCTGTTCAATTGTGGAGGATACAGGCATCACGGAAATGCCTTCAAAACCTTACACAGCATATTAATTAAAATGAAAAATGAATGAGTGAATTCATTAATTAATCAAACTCTAAACATAACACATTCTAATATAGTATATTCACAAAAATAATCTTGAAAAAAGTTTAAAATTAAAAAAAATGAAAAGCTTTGAAAAGAAATAGCAAGACATGAAAGCAAGATATCTCTCAGAGGCAATAGAGTCTTTATGAATTCCTCATGCTTGAACAAGGATTAGATGGAAAATGAATGGTCATTTCATTGTGTATCTACTATTTACTGCTTGCAAGATTTATGGTGGTTGTACTCAGGACACTGCAAAATTATTACAAATATCTAGCAATTCATTAAAAAAAGTGATTGAAATAACAATTATTTTTTAATAAAGTGTTTCATTTTTTAAATCCTTATTGATATCTACTTGAGTAAACCTTATCAAATTTTTAAAGGCAAGGCTGAAACACAAGTAATTCTGATACGGAAAAGCAATTGTCAATGAACCCAGTTGACTGCTTCATGACTAATTAACAGCTCCCCTCATGAGATAATATTTTATTCTCTATGCTTTATTTTCCTCATAATGTCTTCCTTTGCACTTATTTATTGTCAATGTTATCATACAATTTACTGTACTTCTTCTATAGAATTATCCTCTGCCTATAATTGTTTGCTTGGTATGGTATACTGATATCCTTCCTTGTCAACTGCTTTAGCTGAGCTACTCTATGTTATACCCAATTGCCAAAACAATGAACCAAGTCAGGAATTACTTTGTTGCACAAAATCCTGCAATGCTAATTGATACAGACGTAGCTGTACTCTTTGTTCATGGGAGATGGTGAGGTATTGAGTTGTTGGTGACCAAAGGTGAGGGGCTGCTTGATAGTTTTTGGTCAGAGCTGAAGCACTTGGTCTCATTTGTGTATAATGTAAAAATGTTGTTCTTTGTATTAGATTGGAAAAAAGAGGCAGACAGAGAGAGTCTGAGAAAGACACTTAGAAGAAAAAGAGGCAGAGAAAGAGAGAGAAAGAGGGAGAGAAAGAGAGCGAGAGAAAGAGGGAAAGAAATTGAGACAGATAGAGACAGAGAGAAAGATAAAGAGAGAGAGAGAGATTAAGAAAGAGAGAGAGAAAGAGAGAGAGAGAAAGAGAGAGAGAGAGAAAGAGAGAGAGAGATTGAGAAAGCGTGAAAGAGAGAAAGAAAGAGAGAGAAAGAGAGAGAAAGAAAGAGGGAGATTGAGAAAGAGAAAGAAAGATTGAAAAAGAGAAAGAGAGAGAGAGATTATGAGATGAAGATAAAAAGAGAGACATAAATGATGTTCCATTAGTAGTGCATCAAATGAATAATGATAAAAATAGAGCTGGCCAAATGAGCAGGATCTAAATGCAACACCTCAAAGTGTAAAATCATTTAGGATGCAAAAACACCCTAAGCCTAATTAAATATGTATTGCCACATTACTGACAGTAAGGAAAGAGGGACAGGATTTGGGACAACCCAGACTCATTTGTCTATAATGACTGACAATTTGTTGCACAAGAGTAGTGGACAGGGTTGCTTGAGTGATTGCTCATACAATCTTAACCTAGCCAGTGCTTCTCCAGAGGCCCTGAAGGCGTGCAGACAGGTTATCTCTCTAACAATATTGTCTGTGCCCGGATTGATAAATGGCACCCATTATCTTTTGCACCACCTTCTGAAGTACATATATCTTGGCTACAGAAAGTGTGGTTGTTTCATAAAATAGACTTACAATAAAGGTAGTAAGGACAAATAATGTGAGAAGGAATGCAATTACACACCCATAAGGCCATTCTTAGAATGTATTACTCTTAGAAATAGGGCAGACATGATGGTCATTTTGGTTTTCTCAAAATCTATCTTTCTGTTTTTCTTTGAGAGAGAAAGAGAGAAAATGAAAGAGAGAGAGAAAGCAAGAGAGAGAGAGAGAGAGCGAGAGAGAGAGAGAGAGAGAGAGAGAGAGAACAAGAGAGAGACAGAACGAGAGAGAGAGAAAGAGGGAGAGAGAGAGAGAGAGAGAGAGAGAGAGAGGGGGAGAGTTAGAGAACACAGACAGACACAATGAGAATGAGAAAGATAGAGGTACACATATACAGTATATATACACGAACACACATTTTTTTTAATGAATCTCCAATTAATCATTTCATTAATTGAGAGGGCAAAAGAGAGAGGGTAGGGGTTGACAGAGAGAAAGAGAGAGAAAACGAGAAAGAGAATAAACAAGTATATTGTTAAAAAATAAAACCAAAATGTTTTGATGAAGCTCCAAGTCATCCCTGAATATGTTCCAACTTGTTAGAATATTTTTTATGTCATTATATGGCATGCCGATTAATTTTCATGGCACTAAGAGTGAATTTAGAAGATTTATCATACATTTAAACACAACTGCATTGCAGATAATGCCAACTCCAAAAAGGAGCATGTTTTAAATAACTATATAAATATGGCCTACAGTTTAAAACGCATAGTAATAATTTAGTAAAAATGTAAAGCATTTTCCCTGAAGCCTAATAAAATATCTCCATTAAAGGATAATTACTGGAGGCAAAATATCAATGCAAAGCAATAGTCCAGTGTAATTAATCATTGATTCAAAGAACTAAGAACAAATGGATTTCAGAATTGAAACAAGCAACACATATTGTTCATAAGAGTTGGTCCTCTGAAGACTTATATTGAACTGGTCCAGACTTTTGATAAATATGAAGATGCAAGGTAAGGACATTTTTTGGTGGGTTTAGATATTCATTAATAGAAAATACATTATATGTGATGCAAAATTAATGATGGTGCATACTAAATCACTGTAGAGAGACGCAGTGCAGGCTTGGAATTAATAAAATATATCTGGCATGAAATGCAGGGTTGTCCAAAGTTTTCTAACTAAAAACTGCAATATAATGTTTTTCATTTGCAAAGTTGCAGAATAAAAATGAGAAACTATGTTTACAGGAAGAAATATTTTTTTTTTTTTATAACCAAACTTAAAGGTACGCTGTACTCAAAAATGTTCTCTTGTTTATATAAAAGAGTGTCATCTTCACAGGTGAGTTTAAATCGAAATTAATAAAGCTAATATAGCTGTGTCAGTTGAGTACTTCCTTCCAAAGCTCACTGGCTAATAAACACTTCCTACTAAAATAAATTAATTTTACTACTCTTTGGTTATAAACTTCCTGCTTATTCTCACTAGGAAATAAGCCCTTAATAGGAAGTCCTTGACAGACACTACTTTGTTAGGTTAAATTTGTATCAGATATCTATTTTAAGCAACACAAATGCCTGCATGTTTAAAGACTTCTCTTTAAGATGGATTAACAAAAGGGATGAATGCCTTTTTCAAATAAGGGGTTACTTGTCCCCCGAGGATACAACTGATCATTGTTAAAAATGTTGATCACCTGCCCGAATAGAAACTATCGCCTAGATTACGAGTGGTGCGCTAACTGTAGCACAAGCGTGATAAGGTTTACTTTTATGCTCCCTAGAGCATCTTCAACTTCTCTAGCCTCACCAGTCCTTATGTTATTAAATAGTTTTTAATAATATAAGGACTGGTGAGGCTGAAGACGCTCTAGGGAGCCTAAATAAAACATATTGCACTTGCGCTACAGTTAGCGCACCACTCGTAATCTAGGCATATGTTTCATAAAAAAGCCCCCTATCTGTATAAGTAATATGATTAAGACAAGAAGACGTGGACTTTAAGCTATTGTTAATTTAACTAGTATCCAAAAAGGTGAAACTTTCCCTTACTAGTCACTATATCCAAGATATGGCAGTGCAAACACAAAGCTCTAACTCCAATGGCATGCAAATCCTATAATCACCCTTACTTACTTACTTACTTACTTCAGTAAACCACAGTCAGTGGCACTGATATTCAAAGGTTTTCCAGCTTGGAGAGCAATTGCAGTTCAGACTTCACAGGGACTGAAATCACTGAATATGCAAAAGAAAAAAGGCGGAACTCTCCAGCACTGCGAGATCTCTCTTATTTTTATGTATGAAGGAGTGACAAGCCCAGCGCAATATAGCACTGCATGATATGAAAGTTTTGTTACACTTACACGTTGTGCTTTGTATTTTAGATTACTTTACACTTTAGATTGGGTCATTTCAGTATTATTGCATTTAAGCTTTGCACTTTCTCATTTATATTATAATACATTTAGATTTAACTCTAGCAATGATTTTACAAATTCAGGTTATGTTTTGAAATTTTCTGTGTTACTTTAACAAATTAGGATCATACTTTGTATATTTCTCTGTAGCTTTTACAAATTATATTTCACCTTGAATTTGCCGCATTGCAAACTTAAACTGACAGTTTCAGAAAGTGGGAGGGACAGGTTAGTTCCCTGGGCTGAACAGGGGACTTTCCAGGGTATGGAAAGAATATAAGAAGAGAGCAGCAGCACATACAGAGCACTCAAACTTAATCTATAAAGGAGGGAGGTAACTTCTCAGGTTACAATAAAACATAACTTTTAATAATAGCCAAGAAAAAATAAGAAAAAAATGTGTGGTGTGTGCAATAAGTCTTAGATTAAAATACCACAGGAGTAATAAGTCCCAGCAGCCTCAATAATTAATAAGGTAGCGTGCAAATCAAAAATATTACAAAATTACCATGTACACCTGATCACCAGATGACAAGCGACACAGACAATTGACTACAAAAAGAGGGAGATTCCTCACACCAATTAATCTAGCTTAAGCATGTGTTAGTGAGAACCGGTTAAATCAGGGTAGTCACAATGGCAAGCAGCTGCAAATAAAGTCAATTATAATCTCATAATCAAAGAGGCTGGAGGGAATCAGTGTATGATACGCCTGATGTGCATTTCGCCTATGCAGCTTTCTCAAAGGCTAACCTGAACAGGATAACTCTTCCTAAAGAAATACTTGGTTCTAGCCAATCATTGGGGCGCAATGCAGCGTGCCCCAGGGCAACCTATCAAGGAGCAAGACCAATCCATTGGTGAATAGCAGGTCATGTGACGCTACGTCACCAATGTGAACATAACATCTAACAAATATTGCTATAAACAAACAGAAGAGATATTTCAACATTCTTCCGTGTACCCATAATAGACTATTCAGAAAACGAATTGTGCAGATCTGATGTACATACGATCTATTTTGCATTTCAAAATACAGTTTACTATTTTCTAGCATATAACATCACAAAACTGTAATAAAGCTGAATCAGCCGATTGGTGAGTAGCGGGTCATGTGACACTTCACGTCACCCATGTAAACACATTGTCTGACAGCCATTGCTACAACAGAAACGAAGGGGGATACTTCAATCCTCTCCAGTGTACCCATTATGGATGGGTCAGAAAACAAGTTGTTACAGATCTAATACTGATATAATCTTCTCAGCATATTCAGATAAAGTTTACCATCTCTTAATTTATACTATTGCAAAATTTACAAAAAGCTATATTGCTGATTATAGGATTCCACGGTAAGTACAGTACAGCCAATGGGGCATTGATTTCAAGTGGACATTCTAATTCTAGGCAAAAACTGGTTTTCAGAAACCCCATTTGGAAGGTTAAATACACTGATCACTGATGGAATAAGTGATTATCCGACATTGCACAATTTGTGACAAAATTAGATGTTTACAGAAGGGTAAGATGGTTCCCATCATTTAGAAAAATTCAGACATGTGGTGGATATATAAATCCTTATAAGTGTGTCCGAGATCAGTTATTACATACCGTACATTTTAACATAGTATACGTTCCATAGATAGGAATATATATTCATCAAAAATGTTAAATCACTACAATGGGATAGTCATATGTAATATATATATATGCACAACCCATTTAGTGCATACTATGGCAGATAAACAGGGGACATTGATAATCATTGATAATTCTAATATTTATATTAGGAACCAAATATACCAAGTTGATGGATGTATATCTTATATCAATATTATCTGGACAACAAAATACTATAGAATAGACCTTATTATAATAGTCATGGTTATAAGAATGTCCCATAACCATCCTGTTCATTGAGACCATGTGGAATTAGTGTTTGTAACCAAAAAATCCACCTGCATTCTGCTTGTAGCAGCAATGATTCAATGTTACCGCCTCGTATCCCCAGTTTGATTATGTGTAAGACTGATACTTTACGTTGCGGTTTATTTCCATGTGTTTTTAGGTAATGTCTAGCTACTGGTGTCAGAATTTTGTCCTTCTTTTTATCCTCCCCACAATTCTTTATGCTATTTAGGTGTTCACCCAATCTCGTGCGTAGTTCTTTTGTATTGATATCTATGTACTTTTTTCCACATACACAGGATAAACAGTATACTACATTTCTGGTCCCTGCAATTAGTAAAACCATACATTCTTTTCATGTCTCCTGAGAAGGTTCAAAACTCTCTTTCATTAGTTGTATATTTACAAAAACTACAGGAGACAGATGGGTATGTCCCACAGACACTCCTATTGATCTCTCTTCTTGTAAAATGGTTTCTTAACAGTTTATTAGCAATAGTAGGTGTCCTTCTCCAACTGGTGTGAATTCTGTCACCCACAAATTCTGTTAGATACTTGTCAGATTTCAATATTCCAACATGTTTATTCAAGATATCCTGTATAGTCTGATGCTGTGCATTAAAAGTGGTCACAAACCTGACTTTATCTACCTCCTTATTAGCAGTCTTTGTCTTGGGTACCAATATAGGAGGTGTCTTGGCGTATGTCTCGCCCTTTGAAATGCTTGACATATAACATTACACGTATAGCCTCTTGCTTTTAAACTTGTTTTCTGTTCATGTGCTCTTCTCTGGGTATGTCTGAAGTTCTCTCACAAGTGTTGTGAATTTTTTAAGCATTTTAAAAAACCTGGTCTCCCTGATTTGTCTCGCTAGCAGTATGCAGGTGAAGTTTGCTCAAAATTCACAATACACTTATTTTAACTAACAGAAAAGTAATAAATACTTAAAAATATAGACAAAAGCAAGGTACATTGTAGTGAAAATATTTTAGTTTCATTTGTAATTGATGCAAATAGGGAATTTATAACAGCCCTAGGGGTTCTCCAGTTACCTTCTCTCTAACATGTTAAATTTTGTATCCCAGAGAGCTTCATTGTTTCTATGGAAGGCATCTCTCATATTTCTGGGATTTCCAGGTTCCTCCTCTTTTCTTAAAACATTTAGTGAGTTCTTCCTCTCTGAAGTCTGTACTATAAATCTCTCCAAACTAGAGACTGTTTCATTATCTGGTCCATAGAAAGTAATTAATTTAAATAAAAGACATGCAAAGGGAAATCTAAATGATAAAAAAGACACATGCATATACAAAGTATGATACTAATGTGTAACTTATAACATAATCAGAATTTGTAAAATCACAATCCTAAATGCACTGCTGAATACAAAATAAAATACAAAATGGAAAGTGCAAAGTTCAATTGTAATAAAATGTAATCTGAAGTGTAAAGGGATATAAAATAGAAAGCACAATGTGTAAATGCAGCAGAACTAATATGTCATGCAATGCTATATTGCACTGGGAGTGTCTCTCCTTCACATACAGAAATACAGGGAATACCCCTTGGAGAGGTAAAGCAAAATCTGCCTTTTGAAAAGGTCATGAGGGATCTCACAATACTGGAGGATCATTTTAGAATATCTCACCTGAAAGGAGAGGTTTTGAATATCAGGTGTCACATTTGGTAACTTAAAATACCCTCTGTATGTTACTGTTGTCTGTGTCCTGGAATATGGTAAGAAATCAAGCGCTATGAAATTTTGGGTCATTGAAAAAATACATAATAATAATAATAATAATAATAATAATAATAAATCTTATAGTTGCGGGTGATGTTCTCTCAATATTAATTGCAGGTGTGTGAAATTAATTTGCAGTGATTGGGTTATTCCAATGTTCATTAATAGAAATGCAATATATATAAGGCCAGATTATGAGTTTAACAGTTACTCACAAGCAAAAAGGGGATATCGGGTTTATCGCTTGTATTACAAGTTGAAAGTAAATGCGATCACTTGGGCGCAATTCAAGTTAACATGCGAAACAAAAAAGTGTCACATAACACATCAAAAATAATTACAAAGTACATTTCCACTCCTGATGACACCATCTAATAAAAAGTATTCTAAAAAATATTGAACAAAAAATTATAAGAGTTTATAGATATGAGGTCTCAAGGGTTAGAAAAAAACATTGAAATACTGTACATACATATACATTTCTAAAGATACACGTGTATTTATATATTTATATGTGTATACTGTATATGTATTTATATATTTATATGTGTAAATATGTATTTATATATTTATATTTGTATATTTATATATTTATATGTGCATATATGTATTTATATATTTATATGTGCATTTATGTATTTATATATTTATATCTGTATATATATATATATATATATATATATATATATATATATATATATATATATATATATATATATATATATATATATAAGCATAGAATAAGCTGCAGCACTCCAAATTTCTTTTTGTGTTATTTTATTGCAAGCAGTAAGACATAGGCGACGTTTCGGGCTTTCGCCCTTTCTCAAGCCAAGGACGTCGCCTATGTCTTCCTGCTTGCAATAAAATAACACAAAAAGAAATTTGGAGTGCTGCAGCTTATTCTATGCTTCTATATTTATCTGTCTGGGTGGCAAAGAGGCAGCTTGCACCCAGCAATCAAGGGAGAAACTGGTGCTGGACTTTACCTGTATTATATATACAGGTATTTATATATTTATATGTGCATATATGTATTTATATCTTTATATGTGTATATAGGCATTTATATATTTATATGTATATATATATATATATATATATATATATATGTATTTATATATTTATATGTGCATATATGTATTTATATATTTATATGTGTATATAGGAATTTATAGATATATATCTGTATATATATATATATATATATATATATATATATATATATATATGTATTTATATGTGCATCTATGTATTTATATATTTATATGTGTATATATGTATTTATATATTTATATGTGCATATATGTATTTATATGTGTATATATGTATTTATATAATTTTATGTGTATATATGTATTTATATAATTTTATGTGTATATATGTATTTAAAGACATATATACACATATAAACACATAAATACATATGTACACACATATAGACATATATAGAAATGCATTGGAGACCTTTGCACTTAAGTAGATGAAAATAGATAAAACCATATTTATGCAATATTCATATTTAATAAAGGTTTTAATTATGATTTACTGTAAATATTTCACATTCTAATATTCTGCACATAGCAGAATATGTTCCAAGTATTTATAATTGGATACTCCTATATATACCTATATATACATATATATATATATATATATATATATATATATATATATATATATATATATATATATACTGTATATATATATATACTGTATATTGTATATTGTACCAAAATACCATCAGATATATGTAAAAATGTGTATTTATAAATAAATAAAACATATTCTGCTATGTGAAGAACATTGGAATGGGAAATATTCATATTTTCAGGTTGAGTTAGCGCACTTGAGAATATGCGATCGGGTTTGCCGCAAGAGTGGGGTGTTAAGTTTTTTCCATTTTTTTTGCTCTTTGACACCTATGGGAGAATACTTTATCACGTGCAATATTCTAAGTTCAGCTTTTTACGCATGTTGGGATGGCATGTAAACAAAAACAGTGTACTTTTAACTCGTAATATGAGCGCAACCTAATGTACGCAAAAAGGTTTATTCTAGCGCAATTAACATTTGAGTGGGCAAATTGATTAGTGGTCCACCTGTAATCTTTCTTATTGTGTTTAGTTAGCCTCACTCAATTCATTTCAAAGTATATGGGCTACATAAACTATATATAGTTTCATTATTATTATTATTATTATTATTATTATTATTATTATTATTAATAGTAATAATAATATCAGTAATTTCTATATTTCTGCAAAAACTCTTGGAAGAATTTTTTAACGGTAGGAAACATAATGGACTTTATTATGGTGTTAGGTAGAACTTTTTTTTTTGTAATATTACTAACATGCAGTAGGGCATTCGACAAAGAATTAACAAAAAAAGTAACTTTGCTTACTTTAGCTACTTTGCTTCCTAGAACAACATCTACAACAGCCTGAGGATAGTTTGTTTGCATAGAAAAAAGAAACCCACAGCAAAGCCAAAATGAGATGAAGTTGTTTTGCTTTAATGTACAAGAATAGAGTAAGTCTTGGATAATATTTTACTACAACACTGTTTTCAGTGGAAAACGATTCTGTGCATGCAGCTTACTAAACAAAAATGTAAACTAAATGAAATCACTCAAGTATAGCAATTACTATCTGTTTAATAATGCCTCGCTTACACTGCCTTTAAAGTCATTTTTATTTATATATATACCTAGGCTATATAGTATATAGTTTAAGCACTGTGTTTTACAAGATCTATATACAATTTTTTTGGCAACAATTGCACTTTTTTGCAGTCCAGGGATAGACTCAATTGAACTGTCTATTAGGTATGTTTTTCTTAACTCCTCTACTGTGGCAAATTATGGACAGATATAAATTAGCCATTTCTCTGGTCAATCAATTACTGTGTAGTATGTTTTAGAGTCAGGGATTTGCATCCAGTTTTAAAGGTAAATTACAGAATAAAGTGAGCCAAATCAGTCATATGAGTATTATGTTGTACAAAACACAAACATTGTATGAGTGATTGCTAAATAAAAGTAAGGAGTTTTAATGGTCTTATTGGTAATAAATTAGATGCATTCCTAGATCAGTGAACTGATAAATGTAATACACAATAATTATTACATAGATTTTAGCCCAAATAACTAATATTATCATTATTATTCTCAATTTATGTATGTATTTATTTTATAAAATCTATTTAAAAGGGTTATTTTGCACAAATATATAAATGCTGTTTTATATAAAATACCCTTAAAAGGGTTAGCTTGAATAAATATATAAATAGTGTTTTTATTAAACTCACATCATATTTATATATATATATTGCTGGAGTTAGAGCACTTTTTAATCCACAATAAGTCAGTTTATATTCTTTCTAACATTTACAGAATATTTTAGCTACTTTATCTAAGATGGCTTTATATCCAACCTTCTCATATGCTTCAGTATGACAAGAATTTAATTTTTTAATTAAGTCATAGCAATAAACTCTGTATAAAAACGTCACTTAAACTAAACTATACTTCCACTAATGTTTTATTACAATCTATTAAATAATTGAAAAATCTACATTTTATAAAACTATTCTTCACTATGAGCTATCATCAAATGATAAGAAGCATTTTGTAGGACTGGACAATTGCTTTGCACACTTATTAAATATAAAAACTACTGGTCATATTTGTTATAAATATTTCTGGAAGTTTCTTGTTTGTAAATAGTCGTTCGGAAATGAACTTTTTTTGTTGATTCTCAAATTGCCAAATCTACTGAAATCAGCTATAATGT
Organism: Bombina bombina; assembly: GCF_027579735.1. Taxonomy (NCBI): domain Eukaryota; kingdom Metazoa; phylum Chordata; class Amphibia; order Anura; family Bombinatoridae; genus Bombina; species Bombina bombina. The sequence goes on from NC_069509.1 coordinate 189,783,579, forward strand.
TTGAATGGAACATTCAAGGTAATAATTGAGGAGTTGGTCACAATCATTTGATAATTATTAACATCTTAACAAGTGCTGAGGAAACTTCTGACTTTTGACTCAATCTCAATCACTTATGTTCATTATTTGCAGCACTGTTTGCATTAATATTTTAGTGGAAAAAATGTCCACATAATTAACATGTATACGTCCTGTTTTTTGGTCACAATCCAAAATCTCAATACTGAATTACACATTTATTGGTCCATTTTTTAGTTATTTAAAGGGACAGTCAAGTCCCAAAAAAACTTTCATGATTCACAAAGGACATGTAATTTTAAACTTTCCAATTTACTTTTATCACCAATTTTGCTTTGTTCTCTTGGCATTCTTAGTGGAAAGCTAAACCTAGGAGGTTCATATGCTAATTTCTTAGATCTTGAAGGCTGTCTCTAATCCAAATACATTTTGATAGTTTTTCACCACTAGAGGGCATTAGTTCACGTGTTTCATATAGATAACATTGAGCTCATACTTGTGAATTTGCCATGGAGTCAACTCTGATTGGCTAAAATGCAAGTCTGTCAAAAGAACTGAAATAAGGGGGAAGTCTGCTGAGGGTTAGATACAAGGTAATTACAGAGGTAAAACATGTATGATTATAACTGTGTTGGTTATACAAAACTGGGGAATTGGTAATTAAGGGATTATCTATCTTTTAAAACAACAAAAATTATGGTGTTGACTGTCCCTTTAATTTCACAGCTAAAAGAGCTTGATAAATCCACAGACAACACTTTTTGAACAATTATCACAAAAGGTTTATAATGTAACAATGGATTTGTGTAAATACACAGACGTTACCCTCTCCATATAATATGCCAATATTATCAGACACAAATGCTTCCTGCTCAATCAATTTAAGTTCAAAAATAATAATAATAATAATTTTTACACTGATAACATTTAGCCCAACAAACACACAAGCACGCTGTACTCATAATGCCCTTGTTCAAATCACCTAAAAAGACATATACTCTCATATTTTTGGGTTTGGAGCACATCAAGTTAATGGCACATGTCATCTATTAGAGTCACTACACACTATTAAAACGGACCATGCAACATTTCATATAATCACTAAACCTCTGAATTATCCAATTTGTTTGTCATCGATATTGTGCATTTGATTTTTGGACTAGAAAATCAGAAGAGTAAAAACTGAAATAATGTTTTGTATTGTTTTTGGAGGTAAAGGATTTGAGCTTGAGGGGTAGTAATGCCAGAAGCTTGTTATGATTGTGATCACTGGAAAAATGCACTGTCAATGTCAGCTAAGGTTCAGGGATCATTATCTGCAGAAATCATGATTGTGATTTAACCCCTGAATGTGAAAACAAAACAGTTCTCCCATCCCTTTAATTTGGATGAGAGATTTATGAAACTGCTAGCCATGCTTTACAAGCTGAGTTTGGAATAAATTTTTAATCCTCTTATTCTCCTATTCTCGTTATTTACAGCCATAGTTCAATGAAACATAAATAGACACTTTACTAAAAGTTATGTGCATTACATTTCTAAGAAAAACAATTTACAAAAACATTCACTTGCAATAAAAATTGTGAAACAAATTCTTTTGAATGGGTCTCTAAATCTCAAATAAATTTAATTTCAGTTACACCATTCTACACAATCAAGCCACAGATGAGTTTTATGAGATTTAAGCAAAGGTTATTTTTGCAAAAAATGAATATTAACAGTTTGTTGGCCTGAAAATATGCAAGTTACTGAAGTCCGTCTCAACAATAAATACTGTAATTAACATTATCATCAGTTAATCATATTAAAGCTGATAAATTATTTAATATGCTACAAACAGCTTCTCTTGATAAAACAACCTAAAGTATAAAGTCTAGAAATTATTGCAATCAGTACACAATATGGACAGAGCATAAACACAGCTTGCTGCTTAAATAGAACTAATCAACAATTCAAAATTAATTTAAAAAAAATCAAACCTACAATAAATAATGCAAAAGAACCAATTAATGAAATAATTGGCATTTTTTAAATTATGATAAAAAAAAGTTCACCACATTTGGGTTAGATTCTGCTAGAAGTAAGCTTTTTGCGCGTGTCAGGTAGCACTTGTATTACAAGTTGAATGTAAAAAGGTTTTGCTTTGAGTGCTAACCCGATGCACGAAAAAAGACGAGCTTTGAATATTGCAACCACGATCATGTATTCCCCCATTTAGTGTTTTTCTTTCCGAGGAACATTGACTTTGAAGAAAAATAACTTTTGCTATCATAAATCTTGGACTTTCACATACAGTATATCTTTCTGTGCACTATGTACACATTTTATTTTTGGATAGATAGACAGGCAGAGATACAGAGAGACAGACAGACATACAGACAGACAGACAGATAGATATACAGTAGATAGACAGACAGCTAAATAGATAGAAAGATAAATAGATAGAAGATAAATAGATGATAGATAAATGATGATGGATAGATAGATAGATAGATAGATAGATAAATAGAAAGATGATAGATAGAAAGATAGATAGATGATAGATAGATAGAATAAATAAAAGATGATAAGAAAATATACCAGTGCTCTTATCCTATTGACTTGTATAATAATAACAATAATAATATAATTAAAAATAAAAATAAGAAAATAAGAAAATGTAGTTATCTGGAAGTACAAAAGATTACTTTCCAAGAATCAATCTTTATCCATGGAGTTCAGGTAAATATAAATATGTAATAAAAGTATAAATCAATTAATATATGAGCTTAGATGGAAAAAAATGTAATATGTTTTCTTCCTCTATAAAAAATAGGAACATATATATGTATTTAAAATCTTTTTTTGCCTGCATCTGATGGACAATGACTGACACATGCTGGAGATGGACATTAGGGATTTGTCATCAATTCAAGCACTTAGGAATTGAAGTTAGTCAAGGTTACACTTCTGGCATTCAAAGTGCAATGTTTTCATTTTGGTTTATTGCTGTGCTAGAAGTGTATCAAATATTTCTGTAGAATTAAATAAGACATCAGTAACGTAACATTTGGGTTGTTACATGCATTCTTAGGAAGAATGAATATTAAATATAAACTGATACCTATAATGAAAAATATTGACTATTTTTTTATGTATTTCACATTATTTAGCTTATTAGCAGTGCACAATGAAATTTCCAGTTTGTAGATCTCCCATTCACCCTGTGGAAAGCAAAAAGCACATTCCAAACACAGACATTTGACATACCACATTGTTACATTTAAAGTGATGGTAAAATTTACATGTTTTAAAATCATGTCTGATTTAAATATTCTCTAATCAGTGCTCTAGCTAAAAAATAAAGTGCTGTATGGCTAGAGCACCAATTGGAGATCAGTTAGCTGAACAAAATATGAGTTTTGAAGTGGGAGGGCAGAGTATTAGCATGGCATGGCTAGATTGAATGTAAGTTACCATGCATCTTCATTAGAAATGATCAATTAAAGTCCATCTAAAATATCACTTAGATGTTGGACCTGATTTCAAACATGTAAAGTTTGCTATAACTTTAAGTAATAGAACCAATTACATAGGCACATTTGCAAGGACTAAATAAAGCCCATTTGTAAAATGAATGTCTTACAGCAAAAACTTTCCACAACATTGGAACTCATAACACTAAGCAAATTAAAGATATGTGTACCATCATCCACAAGTATGAGTGATTCTCCTTTTTTAATCAGTGAAGCAGCATGTGTCTTGTAACTGCTCCCCTCGTAGCCCACAAAATTAGATCAACTGTTAATGGTACCAACATCACAAAAATCCCTGCTAAAACGAAATTAGCAAAAACATTTAAGGGGCGTTTCCATCAATAAAACAGTTTATTCTAACACATACACAATGCAAACATGAAAAAAGTAGAGACAACAAAAATCAGAAAACCTTATCAGCTTTGAAATAGCAAAAATCACCTACGAGATGAAACCTTTCATAGGGGCAATAGATTCTTTATGCTAGGTGTTAGCATAGGTAAAAAATACTGACCATGTCTCAGAATGCCAATACCATTACTTTGTTCATGTCTGTAAGGCCTCTCTTGTTCTATTAAGTTAGACCGTGAGAAAACAGATATAAATTAGCTTACAAACATAAACATTTACATTAAGTGTAATTCAAGCATCCTTTCAATGTATGCAGTTCTAATTGTCCTAACTGCTGAGCAACAAGTTCTTGTTTCATGTGAGACAAAAAAAGTAAATAAAAAATAATTGGACGAGTTCAGATTAAGACAGAAGCTTCTAGTTGATCTTGCTAATTAAAAACCACAGACAGAACATAAATTAAAAATACATAAATATAATTGACCTAGACTAACATTACTAATATAAACCTACCTGTCTGCTGACTTCTATTAACTTTGATTGGGTGTAAATAATGAACTGATTTGAAACTGACTTTTATCTATTTAAAGTATAACAACTGTAAACCATTCAAAAGAGTCAATTGTAAACAACGTTAAAACTGATTCTAGCCAGGGCACAGCTAAAGTGAATAGACTTTCTTCTCTAAATTGCAAAATAGATGAAGTTTTGCAAGTCTGCTATTTCCCCTGACTTCAAAATAGTTGAGGTCCAGTCTGTCCCAAGTAGAATCCTTATGAACAGGACCTCTTAGAATGTTTTCCTCAACTCAAACCTTTACTGTTAATAAAATATTTAATAGGGCTGTTTGATAAAGAATGTTCCTTTGGTTTGTAACATCTACATTCTATAGAATTCAGGTAAATATATGTGTCTTAAGAATAATGCACAGTCTAGTATTACAAGTCAATGGTAAAAAAAAGATTTACTTTGAATGCAACACATAATAGTGCTAGAAAGTTATTTCAACTAAAGACCAGAAGAAAAGTGTTAGGGTTAAAATAAAAGTATAATAAATCCCATTTCAAACATGTTAAAATAACACATTTCACACTTATAAATACATACATATAAATATTAAAATTAATGGCCAACATTTAAGAATCACCGGGCGGACAAGGCTCGTTTAAGCAAACCTGTTTTCCTGGTATTGCAGGCAGCGGCATCAATATGCTGCCACATTCATCATTGCACCAGCAGCTGCTGGTTCCATCGCGGACCCTTGCTAGCGCACGGCCAATCGTGCGCCAGCAGAGGCCGTCAATCACCCCGGTCGGAATTGTCCAGGGTGATTTTGGTTCCACCAACTCAGAGCTGGCGTGCAGGTTAGGAAGCAGCGGTCTAATAACCGCTGCTTCTTAACTATCGACTGCAGGCTCGCTTATGCAAGCCTGCACCGAAGCTACATAAAGGTGCATCTCACAGCTTTATAAATTTCACCCAATATATAATTTATATTAATAAAAAATTTTAACAGTACCTTAAAGGACAGACAGATGGACAGAAGGAAGGACAGACAGACAGATGATAGATGATTGATTTCAAAATGCGATAGAACAGAAACTTCACTTTTGATTTATGACTTCACATATTACTTTAAACAGTAAAATTAATGAGAATGGCACTGGCAAACTTAACATAATATTGGTACTCAACCTAATAATTTGTAGCAAAGCCTTTAAAGACAATAACTGCAATTAATCCCTAGCTATGAAAATGATTTTGTCTTCTGATTTCATCATGTCCTGCACAGATTCTAGGCACCCAGCATCGGAGGCAGCAAAGCAACTCCAAAACATCACTGCGACTCCTCCAAGTTTCATGGTAGGGATGGTGTTGTTTTCTTTTAAATGTTTTTTTCCCTCTGTGAACATGGAATTGTGATTTGCTAAAAAGCTCTACTTTTGTTTTGTCTGTCCCAGAATGACTGTGGCTTGTCAACATACAGTTTGGCAAACTCCAGTTGGGCTTTTTTGTTTTTCTCTCTTAAAATGCAAGGGCACCAATACTTTTTAATGCAAGGGTAACAATACTTTATAACGCAAGGGTACTGATACTTTATAATGCAAGGGTACCAATACTTTATAACGCAAGGGTACTGATACTTTATAATGCTAGGGTACTAATATTTTATAATGCTAGGGTACTGAAACTTTATAATGCAAAGGTACTGATACTTTATAACGCATGGGTACCAATACTTTATAATGCAAGGGTGTCTATACTTTATAATGCAAGGGTGCCTATACTTTATAATGCTAGGGTACTGATACTTTATAATGCAAGGGAACCAATACTTTATAATTCTAGGGTACTGATACTTTATAATGCAAGGGAACCAATACTTTATAATGCTAGGGTACTGATACTTTATAATGCAAGGGTACCAATACTTTATAATGCTAGGGTACATGTACTTTATAATGCAAGGGAACCAATACTTTATAATGCAAGGGTTGCCAATATTTTTTTTTTTTTAAACAACTTTTATTGAGAAGTTATAAAACGTACAAATACAAACGTCCTGCATATCCACACAGAGGTAAGTGCATATATAAACAAAAATATATAGTGTATGACCAAAGATGGGCAAACTAGGTATTGCAAAACTGATATGCGTGAAGGCAAACATAACGACATACAACAATTGTGGGACCAGGTATAGCCCGGTATACATATGAAACCATTTATAATATTAACATCGGCACAGTTGGCTCTGCAAGTCGGAAATGGTCAAATGTGCCCTGGGTTACTCAGTTGCTTCTCATTTTACTTTTTATACCTCATAGTCCAGTATCTCTCATAGATAGTTAACAACATAGTAGGGAGAAAAGAAAAAAAAGAAGAAGAAAAGAAGGTAAAGGAGGGGGTGGGAGGAGAGTTAGGGTGTCTCCCGTGTATTAATGGGGGAATGTCTCTATCCAGGATGTCCAGATTTCAAGGTAAGTGTCCATTTTATCTAGGACCGAATAAGAATATGATTCCATTTTCTGTAGAAAATGTGCTGCAGCGATGATTTGTGAAATGATAGGGGGAGATTTTTGCTTCCAAGCTTTCACAATTTCGAAATTAACGGACATTAGTAAGTAAATAGCTAGGAATTTTTGGGTCGGAGAGACTGCAGGGAAGTCTAAGTGGAGGAGACAAGTTTATGGACTGAATGTGGGGGTAATGCGTAGTGATCTAAAGATGTCGAACATCTGTGCCCATATAGGCTCAATTTTAGGGCAGGATCACCAAATGTGGCTCTGTGTACCTAGTAGTCCACATCCTCTCCAGCAGGTAGGGTGGTTGTTGTTTTAAATTTTATGCAGGGCAGTGGAAACCAGGTGCCAGCGTACTGTGATCTTATAGTGTAGTTCCCATAGGGTCACACAATGTAAGAGTTTTTTAGTAAATAGGATCTCTCTTTGCCAGAAGTCAGTGTCAGCAGTAAAATTTAATTCTCTCTCCCAAGCTAAATGTTGTGAAATCTTATGGTGGGAGTAAGGATCAAGAAGTAACTCGTAATGGAACGACAATGTCCCCTTAAGAGGGAGGGCTTGTGTCCATCTCTGTTCCCAAATGGTAACCTCTCTAATATTATTCTTTGGGAAACCCCACGCTCTAATGATAGAACAGAGGTGGAATGCTTCAAATTGGGGAATAGAAGGTATTTGGGAATCAATACAGATATTATGATATGACAGCATGTTTGTATGGTCATAGAGGTCCGAAACAAAGGTGATAGCAAGTTTTTTCCAGGCGGACATGTGAGAATCAGGGAGGCAAAAAAGGGAGCTGGCGATTGTCTGCCATGGAGAAGGGTGAGGTGCAATAGTAGGCAAGTGTCTAATCTGTTCACAGAATTTTAAGGCATCTATAATCACAGGATGGCTGGTTTAAGATCTCTCCTACAGTGCGAGGGGATCCATGGGCAGGTCACATAAATGTAGACCTAGTGGTAGAAGAGATTGCTCCACTTCCCACCACAAGGCGACAGTAGCCGTTTTACTCCAGCTCATCAGGTGGGTCAGATGGGTGGCTTGGTAATATAGTATGATATTAGGCGGATTAAGTCCACCAATAGTAGTCTTTCTTTGTAAGGTCTGTTTGGAGGTTGTGGGTTTTTTGCCTTTCCAAATGTATGAGATGAAAAAGGCTGTGTAGCTTATTAAGTATGGGCCTGGGGACATTGATCGGGAGGGAGCGGAAGAGATAAGTAATTTTTGGAATAAAAGACATTTTAATAGCGGCTATCCTGCCTGTCCAAGAGATCTCTCGGTGTTCCCAAGAGTCCAGAAGTCTTTGCCACTCAGGAAGTCTGTCAGAGAAGTTTTTAGCAATAACAGTCACTATGGACATGCTGAGGTATGTTCCTAATAGTTTAATTGAGTGTGCAGACCATTGGAAAATATATTTTTCCTGCAGGCTGGTCAGCTCGTGTGGTGGCATATTCAAATGGAGGGCTTCCGTTTTGGATATGATCAATTTATAGTAACTCATAGTGCCAAAATTAGTAAGCAGGTTGAAAACGTCCGAGAGGGATTTGGAGGGATTGGTTAAGAGGAGTGTAATGTCATCTGCATAAAGTGTAATTTTGTGTTGAGTTTCTAAGACAGGGAACCCGAGATGTCTGGGTTTAATCTGATGGGTTCTATTGAAAGTGCAATAAGGAGAGGCGAAAGGGGGCAGCCCTGTCTAGTCCCATTGGAAATGTCAAGGGTGCTAGACTGAAAACCCACTCCCTTGACTTTAGCGGACAGATTAGAATATAGAGCCTGAATGGCAACTATAAATTCATTTGGAAGTTTAAATGCTCGTAAAGTCTCCCATACGTATTCCCAGCCCACCCTGTCAAAGGCCTTTTCGGTGTCAAGCGACAGGGTGAGCAGAGCTACCTCCCTCCTAGCTGCTTCGACCAAGATGTCTAACACCCGTCCTGTAGCGTCAGGGCCCTCCCTCTGGGGAATGAAACCCATCTGATCCAAGTGGACCAGATTGGGGATTATCTTGGAAAGGCGGCCTGCTAAAATTTTGACATATACTTTGGTGTCTAAATTAATCAATCAGATGGGGCGATAACTACCAAAATCTGAAGGGTCTTTGTCTGGTTTAAGAATGGTGGTGATTGTGGCTTCTAAATATTCTTTACGGAAATGACCACTATGCTTCACTTCATTGAAAGTTCTGCATAATATGGGGGCAATTAAAGGGTCGAAAGTTTTGTAGAATTGCCCAGTGAAGCCACCTGGGCCAGAGGATTTAGACAGTTTAAGCGCTCCTTTATGATCAAGCGTATTTCCTCAAGTGTGATCAGGGCAATGAGGTCCTGAGCCGCTTCTTGAGCTAACTGAGGAAGGTTTAGGTACTCCAAGAATGAGCGGATTTCTGCTATGGGAAGAAATTGGTTGGGATTGAGTTTGGAGTAAAATTCCCGAAAAGCTTCCCCAATCTCTCTTGGGGAGGTCACTGTACTATGCTGAGTGTAGAGGCGGGTCATTTTGGTTTGAGCTGTCCGATTCCTTAGTTTCATTGCCAAAAGTGAGGAGGCCTTATTACTTTTATAGTAATATAGTTGTTTGAGTTTTTCCAAGTTTGTATTTTTTGGAATTTGAGTGTTCTGAGCTGTTGAATGACATCTGTGATTTGTGTGTTTAGTGTAGTAGTATAGGATATGGAGAGTTGTTTTTTAAAAGATCTCAGTTGGCAAGTTAGGGACGCCAATGAGGTGCCCCTAGTTTTCTGGAGTTGGGAGGCCTTAGTAATGTAGTGTCCCCAAAGGAAGGCCTTAAGAGAGGCCTACAGGATCTCTGAAGTGACATTTTGAGTATCATTTAGAGTGAGAAAATCAGTGATAACATCTTGAGTTTCAAGTTTGAAAATGGGGTGAGTAACCCAAAAGTCTTTAAGTCACCATGAAGGGGGGAAAGAGCATTCAAGATGTGGGCCTATAATTATGAGGAGGGAGTCGTGGTTCGACCAGGACACAGGGGATATCCGAGCGCATGTGACATGGTCTAAGGCTCGGGAACTCAAGAAAAAAAATCAATTTGAGTGTAGGATTTATGTGGGGGAGAGTAAAAGGTAAACTCTTTGTCAACGGGATGGAGGGCTCTCCATACATCATATAGGTCGTATTGATTGAATCATTTTTGAAAAGCTACAGAGACAGGGTGGGTTGATCTTTCAGCTATTGAAACTTTGGGGCCTAATCTATCTAGTGTAGGATCCCATATTAGATTAAGGTCACCCCCTAAAATCAATTCCCCTTATTTGACTGCTGATACTGAGCCCAGGAGTTGCTTAAGGAACTTAATTTGTCTCGATTTAGGGGCATAGGCATTTTCTAGTTTGCCATTCAACCTGCAGACAAGGATTATAAATCTGGCTTGTGGGTCTCATTCTATAAATATAGGTTCATATGTAATAAGAGCGTTGATGAGAATCGCAACTCCTCTGGATTTGGAGGTATAGGACGACGTGATCACTACTGGATACTTCTTGTAGGAATGCATGGAGTCAGTGTTTGTTAGCCAATGTGTCTCTTGAATATAAGCTACGTTCACTCTAGAGAGTTGGAGCATATTCAGTAGGAGGCTACGTTTAGTGGGGGAGTTGAGGCCCTGAGAGTTAAGTGTCAAAATACGTATTTGCATCATGGTAGGGAGGAGGGGGAGGGAAGGGCGAGAAAAAAAAGCGGGTATATAAATATAATATGATCTACGAGAGTAGGGAATTTCTATGTTAAGTTGAGAATGTTAAGTATGAAAGGAGCTGGGGTAGGGAAATCAGCGGGCGAGAGCCGCTCGAATGTAGGTAAGGGGGTGAAGGGGGGGAGAGCTGCGAATGAGATTTATATATAATGCTCATAGGGGAGCACCGAGCATAGTAATAATATGGTGGACCAAGTGCTACGGGGGTCTACGTGAGATCAGAAGTAGGGGAGTTATATGGGTAGAGAAACTGGTAGGAGAAATACTCGGAAAATGAGTAAGCAAGAAGTAAAGGTTGTTAGCCAGGTAAAGCGGGGGGGGGGGGTGCCGATGTGAGGGAAGGAGGGAAGGTCTTCACCTGGGGCAAGAGTGTTAAATGGTCTTGTAGGGGATGGGGGAAATTAAATACATTTAACTTCAGAATGATATACATAACCGCATTAATAACATAAACAGAACCTCCGGAAGAGCATATCCCATCCGGACAGCCTAATATATAAATATAGAGGAACATAGTGGCTGAAATACAAGGTAAATTAACTAGTGCATTGTGAGGCTCTCAAGTGACGTAACGGGGTAGTCTGAGTAGAGGGCACAGTCCCTATGGAGCCTTTAAAACTGCATTTTGTATATATGAGTAAGCAAAGGGGTATTATACTTGTCTGTGAGATGTATGAGCTCAACGTCAGGGCCTTGAAGTCGTATAATGATATTCATGGGCCGTGTGATGGACATTCTGCTTAAGCTCAAGCCTATAACTCCCTCGAGGAGAGCTCTCTGCTAGATAAATAAAATCAGGTGTGTACCCTGTATAGTTCGAAAGTTGGAGTAAGGTCTGGGCAAGGGGTAAGTGTACCATCAAGGACTTTAACAACAACAGTCTGTTGGGTGCCTGTCTCCAGTCGATGGACGAAATGTGGGGTCTATATAATATTGACTAACTGTACCACAAATGTAGAGTTCAATCTGCTACAATCAGCTGACGGGCCTATACTAATGTGTTTGACGTCTATAGGGTGGGTAAAGCTACCAATCATGGCTGTCAATATCAACTACTTTGTGAGGTGTTTATGTATGTGAATTGGGTCTTATCTGATAAACAATAAATAACAGTTTTAACTCATGTGAAGATCATGTACCTATCCTGTGAAAACAGACTGAATTCCAACAATTATTTAAACCATCTGTTGTATTATGCAAAGTACATAACCATATGTCCATAGAACTGAGAGCAGGGTAATATCTGGAAGGAGAGAAAAAAGACAAGATAATGTACCAGGAGACCCATTCTGTTACGTCAGACCCTCATCCTCCAGGTTCAGGGGTCATCAATGGACAATGGAATGTGCTTCTTCTTGGCTTGATAGCTGAATGTTTGCGGCAGGGGACACCACACTGGAGCTGTAGGATTCAGTTTCTCTGTTTTTTCAGCGGTATCTTTAAGTTGGTTCGGACGTTGAAGTAGTTTTAAGGATTTCAAAAGCTTGGTCCCCTGATCTGGAATGGAGATAGAATAGGAGCAATCATCTATCTGCAAAAAAAAGCTTAACAGGAAATCCCCATCTGTATTTTATGTTATTCTGGCGAAGGCATTGGATAACCTGCAGAAAGGAACGCCTCCTGGACAGAGTGTGTGAAGACAGATCTGGGAATATCTGGATGGCTTGGAATGGATCTTTCAAGTTTTTATTCTGGAAAGATGCTTTAAGAATCCTTTCTTTAAATGAGTAATAGTGTAATCTGATGATTATGTCTCTAGGGCATCCTGAGGGTGAACTTCTTGGCCGGAGGACCCAGTGAGCCCTGTCTATAAGGGCTTCTTGGTCCTGTACAGGTCCTAAGAGTTCGCTGAAGAGATCCATCAGGTATTTAGTGTTCCAACATCTTCTGGAATGCCTCGAATTCGGATGTTATTACGGCGTGACCTGTCCTCCAGGTTCGCCATTTTAAATTCTAAATCTGAGATCATTTCAGCTAGCGACTGCGTGTAAGCTAGAAGGTTGGAGTGATCTAGGTGGAGATCCTCCTGTTTCTTTTCCAAAGTTTCTGTTCTTTCACCTAGGGAGGAGATGTCTCTTTTGAGTTCTGAGACTGACATTTTTAATTCCTGTTTAAGTGAAGAATGGTGGAAATCCATCTTGTCTGATAACTCCTTAATAGAGTCTAGGATGCAAGTATAGGTATTAGAGGGCCTCTCACTTGAATGAGCTGTGGCTCTGTGGGTTCCCTTGGCTGAGGCTATTGATTCTCTAGAGTCCTCATCAGACATGTCCTGTTCGTAAAGGGCTTTGTTAGAGAAGTAATCAGAGAGTGTCCGTTTTGGGGCGTCAGCGTGTTTCTGCTTCTTCCTTTGAGAGTGGGGTGCCAATATTTTATAATGCAAGGGTACTAATACCTTATAATGCAAGGGTACCAATATTTTATAATGCAAGGGTGCCAATACATTATAATGCAAGAGTAAAAAAAAATTTTTAATGCAATGGTACTAATAATTTATAATGAAAGGGTAGCAATACTTTAGAATGCAAGGGTACCAATACTTTAGTATGCAAGGCTGCCAATAGTTTAAAATGCAAGGGAACCAATAATTTATAATGAAAGGGTACCAATACTTTAAAATTCTATATAGATAGAAAGATAGATACAGAAACACACACACACACACACACACACATATATATATATATATATATATATATATATATATATATATATATATATATATATATATATATATATATATATATATTATTGTTTTTTTGGCCTAGCGTACCTTTGGGTTAGTGCTCAAGTGAAAGTCAGACCTGAGTTGGTAGTGCACCCAATATAAGTCTTTTAGGTGAAGGATTTAACATGGTCACACTATCTGACCTATAGATGTTAGTGCCCTGAGGCTTTTAACTTTAACTTGTAATATGGTAGTAAAATGGGAGAACTATGGATTGCTCTCTAGCATTGTTGGCGGACCATAGCGCCACCATTTTTACGCTTTACATATAATCAAGGCCGAAATGTCTTAATGAGGGAGATCAACAATCAGAAATTAATAAACATTAATAATAAATTAATAATATAATTTGTCATCAAAGTTATAAACTGTCAACACAAAGACAAAATAAATATTTAGTAAGGACACAAATGATTTCTTTCGTTGCAGAACTCCTTACAATTCATATGAATTATTTCAGTTTCTGGCACCTCATCTGCAATACTGGATCCATCAAAAGCAATCTGTTTTATATTCTAAAAATGGCCATAATTCTCGTCTTGTGCATTTTTTCTCTGACTCTGTGTTGCAGAAAACTACCTAACAATCTGAAAATACTTGTAATATTCAATTGAAATAAATGCTTGCGGAATAGGAACAGTCTTTTTTTTTAAATTAGAATATGTTTTCTCTCTTTTCCAGAAATTGCTGGCTGGATGCTTTTCAGTTTCATGAAATGACAAGTGATGCGTCATTTTTTTTTTTTAAAAAAGAGGTTAATTTTTTTTATCTCTGAACTTTATAAATTGTGCTCTCTCTGCAAATATAACCGTGGAACACTGATAGGTGTGATTAGAAAAAAAATGTCCCCGGAGTAAAAAAATAAATAAATAAATGGATTTTACCTTCCTCACTGACAAGTATAACAGAAGTTAAAATCAATCGATCACTACATAATTATTATTGCAAATGATGCATATCAGTGTTGTAAATCTTACCAAGGATTTAATGAGCCAGCAAGCATATCAAAAATAGAATCTACCGTACCTTAAATCTCGACAGTCATATAATTGTAATTCTTTTCTGTAACTTTCAGATTTTAGAAAAGATTTTCCCGCTCCAAAAACATTTTCATAGAAAAAATGTGTAAATATAAAGACAGTGTAAAAAAACAAAACTGAAACTATATTTGATTAAAATTATAAGAAATATGCTCTAAGTAAACAATTAATCATAATTACATATATGGTAGCACAGGTACTTTTCATTGCTTTTTATACACTATTAGCTGAAAAACAAATTAATATTTTTTTATATGAAACATGCATGGCAGCAAATGTAAATATTTATGTATCTGCTTATATACTTATATATTTATGTGTTAATATGTGTATATACTGTACATATATTAACACACAGACACACACATATATATAGATATATATATATATATATATATATATATACATACATATATATATATATATACAGTGAGGCAAAAAAGTATTTAGTCAGCCACCAATTGTGCAAGTTCTTCCACTTAAGAAGATGAGAGAGGCCTGTAATTTTCATCATAGGTATACCTCAACTACGAGAGACAAAATGTGTAAACAAATCCAGACAATCACATTGTCTGATTTGGAAAGAATTTATTTGCATATTATGGTGGAAAATAAATATTTGGTCACCTACAAACAAGCAAGATTTCTGGCTCTCACAGACCTGTATCTTCTTCTTTAAGAGGCTCCTCTGTCCTCCACTCATTACCTGTATTAATGGCACCTGTTTGAACTTGTTATCAGTATAAAAGATACCTGTCCACAACCTCAAATAGTCACACTCCAAACTCCACTATGGTGAATGTGATGAGAGCAGGATGTGATGTCACTAGTTTGTGGGCGGGGCTTAGGTCCGGTGTCTGTGTCGCAGTTAGTTTAGTACAATCAACCTGACTAGATGTGTATTGTTATGCTCTGCAATGAAATAGAGTTGTACCATCATTGCTGTGTCCTGCATATGTCCTGCATCTCATGACATGGTGTCAGAAGTTCTGGACTGCGCTTCTGTTCCTGATCGATTGCAATGTCAAAGTTTACCCCACCTGAGCCTTTTGACTTCTCTCAGCTTGCAGCTTGGCCCACATGGCGTCAGCGGTTTCAGCACAGGTAACTGGAAAACTGTCCCTCTCCGGCCTCCGTAGGTGCAGTTTTCCAGTTACCTGTGCAAAGGTGTTTGCATATTCTTTGCTGGATTGATTTTCGCTGCCCACTGCGGCTTGGAGTTTTACGCCACTGAAAGGAACATACAGGATTCAACCATCGATCTCCGGTGTAAGTAAAAGTGAAAACCATATTTTGTTGCCTTTTCTGACGTTTATTTGTCTTCCTCATCTCGTTCCAGCTCCTATCGAAGATTTAAATCCTTCTTCGAAATTTGGGCCATTTGGAAATATCATCACATCGAATCTCAACTGGAAAATCATTTAAACTCTTCACATTGTTTTATTATTTGTATTACATTGTTGCCTACTACACTTCAATCTCGCGCCTGATCAGCGCTTTTTTATGTGTGTAAATCATTTTACTTTATCTTTTCACTTATGTAATTAAATATATTTTTTTATATATATCTATTGTTTACACTTTCTTTGTTGAATCAATCCGCACTGGGTGTCACTATCTGCATATATAGATAACGTTATATGCTCGAAAATCACTTTTTTATATACATTTTCTATTTTAAGCTGTTTAGCGCCTGTGTTTTTGAATTTTATGGTCTCCTTCCAGAGTCCATACATACCCTGTTGGTGTACCTTGTTATTTATTATATGCAAATGTATGCTTTGCCTTTGAAAAAGGGGAAGATGTGATGAGAGCAGGATGTGATGTCACTAGTTTGTGGGCGGGGCTTAGGTCCGGTGTCTGTGTCGCAGTTAGTTTAGTACAATCAACCTGACTAGATGTGTATTGTTATGCTCTGCAATAAAATAGAGTTGTACCATCATTGCTGTGTCCTGCATATGTCCTGCATCTCATGACAGTGAAGACCAAAGAGCTGTCGAAAGACACCAGAAACAAAATTGTAGACCTGCACCAGGCTGGGAAGACTTCATCTGCAATAGGCAAGCAGCTTGGAGTGAAGAAATCAACTGTGGGAACAATAATTAGAAAATGGAAGACATACAAGACCACTGATAATCTCCCTCGATCTGGGGCTCCACGCAAGAGCTCATCCTGTGGGGTCAAAATGATCACAAAAATGGTGAGAAAACATCCCAGAACCACATGGGGGGACCTAGTGAATGACCTGAAGAGAGCTGGGACCAACGTAACAAAGGCTACCATCAGTAACACACTACGCCACCAGGGACTCAGATCCTGCAGTGCCAGACATGTCCCCCTGCTCAAGCCAGTACATGTCTGGGCCCGTCTGAAGTATGCTAGAGAGCCTTTGGATGATCCAGAAGCGGATTGGGAGAATGTCATATGGTCAGATAAAACCAAAGTAGAACTGTTTGGTAGAAACACAACTCGTCGTGTTTGGAGGAGAGATAATGCTGAGTTGCAACCAAAGAACACCATACCTACTGTGAAGCATGGGGGTGGCAACTTCATGCTTTGGGGCTGTTTCTCTGCAAAGGGAACAGGACGACTGATCCGTGTACATGAAAGAATGAATGGGGCCATGTATTGTGAGATTTTGAGTGCAAACCTCCTTCCATCAGCAAGGGCATTGAAGATGAAACGTGGCTGGGTCTTTCAGCATGAACATGATCCCAAACACAGCGCCCGGGCAACAAAGGAGTGGCTTCGGAAGAAGCATTTAAAGGTCCTGGAGTGGCCTAGCCAGTCTCCAGATCTCAACCCCATAGAAAACCTTTGGAGGGAGTTGAAAGTCCGTGTTGCCCAGCGGCAGCCCCAAAACATCACTGCTCTAGAGGAGATCTGCATGCAGGAATGGGCCAACATACCAGCAACAGTGTGTGACAACCTTGTGAAGACTTACTGAAAACGTTTGACCTCTGTCATTGCCAACAAAAGATATATAACAAAGTATTGAGATGAACTTTTTATATTGACCAAAAATGCAAATAAATTCTTTCTAAATCAGACTATGTGATTGTCTGGATTTGTTTCCACATTTTGTTTATCATAGTTGAGGTATACCTATGATTAAAATTACAGGCCTCTCTTATCTTCTTAAGTGGGGGAACTTGCACAATTGATGACTGACTAAATACTTTTTTTCCCCACTGTATATATATATATATATATATATATATATATATATAGATATATACATTAATTGGAGTAGCCGTGTTAATCCAGAGATTTAGATATCAAAATAACAAGAGTATTGCATTGAGCAATGATACTTTTTTTTATTGGACTAACTATACATTTATAAGTTGACAAGTTTTCGGAAGAGTTCCTTCCTTTATCAAGTCTGAAGCAATACACTATTGCTTCAGACTTGATAAAGGAAGGAACTCTTCCGAAAGCTTGTCAACTTCTAAATTTATAGTTAGTCCAAAAAAAAAGTATCATTGCTCAATGCAATGCTCTTGTTATTTTAATATATATATACAGGGAGTGCAGAATTATTAGGCAAGTTGTATTTTTGAGGATTCATTTTATTATTGAACAACAACCATGTTCTCAATGAACCCAAAAAACTCATTAATATCAAAGCTGAATATTTTTGGAAGTAGTTTTTAGTTTGTTTTTAGTTTTAGCTATTTTAGGGCGATATCTGTGTGTGCAGGTGACTATTACTGTGCATAATTATTAGGCAACTTAACAAAAAACAAATATATACCCATTTCAATTATTTATTTTTACCAGTGAAACCAATATAACATCTCAACATTCACAAATATACATTTCTGACATTCAAAAACAAAACAAAAACAAATCAGTGACCAATATAGCCACCTTTCTTTGCAAGGACACTCAAAAGCCTGCCATACATGGATTCTGTCAGTGTTTTGATCTGTTCACCATCAACATTGCGTGCAGCAGCAACCACAGCCTCCCAGACACTGTTCAGAGAGGTGTACTGTTTTCCCTCCTTGTAAATCTCACATTTGATGATGGACCACAGGTTCTCAATGGGGTTCAGATCAGGTGAACAAGGAGGCCATGTCATTAGATTTTCTTCTTTTATACCCTTTCTTGCCAGCCACGCTGTGGAGTACTTGGACGCGTGTGATGGAGCATTGTCCTGCATGAAAATCATGTTTTTCTTGAAGGATGCAGACTTCTTCCTGTACCACTGCTTGAAGAAGGTGTCTTCCAGAAACTGGCAGTAGGACTGGGAGTTGAGCTTGACTCCATCCTCAACCCGAAAAGGCCCCACAAGCTCATCTTTGATGATACCAGCCCAAACCAGTACTCCACCTCCACCTTGCTGGCGTCTGAGTCGGACTGGAGCTCTCTGCCCTTTACCAATCCAGCCACGGGCCCATCCATCTGGCCCATCAAGACTCACTCTCATTTCATCAGTCCATAAAACCTTAGAAAAATCAGTCTTGAGATATTTCTTGGCCCAGTCTTGACGTTTCAGCTTGTGTGTCTTGTTCAGTGGTGGTCGTCTTTCAGCCTTTCTTACCTTGGCCATGTCTCTGAGTATTGCACACCTTGTGCTTTTGGGCACTCCAGTGATGTTGCAGCTCTGAAATATGGCCAAACTGGTGGCAAGTGGCATCTTGGCAGCTGCACGCTTGACTTTTCTCAGTTCATGGGCAGTTATTTTGCGCCTTGGTTTTTCCACACGCTTCTTGCGACCCTGTTGACTATTTTGAATGAAACACTTGATTGTTCAATAATCCCGCTTCAGAAGCTTTGCAATTTTAAGAGTGCTGCATCCCTCTGCAAGATATCTCACTATTTTTGACTTTTCTGAGCCTGTCAAGTCCTTCTTTTGACCCATTTTGCCAAAGGAAAGGAAGTTGCCTAATAATTATGCACACCTGATGTAGGGTGTTGATGTCATTAGACCACACCCCTTCTCATTACAGAGATGCACATCACCTAATATGCTTAATTGGTAGTAGGCTTTCGAGCCTATACAGCTTGGAGTAAGACAACATGCATAAAGAGGATGATGTGGTCAAAATACTCATTTGCCTAATAATTCTGCACTCCCTGTATATATATATATATATATATATGTTTGTGTGTGTGTATGAAAAACAAAGAGGATGAGACTTGTGCTATAACATTACATATATAAAGCACATATATTAAATGTGTAACCTCTTACTGCTAGTTGATAAACAGGCATAAAAGATTAATTGGCTATAAAAGGATACACGTGTATACCAAATTATGTACAGCGTATACAATAATTACAGTGTATATAGAGTATATATAAAGAGATCACAGTACAAAGACAAGGAGGCCTATCTATCAAGCTGTCAACTGTGCTGCATTCGCCGGCACCAATAGGCTCGCCTAACATCGCCTAACATTGCGGCCACAGACCTGAATGCGCTCTCCTTATTTATAAAAAAGCCGCGCACCAAGTACGGGGCGATGAGCAGTGGACTGTTGTTAACTAACAGTTATCGATCTCGCTGCTATTTGGCTTTTTCCCAACTTTATTTATATCCTGTCACAAAACACTGCCACTATACTAAAATGTTTAACCCCTATCCTGCCGCTCCCGGACCCCGCCGCAACTTTAATAAATGTATTAACCCCTATCCCTCCGCTCCCGGAGCCCACCACAACTCTAATAAATATTTTAACCCCTATCCTGCCGCTCCCGGAGCCTACTGCAACTCTAATAAATGTATTAACCCCTATCCCTCTGCTCCCGGAGCCCACCGTAACTCTAATAAAGTTATTAACCCCTATCCCCCCGCTCCCGGACCCCTCCGCAACTAAATAAATGTATTGACCCCTAAACCCCTGGCCTCCCACATCACTACCACTTACTAAACCTATTAACCCCTAAACCGCCAGCCCCCCATATCGCCATAAACTAAATGAAGCTATTAACCCCTAAACCTAACAACCCGCTAACTTTACATTAAAATTACAACATCCCTATCTTATAATAAATTTAAACTTACCTTTAGAATTAAAATAAACTATATTAAACTATTAATTAGCCTACCCTAACTATTATCCTACAATTACATTAAACTATATTAAACTATTAAGTAACCTACCCTATTATACTAAAATTATATTAAACTATATTAAACTATTAATTAACCTACCCTAACTATTATACTAAAATTACATTAAACTAACAATTAAATTAACTATATTACATATTAAAAAACCTAAACCTACTCAAGTTATTTAAATCTACTATTAAAAATTACTAAGTTACAAAAAAAAAGAACTAAGTTACACAAAATAAAAAACACTAAGGCCTAGATTTAGAGTTCGGCGGTAGCCGTCAAAACCAGCGTTAGAGGCTCCTAACGCTGGTTTTGGGCGCCCGCTGGTATTTGGAGTCAGTGATTAAAGGGTCTAACGCTCACTTTTCAGCCGCGACTTTTCCATACCGCAGATCCCCCTACGCCATTTGCGTAGCCTATCTTTTCAATGGGATCTTTGTAACGCTGGTATTTAGAGTCGTTTCTGCAGTGAGCGTTAGAGCTCTAACGACAAGATTCCAGCCGCCTGAAAATAGCAGGAGTTAAGAGCTTTCTGGCTAACGCCGGTTTATAAAGCTCTTAACTACTGTACCCTAAAGTACACTAACACCCATAAACTACCTATGTACCCCTAAACCGAGGTCCCCCCACATCGCCGCCACTCGATTAAAATTTTTAACCCCTAATCTGCCGACCGCCACCTACGTTATACTTATGTACCCCTAATCTGCTGCCCCTAACACCGCCGACCCCTGTATTATATCTATTAACCCCTAACTTGCCCCCCACAACGTCGCCGCAAGCTACTTAAAATAATTAACCCCTAATCTTCCGACCGCAAATCGCCGCCACCTACGTTATCCCTATGTACCCCTAATCTGCTACCCCTAACATCGCCGACCCCTATGTTATATTTATTAACCCCTAATCTGCCCCCCACAACGTCGCCGACACCTACCTACACTTATTAACCCCTAATCTGCCGAGCGGACCTGAGCGCTACTATAATAAAGTTATTAACCCCTAATCCGCCTCACTAACCCTATCATAAATAGTATTAACCCCTAATCTGCCCTCCCTAACATCGCCGACACCTACCTTCAATTATTAACCCCTAATCTGCCGACCGGAGCTCACCGCTATTCTAATAAATGTATTAACCCCTAAAGCTAAGTCTAACCCTAACACTAACACCCCCCTAAGTTAAATATAATTTTTATCTAACGAAATAAATTAACTCTTATTAAATAAATAATTCCTATTTAAAGCTAAATACTTACCTGTAAAATACATCCTAATATAGCTACAATATAAATTATAATTATATTATAGCTATTTTAGGATTAATATTTATTTTACAGGCAACTTTGTAATTATTTTAACCAGGTACAATAGCTATTAAATAGTTAAGAACTATTTAATAGTTACCTAGTTAAAATAATTACAAATTTACCTGTAAAATAAATCCTAACCTAAGATATAATTAAACCTAACACTACCCTATCAATAAAATAATTAAATAAACTACCTACAATTACCTACAATTAACCTAACACTACACTATCAATAAATTAATTAAACACAATTGCTACAAATAAATAAAATTAAATAAACTATCTAAAGTACAAAAAATAAAAAAGAACTAAGTTACAGAAAATAATAAAATATTTACAAACATAAGAAAAATATTACAACAATTTTAAACTAATTACACCTACTCTAAGCCCCCTAATAAAATAACAAAGCCCCCCAAAATAAAAAATTCCCTACCCTATTCTAAAATACAAATATTACAAGCTCTTTTACCTTACCAGCCCTGAACAGGGCCCTTTGCGGGGCATGCCCCAAGAATTTCAGCTCTTTTGCCTGTAAAAAACATACAATACCCCCCCCCCAACATTTACAACCCACCACCCACATACCCCTAATCTAACCCAAACCCCCCTTAAATAAACCTAACACTACCCCCCTGATGATCTTCCTACCTTGTCTTCACCATGCCAGGTTCACCGATCCGTCCTGGCTCCAAGATCTTCATCCACCCCAAGCGGGGGCTAGACATCCACTGAAGAAGTCCAGAAGAGGGTCCAAAGTCTTCCTCCTATCCGGCAAGAAGAGGACATCCGGACCGGCAAACATCTTCTCCAAGCGGCATCTTCTATCTTCTTCCATCCGATGACGACCGGCTCCATCTTGAAGACCTCCAGCGCGGATCCATCCTCTTCTTCCGACGACTAGACGACGAATGACGGTTCCTTTAAGGGACGTCATCCAAGATGGCGTCCCTCGAATTCCGATTGGCTGATAGGATTCTATCAGCCAATCGGAATTAAGGTAGGAATTTTCTGATTGGCTGATGGAATCAGCCAATCAGAATATAGTTCAATCCGATTGGCTGATCCAATCAGCCAATCAGATTGAGCTCGCATTCTATTGGCTGATCGGAACAGCCAATAGAATGCGAGCTCAATCTGATTGGCTGATTGGATCAGCCAATCGGATTGAACTATATTCTGATTGGCTGATTCCATCAGCCAATCAGAAAATTCCTACCTTAATTCCGATTGGCTGATAGAATCCTATCAGCCAATCGGAATTCGAGGGACGCCATCTTGGATGACGTCCCTTAAAGGAACCGTCATTCGTCGTCTAGTCGTCGGAAGAAGAGGATGGATCCGCGCTGGAGGTCTTCAAGATGGAGCCGGTCGTCATCGGATGGAAGAAGATAGAAGATGCCGCTTGGAGAAGATGTTTGCCGGTCCGGATGTCCTCTTCTTGCCGGATAGGAGGAAGACTTTGGACCCTCTTCTGGACTTCTTCAGTGGATGTCTAGCCCCCGCTTGGGGTGGATGAAGATCTTGGAGCCAGGACGGATCGGTGAACCTGGCATGGTGAAGACAAGGTAGGAAGATCATCAGGGGGGTAGTGTTAGGTTTATTTAAGGGGGGTTTGGGTTAGATTAGGGGTATGTGGGTGGTGGGTTGTAATGTTGGGGGGGGGGTATTGTATGTTTTTTTTTACAGGCAAAAGAGCTGAAATTCTTGGGGCATGCCCCGCAAAGGGCCCTGTTCAGGGCTGGTAAGGTAAAAGAGCTTGTAATATTTGTATTTTAGAATAGGGTAGGGAATTTTTTATTTTGGGGGGCTTTGTTATTTTATTAGGGGGCTTAGAGTAGGTGTAATTAGTTTAAAATTGTTGTAATATTTTTCTTATGTTTGTAAATATTTTATTATTTTCTGTAACTTAGTTCTTTTTTATTTTTTGTACTTTAGATAGTTTATTTAATTTTATTTATTTGTAGCAATTGTGTTTAATTAATTTATTGATAGTGTAGTGTTAGGTTAATTGTAGGTAATTGTAGGTAGTTTATTTAATTATTTTATTGATAGGGTAGTGTTAGGTTTAATTATATCTTAGGTTAGGATTTATTTTACAGGTAAATTTGTAATTATTTTAACTAGGTAACTATTAAATAGTTCTTAACTATTTAATAGCTATTGTACCTGGTTAAAATAATTACAAAGTTGCCTGTAAAATAAATATTAATCCTAAAATAGCTATAATATAATTATAATTTATATTGTAGCTATATTAGGATTTATTTTACAGGTAAGTATTTAGCTTTAAATAGGAATTATTTATTTAATAAGAGTTAATTTATTTCGTTAGATAAAAATTATATTTAACTTAGGGGGGTGTTAGTGTTAGGGTTAGACTTAGCTTTAGGGGTTAATACATTTATTAGAATAGCGGTGAGCTCCGGTCGGCAGATTAGGGGTTAATAATTGAAGGTAGGTGTCGGCGATGTTAGGGAGGGCAGATTAGGGGTTAATACTATTTATGATAGGGTTAGTGAGGCGGATTAGGGGTTAATAACTTTATTATAGTAGCGCTCAGGTCCGCTCGGCAGATTAGGGGTTAATAAGTGTAGGTAGGTGTCGGCGACGTTGTGGGGGGCAGATTAGGGGTTAATAAATATAACATAGGGGTCGGCGATGTTAGGGCAGCAGATTAGGGGTACATAGGGATAACGTAGGTGGCGGCGGTTTACGGAGCGGCAGATTAGGGGTTAAAAGTGTAATGCAGGGGTCAGCGATAGCGGGGGCGGCAGATTAGGGGTTAATAAGTGTAAGGTTAGGGGTGTTTAGACTCGGGGTACATGTTAGGGTGTTAGGTGCAGACGTAGGAAGTGTTTCCCCATAGGAAACAATGGGGCTGCGTTAGGAGCTGAACGCTGCTTTTTTGCAGGTGTTAGGTTTTTTTTCAGCTCAAACAGCCCCATTGTTTCCTATGGGAGAATCGTGCACGAGCACGTTTTTGATGCCGGCCGCGTCCGTAAGCAACTCTGGTATCGAGAGTTGCATTTGCGGTAAAAATGCTCTACGCTCCTTTTTTGGAGCCTAACGCAGCATTTGTTTGAACTCTCGATACCAGAGTTAAATTTATGGTGCGGCCAGAAAAAAACCCGCGGAGCGTTAACAGCCCTTTTACCGCCGAACTCTAAATCTAGGCCATGGTCACATAAAATAAAAAACACAAAGTTACACAAAATAATAAATAAATTATCAAATATTTAAACTAATTACACCTAATCTAATAGCCCTATCAAAATAAAAAGCCCCCCCAAAATAAAAAAACTAGCCTACAATAAACTAACAATGGCCCTTAAAAGGGCCATTTGCGGCTCATTGCCCCAAAGAAATCAGCTCTTTTACCTGTAAAATAAAATACAAACACCCCCCCAGCAGTAAAACCCACCACCCACACAACCAAACCCCCCAAATAACAACCTATCTAAAAAACCTAAGCTCCCCATTGCCCTGAAAAGGGCATTTGTATGGGAATTGCCCTTTAAAGGGCATTTAGCTCTTTTTCAGCCCAAAGTCCCCAACCTAAAATTAAAACCCACCCAAAAAACCCTTAAAAAAAACCTAACACTAACCCCCGAAGATCCACTTACAGTTTTCGAAGACCGGACATCCATCCTCATCTAAGCGGCAGAAGTCCTCAGCAAAGCCAGCAGAAGTCTTCATCCAAGCGGGCCGAAGTCTTCATCTAAGCCGGCAGAAGTTTTCACCCAGACGGTATCTTCTATCTTCATCCATCAGGCGCCGAATGAAGTTTCCCTTTAAATGACGTCATCCAATATGGTGTCCCTTACATTCTGATTGGCTGATAGAATTTTATCAGCCAATAGGAATTATGGTGGAAAAAATCCTATTGCCTGTTGCAATCAGACAATAGGATTGAACTTTTATAATTTTATTATTGAGCTCGCATTCTATTGACTGATTGGAATAGCCAATAGAATGCAAGCTCAATCCTATTGGCTGATTGGATCAGCCAATAGGATGAAAGCTCAATCCTATTGGCTGATTGCATCAGCCAATAGGATTTTTTCCACCTTAATTCCTATAGGCTGATAGAATTCCATCAGCCAATAGGAATTAAGTGTTCTTTATTTTGTGTAACTTAGTAGTTATTTTTTTGTAACAGTAATTTTTAATAGTAGATTTAAATAACTTGAGTAGGGTTAGGTTTTTAAATATGTAATATACAGGGAGTGCAGAATTATTAGGCAAGTTGTATTTTTGAGGATTAATTTTATTATTGAACAACAACCATGTTCTCAATGAACCCAAAAAAACTCATTAATATCAAAGCTGAATAGTTTTGGAAGTAGTTTTTAGTTTGTTTTTAGTTATAGCTATTTTAGGGGGATATCTGTGTGTGCAGGTGACTATTACTGTGCATAATTATTAGGCAACTTAACAAAAAACAAATATATACCCATTTCAATTATTTATTTTTACCAGTGAAACCAATATAACATATCAACATTCACAAATATACATTTCTGACATTCAAAAACAAAACAAAAACAAATCAGTGACCAATATAGCCACCTTTCTTTGCAAGGACACTCAAAAGCCTGCCATCCATGGATTCTGTCAGTGTTTTGATCTGTTCACCATCAACATTGCGTGCAGCAGCAACCACTGCCTCCCAGACACTGTTCAGAGAGGTGTACTGTTTTCCCTCCTTGTAAATCTCACATTTGATGATGGACCACAGGTTCTCAATGGGGTTCAGATCAGGTGAACAAGGAGGCCATGTCATTAGATTTTCTTCTTTTATACCCTTTCTTGCCAGCCACGCTGTGGAGTACTTGGACGTGTGTGATGGAGCATTGTCCTGCATGAAAATCATGTTTTTCTTGAAGGATGCAGACTTCTTCCTGTACCACTGCTTGAAGAAGGTGTCTTCCAGAAACTGGCAGTAGGACTGGGAGTTGAGCTTGACTCCATCCTCAACCCGAAAAGGCCCCACAAGCTCATCTTTGATGATACCAGCCCAAACCAGTACTCCACCTCCACCTTGCTGGCGTCTGAGTCGGACTGGAGCTCTCTGCCCTTTACCAATCCAGCCACGGGCCCATCCATCTGGCCCATCAAGACTCACTCTCATTTTATCAGTCCATAAAACCTTAGAAAAATCAGTCTTGAGATATTTCTTGGCCCAGTCTTGATGTTTCAGCTTGTGTGTCTTGTTCAGTGGTGGTCGTCTTTCAGCCTTTCTTACCTTGGCCATGTCTCTGAGTATTGCACCTTGTGCTTTTGGGCACTCCAGTGATGTTGCATCTCTGAAATATGGCCAAACTGGTGGCAAGTGGCATCTTGGCAGCTGCACGCTTGACTTTTCTCAGTTCATGGGCAGTTATTTTGCGCCTTGGTTTTTCCACACGCTTCTTGCGACCCTATTGACTATTTTGAATGAAACGCTTGATTGTTCGATGATCACGCTTCAGAAGCTTTGCAATTTTAAGAGTGCTGCATCCCTCTGCAAGATATCTCACTATTTTTTACTTTTCTGAGCCTGTCAAGTCCTTCTTTTGACCCATTTTGCCAAAGGAAAGGAAGTTGCCTAATAATTATGCACACCTGATATAGGGTGTTGATGTCATTAGACCACAGCCCTTCTCATTACAGAGATGCACATCACCTAATATGCTTAATTGGTAGTAGGCTTTCGAGCCTATACAGCTTGGAGTAAGACAACATGCATAAAGAGGATGATGTGGTCAAAATACTCATTTGCCTAATAATTCTGCACTCCCTGTAGTTAATTCTATCAGCCAATAGGAATTATGTGTTTTTTATTTTGAGTAACTTAGTTGTTATTTTTTTGTAACTTAGTAATTTTTAATAGTAGATTTAAATTACTTGAGTAGGGTTAGGTTTTTAAATATGTAATGTAGTTAATTTAATTGTTAGTTTAATGTAATTTTAGTATAATAGTTAGGGTAGGTTAATTAGTAGTTTAATATAGTTAAATGTAATTTTAGTATAATAGTTAGGGTAGGTTAATTAATAGTTTAATATAGTTTATTTTAATTCTAAAGGTAAGTTTAAATTTATTATAAGATAGGGATGTTGTAATTTTAATGTAAAGTTAGCGGGTTGTTAGGTTTAGGGTTTAATAGCTTAATTTAGTTTATGGCAATGTGGGGGGCTGGCGGTTTAGAGATTAATAGGTGTAGTAAGTGGTAGTGATGTGGGAGGCCAGGAGTTTAGGGGTTAATACATTTATTTAGTTGCGGCGGGGTCTGGGAGCGGGGGGATAGGGGTTAATTACTTTATTAGAGTTGCGGCAGGGTCAGGGAGCGGCGGGATAGGGGTTAATAACATTATGTAGGTGGCGGCAATGTCGGGGCGGCAGATTAGGGGTGTTTAGACTCTGGCTTATGTTAGGGTGTTAGGTGTAAACTGTTTTTCTAGCATAGAAATCAATGGGATATCGGGCAGCATCGAACATAAGCTTTTGCTGCTTTCAGACTCCCATTGATTCCTATGGCATCCACTGCCTTCAGGGTGGCGGATTGAAAACCAGGTACACTGGGCAGGAATAGCTGCGAGCGTACCTGTTAGAAGCTTGATAAATGGCAAAAGTTGTCAGATAGTGCCGAATTTGTATTCAGAACATCTGTAATGACGTAACCATCGATCTGTGTCGGATTGAGACCGGCGGATCGTAATGTTACGTCACAAGTTTCAACTTTTGCCGGTCTGTAGGCTTTAATAAATGTGTCGAATCAGGCTCGCCACAATTATGCTGCGGAATTCCAGCGTATTTGCGGTTGACGGCTTGATAAATATTCCTCAAGGAGGCAGCTGTTAATCAAAAACTGAAGAATCCCAAATCCTCAGTACATAGAAATAAGTGAAGCAAGATAGACTCGTAGTGCCACCAACTTAGAACCAGATTCTCCCATTGTTATATTATGGGGAATAAACCCCTTTAACAAACCACTTACTTTTAATGACCTCAATCCATATGAGGTAAGTTAGCTGCTATGTGTGGGTTGGAAATATTTTCCCATGGACGTCCTACAAGCAATCCCTTATTTCTGCAAGGTGTAGGATAGGTCCAATATATTGTATCACTCATGTAGTATGGTAGATATCTTTGTCCAGCACTGTCGTCACCTCTCAGCAGTGCAAGTGGTAACGGCAAAAGAAGTATTACAAACTAATAGTGAAGTACGTTTTATTAAAACAAACAACTAACACTCACAAACAAAACCTCAATCAATCACCTAGATTACAAGATTTGCGCTATAGAGGGTGCGAAACGAACGCAGCAAACAAAAGAGCTGCCATTTCAAGTTTCTAAAAAGCCACCTTGTGCGTGCAATATGGTGGCAATGAGCTCCATACCACACAAAATCGAAGTGCTGCTTTGACGTGCTCGTGCACGTTTTCCCTATAGACATCAATGGGGAGAGAGAGTTAGAAAAAAAACTAACACCTGTGATCGCGGAATGAAAATCTCCGTAAAGCAACCCCATTGATGTCTATGGGGAAAACAAAAGTTACATTTAAACCTAACATAAGCCCCACGTCTAAACACCACTAATCTGCCGCCCACGACATTGTCGACACCTAAATAAAGTGATTAACCCCTAATCTGCTGCTCCCGACATCGCTGCCACCTAAATAAAGTAATTAACCCCTAATCTGCCGCTCCCGACATCGCCGCCACCTAAATAAAGTTATTAACCCCTATTACATCGCTCTCTGACATCGCAGCCACTATATAAAGTTATTAACCCCTATTCCCCTGCACCCCAACATCACCCACACTATAAAAAGTTATTAATACCTATTCCGCCACTCCCAGACATTGCCGCCACTAAATAAAGTTATTAACCCCTAAACCTCTTGCCTCCCAAATAACTGTAACTAAATAAACCTATTAACCCGTAAACCGCCAGCCCCCCACATCGCAAAAACTAAATGAAACTATTAACCCAACTATAAGGGGATCATCAGGGGTTAGTGTTATTAGATTAGGTGTAATTGTTTTTATTTTGGATAATTTCGTTAGTTATTATTCGTAATTTAGTGTTTTTTATTTTTTGTAATCAAGTATTTTTTTTATTTTTTGTAGTTGTAGATTAAATTGTTAAGTGTTAGTTTTTTTTTAATGTGTAATTTCATTTATTTAATTGAAAGTTATTTTAATTTTAGTATAATAGTAATTTTAGTTTAATATATAGTTTAAAGTTAGGTTTTTTTAAATTCCCAGGTAAGTTTTTATTTATTTTAAGATAGGGATTTTGCAATTTTAATTTAAAGTTAGAGGGTTTTTAGGTTTCTGAGTTTTTTGCAATGTGGGGGGCTGGCGGTTTAGGGGTTAATAGGTTTATTTAGTGGGAGTGAGGTGGGTGGCCAGAGGTTTAGGGGTTAATAACTTTATTTAGTGGTGGCGAAGTCAGGGAGCGGCAGAATAGGG
This sequence comes from Bombina bombina, assembly GCF_027579735.1. Lineage (NCBI taxonomy): Eukaryota > Metazoa > Chordata > Amphibia > Anura > Bombinatoridae > Bombina > Bombina bombina. The sequence goes on from NC_069509.1 coordinate 189,813,813, forward strand.
GTTAATATCTTTATTATAGTGTGGGCGATGTTGGGGTGCGAGGGAATAGGGGTTAATAACTTTATTATAGTGCTGACAATGTCGGGGATTAGCAGAATAGGGTTTAATACATTTTATTAGTGGCGGCGACGTCGGGAGCGGCAGATTAGGAATTAATAACTTTAATATAGTGTTTGCGATGAGGGAGGGCCTCGGTTTAGGGGTTAATAGGTACTTTATAGGTGTTCGTGTACTTTGTAACATTTTAGTTATGAGTTTTGTGTCGCAAAACTCATAACTACTGGTCTCAGATTGCGCAATAGATCATGTTGGTATAGGCTGTAAAGCAAGCTGTTTAGCCTCACCGCAAAACTTGTAATGGCAGCGCTATGGAAATCCCATGCAAAAAAGTCATTTTTTTTGAGTGCGGGACTGACGTTGCATTACAGGCTAAAATGCTTGCGCTATAGCTATACCAACAAGACTGGCTGCGTTACTGTTTTAATGCTGAAATGGCTATTTTTTCAGTGTTAAAACACAAACGCAAAACTTGTAATCTAGGTGAGAATGAGGTAAGCAGTATTTTCCAAGAGGTTTGCCGGAATACAAGTGTATCAGTCCAAGTCCAGAATTGGTAATCACTCGATACACATAAAATTACATTCAGTAATCAGTCCCTGGCGTGTATTTAAGCATAAACATACAGTATGTATTTACTGGGAACACACAGTTCCAATAGACCGCAATGTAAAGGCAATTTTCAGTGTTGTTTTTTTTTCTAACACCCCACACCCGCACACTTTAAAGCCCCAAATCTGCCTAGTGCAAATGTTTTTTATTTTTAAAAAAATGCTACTTTTTTAAATGAAAACCAATAATGTTTTAGGGCATTTGGGGCACTTTTAGAAAATTAACCAGAGATCTAGGGGCCAATTTATCAAATAGCAGACAAACATGATTCACTGTAGCAAATCATGTCCGCCCGGCATTGCTAAATGCTAACAGCATACGCTGTCTGCATTTAACATTGCACAAGAATTTCTAGAGAAACACTTGTGCAATGCCTCCCTCTGCACATTCCCAGCCAATCGGTCACTAGCAGATGGTGTCAATCATCCCAATTGTACCTAAAAGGTGGCGGAGAAGGTAAGGAGTAGTGGTCATATGGGGCAGATTGCAGCATTCGAACAGCATTCGCTCAGCATTCGCTGCTTGGTAAATATATCCCCTAATCTCTGGTTAATTTTCTGAGTGCTAATTGCTACCACAAGCTCGCAGTAGCAATAACCAGACTCTTGTAATGGCTGGTTATATATTGCACACCCCCAAATGTGCAAATTTGTCTGTTTGCAGGGACACGATAATTCAGCGCTCCACTTGTAATCTAGCCCTATATCTTCCAACCTTATAAGGCTTTTATGTATAACTGGGCACAGGGAGCCTGCTTACCAAGCGAGATATGGTGACTTTAATGGCCAACACAGATACTGATTTTATTTGCCCTTTATCTACCAGAAGATTCAGCATGTTGCTGAATAACAATTTACAGCCCTCTAGAAAATAAGGTGTTAAAATAAAGTTAAAAACAAGACACCATGCCAAGTTTTTAAAAGAATATCTTTATTTATCATTGGGCTTATCGCTCATATTGCAAGTTAAAAGTACAATTGTGATTTATGCTAGAATAATTACCATGTTTTCAGAGCTCTGGTTTACTGTTTCATGCAGTGGCGGCTGGTGAATTATGAAGAAGGAGGTGCACTTAGCCCCTCCCCTGACCACACCCCTTGAAATAAAACCCCGCTCCTCAGATTGCTCACATATATATATATATATATATATATATATATATATATATATATAAAAATATAAATATAGGACAAGCGCACTCCAAGGGACTTAGCAAAAATCACTTTAATCAGTGTTATACAGCACAGTATAAAGAGTCTTATAACATATAATGTAGGCACCAATCATTATTCACAGGGATTGCACAGACCGCAACATGGTTGCCATAGCAACCTATATAACAATAAAGTTAGCGTGGAAATCACAAATATGTACAAACCAGGTGATATAATAAAATGGTGTACATGAATACCTAATAGAAACCAAAACACTGCAGTAAATAAGACAAAATTCTAAGCAGTAAGAGTGTTACACATGAGCAGTACAGATCACCCAAGGTTGCCATAGCAACCTAAAACGTGCAGAACGTACGGTACACTGCATGCTGTGTTAAATGCCTTGGTCCACAAAAAATCATTAATATAAGTGCCTAAGATACATCATACAATAATTACAGGGTCTAAACCACAATAAAAATTATTATTATTAAGTTACAGAGTTAGCAAGATGTTGAAACGTATTTGTCTTGGGCTGCAGACTCATTTTATTACTTTAAGTAATAATAAAATGAGAGTGTCTGCAGCCCAAGACAAATACGTTTCAACATCTTGCTAACTCTGTAACTTAGACACCCATGACACCACACACAAACTTATTCCAAAGCAGAGGCGTGTACTGGGGGAGGATATACATTGCTCTCTGACTTCAATGCCTCCCTGGCCGGTCCAGTGCAGTGCTAGCCCGCAGCAGGGCTAAAAGTAGAAGATACACTTACAATTTAGATGCCCATTTCTCCCGGGAGTCCCGGCCAAACCAGACTCCAGATGAGATCCAACTGGCTGCCTGCGCACTGAAATTTTTGGCGCGACTGAGCCAGCAAAAAAAAGAGAAAACTTAATAAAAAAAAGTGCTCCCTCTGCTGGCCGCCCATACAAATAGCCCAATTTGCACACTAAATAGTGTGCGATTAAGAGAGGTATAGGCTCAGTTATGGGCTGCACTGCAAGCATAGAGGAAAAATATGCAAATTTGTATGGCAGGCTATACTTCTCTACCGCACGTGCGGTAGAGAAGTATAATAGAGCATAGATGTATATAAAAGGTGGGTTTTTTTAAATAAAACTTGACAGTCTAGACTAGAAAAATTTTGGCTGAATAAATATAATTTTTCCAATAGGAGAAATTATATTTATTCATCTAAATAAATTATTTTCTTTCTTTTTCCCCCCTTTTATTTGGGTGTTCACGTGCGGGAGTGCTCAAATGGAGGAGCCTCCACTGGTTTCATGAAACATAAAAGTTGCACAAAACACATAATAAATACATTAAAAGTACAGTTGCACTCACAATAACACTGTCTAATAAAAATTATTAAAAAAAGAATATTATACACAAAGGTTATAAAGGCTCAAAGATATGAGATCAAAGGCATATAACTTTAACATAGAGATACACACATATAAACACACACACACACATATATAGACATATTTTTATATAGGTGCATTGGAGCCCTTTGCAGTTAAGTTGATGAAAATATTTCAAACCATATTTATGCAATATTCAGCTTTAATAAAGGTTTTAACTATGTATTTACTGTAAATTTCACATTTCAATTTCACATTTCAATGTTCTACACATAGCAGAATATTTTCTAAGTATTTCTAATTAGATATTCCTATATATATATTTATATATATATATATATATATATATATATTTATATATATATATATAAATATCCAAACACCAACTTGTTCCCACAGATAGACATCCGCCTGGGTGCAGACTTGAACACAATACAGGAACCAAAAAGATGCACTCTCAGGACTTTTAACAGAAAAGTAAAGATTACTTTATTTGTGGAACGTTTTCAGGGATCAAGTCCACTTCGTCAGCCTGACGAAGGGGACTTGATCCCCGAGAACGTTCCACAAATAAAGTAATCTTTACTTTTCTGTTAAAAGTCCTGAGAGTGCATCTTTTTGGTTCATATATATATATATATATAGAGGTATAGATATGTATTGTACCAAAATTCCATCAGATATAGGTAAAATATTTATTTATGAATAAATGGCACACATAATGTTATGTTAAAAAAATTGGATTGTGAAATATTCATATTTTCATGTTCGGTTAGTGCACGTGAGAATATGTCATTGGGTTTGCGTGAGAGTGGGGTGTTTTTTTCTCACTTTGTTTTTCCTTATTGACTTCTATGGGGGAATACATTAACGTGCACGTGATATTCTAACCTCTGCTTTTTGCACTTGTCGGGTTAGCGCGAGACTAAAAACAGTTTACTTTCAACTCATAATATGAGCACAACCCGACAAGCGCAAAAAGCTTACTTCTAGCAGAATTAACGCTCTAGTGGAAGCGTTAATTTGCGCTCCATTTATAATCTGGCCCAATGTGTCAAATGTGCAGCAGTTTTAAATTGGGTGAATTTATCATGAAACCAATAATTCCATCTTCATAGTGTTTGGTCTATATTCACTATAAATTACTTGCAAACATAGACACATGGGATATTTCTGAAATCAGTACAACATCATGAGGTAGATTTATCATACCCCGAGCGGACATGATTTGCTATAGCATACACTTTCGGCATTTAACATTGCACAAGCAGTTCTGGTGAACTGCTTGTGCAATGCTGCCCCCTGCAGATTCGTGGCCAATCGGCCGCTAGCAGGGGGTGTCAATCAACCCGATCATATGAGATTGCGCGGATTGTTGTCTGCCACCTCAGAGCTGGCGGACAAGTTGTGGAACAGTGGTCTTAAGACCGCTGCTACTTAACTCCTGTTTACGGTAAGCCTAAAGGCTCACGCGGAAACAGCTTCATTAGGAGCATTACAGGCCTTAATAAATCGGCCCCAATGAATTTAGCTGGAGGTATTTTTCTTTAGAACACAAGTTTTAAAGAAATGGTTATAAAGAAAACTGCAACAACAAATAATCCCCCTCCCCGCCCCCATTTTTCAGTATTAAATTTCTATTTATTGCTATTTTATATATCCATATGGGGCATAACTATAAAGACCTGTTTATCTGTTTACAAATGATGTATAATATAGAGAGTGGGCAATTAAGGTGAAACCAATAGTGAGCAAAAAATGCTGAAATTGCTTGTGATTTTAAAGGGACAGGAGAAACCAATTTTTATATAACGGCATTTCATAGACACTACTATAAAGAAGAATATGCAAAGACACTGATCTAAACATCCAGCATAAAACCTTGTAAAAACTTACTTAGAATCTCCCAGTGTAGCACTGAGATTAGGATAGGACAACTACTGAAAGGGTCTGAGAAAGCAGGAAGAGCAAACACTATCCCCTCCCCTGCATATGAAAAGACCCATTATAAAAACAGGAGCAAGCAGTAGTCTGTAGACATCGGTATACAACTGAAACTTTGGGGCTTGGTTAAGAGTCTGAAAATCAGCACAATGTTATTTAAGAATAAGCAAAACTATACATTGTTATAAAAACACTCCAAGATGGGCAATATAAATTATTCATCTACAAAACATTTATGTAAAGAAAAATCTAGTTGCATCTATTACATGCAGTTATATGAAAAATGGAGTATACTGTCCCTTTAATAAGGGACATTGTACAGTAGATGTTTGCCAGAAACAGCAGTTATGAAGCAGTGGTCACAAAGACCGCTGCTCCATAGCCTGTCCGTCTGCTCTGAGCAGGCGGACAGACATCACCGGAAATCAACACGATCGAGTATGATCGGGTTGATTGACACCCCCCTGCTGGCGGCCTATTGGCTTGTGAGCTGCTGGTGCAATGCTGAATACGGCGAACGTATTGCTCGCCGTATTCAGCGAGGTCTGGTGGACCTGATCCGCGTGTTGGATCAGGTCTGCCAGCCCTTGATAAATAGGGGCCATTGGCTCTTGGGTAAAGATCTGATGAGAGAGGGAGGATGCACACTTTTATAGTGTAAGAGTATTACAGTCTGTTTCTTTTCTGTGAAGATCTACTGTCAGACCTGATGCACATTCTAAAACTTTTGTATCCAGAAATACAACACTCTCTTCACTAGTCTCTAATAATGTTAATGTCTTGATGCATTGATTGTATACATTTTGTAATGACCACTTGATGGAGGAATAGGGGGGTAGTTATCAAGCCGTCTACTTTACCTGCCTTCGCCGGTTCAATACGCCCGCCTAAGCTCGCCTACCATCGCCGCGGACCTTCAAAATTTCGCCTAAGTTATCAAAAAAGCTGTCAAAAAGCCGCGCACCAAGTACGGGGCGATGAGCAGTGGACTGTGAGAGTTATCACTCATCCGATCTCGCTGCTCTTCTGCTTTTTGACAGCTTTATTGATACCCCTGTCACTAAACACCCACACTAACTACACTGTTCTACACCCTATACCGGCACCCCCGGAGCCCCCCGCAACTAAATAAAGTTATTAACCCCTAAACCACTGCTCCTAGACCCCGCCGCAACTCTTATAAATGTATTAACCCCTAAAACGCCGCTACCGGAGCCCACCGCCACATATATAATACCTATTAACCCCTAAACCGCTGCTCCCGGAGCCCACCGCCACCTACATTATACCTATTAACCCCTAAACAGCCGCTCCCGGAGCCCACCGCCACCTACATTATACCTAGTAACCCCTATCCTTCCCCCCTATACCGCCGCCACCTATAATAAAGTTATTAACCCCTATCCTGCAGATCCCGGACCTCGCCGCAACTAAATAAATAGTTTAACCCCTAAACCGCCGCTCCCAGACCCTGCCGCAACCTATATTAAATTTATTAACCCCTAATCTGCCCCCCTACACCGTCGCCACCTATAATAAATTTATTAACCCCTATCCTGCCCCCCCTACACTGCAGCCACTGTAATAAAATGATTAACCCCTAAACCTAAGTCTAACACTAACCCTACCACCCCCCTAACTTTAAATAAATCTAAATAATATTTCTCCTATTAACTAAATTAATCCTATTTAAAACTAAATACCTTTAAAATAAACCCTAATTTAGCTACAATATAAATAATAATTATATTGTAGCTATTTTAGGATTTATTTTTATTTTACAGGCAAATTTCAATTTATTTTAACTAGGTACAATAGCTATTAAATAGTTATTAACTATTTAATAGCTACCTAGTTAAAATAAAGAGAAATTAACCTGTAAAATAAAAACTAACCTAAGTTACAATTACACCTAACACTACACTATACTTTAATAAATTATTCCTATTTAAAACTAAATACTTACCTGTAATTAATAATTACATTGTAGCTATTTTAGGATTTATATTTATTTTACAGGTAACTTTGCATTTATTTTAGCTAGTTAGAATAGTTATTTAATAGTTATTAACTATTTAATAACTACCTAGCTAAAAGAAATACAAAATTACCTGTAAAATAAATCCTAACCTAAGTCGCAATTAAACCTAACACTACACTATCATTAAATTAATTAAATAATTTAGCTACAAATAACTACAATTAAATACAATTAAATAAACTAACTAAAGTACAAAAAATAAAAAAGCTAAGTTACAAAAAATAAAAAAAATAAGTTACAAACATTTTAAAAATAGTACAACAATTTTAAGCTACTTACACCTAATCTAAGCCCCCTAATAAAATAACAAAGCCCCCCAAAATAAAAAAAATGCCCTACCCTATTCTAAATTAAAAAGTTACCAGCTCTTTTACCTTACCAGCCCTTAAAAGGGCCTTTTGCGGGGCATGCCCCAAAGAATTCTGCTCTTTTGCCTGTAAAATAAAAATACAACCCCCCAACATTAAAACCCACCACCCACATACCCCTAATCTAACCCAAACCCCCTTAAATAAACCTAACACTACCCCCCTGAAGATCATCCTACCTTGAGTCGTCTTCAGCCAGCCGACCACCGATGGAACTGAAGAGGAGATCCGGAGCGGCAGAAGTCATCATCCAAGGGGCGCTGAAGAAGTCTTCCATCCGATGAAGTCATCATGCAGGCGGCGCTGAAGAAGTCTTCCATCCGGGCGATGTCATCTTCCAAGCGGCGTCTTCAATCTTCTTTCTGCCGACTCGGAACATACTTTTTCCCCGACGGCTGAATGAAGGTTCCTTTAAGGGACGTCGTCCAAGATGGCGTCCCTTCAATTCCAATTGGCTGATAGGATTCTATCAGCCAATCGGAATTAAGGTAGGAAAAATCTGATTGGCTGATTGAATCAGCCAATCAGATTGAAGTTCAATCCGATTCAGAGTGAGCTTGCATTCTATTGGCTGTATTTATTTCTTGAAACCGCAGTTAATCAGTGGTATATCCACATAGTAGAGGTGGTAGAAACCAAAATAACAAAGTAATGTTATCCTAAGTATTATTAAAGTCCTGACTTTTACAATTGATATATAAAGACTAGATAGGTCTTCTGGATCATATCTTCTATACTTTTTGGACTAATTTAATAAATTACTGATGCTTTGTGCTTTTATATTTGTTGCATCTGTTGGAAAATGATAAATGAATCTACCTTTAAAGAAAAAATATCTGAATTAATGCTACAGAAAATGAATTTGATTAATTTGTCAGGTTAAAGCTGTTACTCTGAAGTCTGGAAATTCTGATTGTCAGGTGGGAAAGGCTTTAAAAAAATGTCAACTTTACACTCTTCAATAAGGATTTAAGTGTTTATTTCATAATGAAATATGGGAAGATTCAGTGTAAAATGTATTTGTTATCTACCATCAAAATTTATGTTCTTCTGGTCTTCATGATGAGTGCTGAGCATTATTTTGTAGGTTTAGGGCAGGGTTTTAAAAGTGTGGGGCGGAGGAGCAGTGACACAATATTCTATGGATACTAAAAGCAATACCTGACTTTGGTAAAGCATAGCATGTTTTTAAGTGCAGACAATTACACTTGCCATGTAGTGGTGAAATAAAGTAAAGGATGAGATATAGGTGGTTGAAAGGTCAAAAACGTTAAGAGACTGCACTTTGTTTATTATCTTGATCAGTAACTGGTGTTTAACACAGGAAAGGGAAAGTACAAATAAAAACATGAGCAGAATCAGCTCTTGAGGTCTGTGGGGCCTATTTATTAAAGGTCTTGTGGACCTGATCCGACATTGCGGATCAGGTCCGCAAGACCTCGCTGAATGTGGAGAGCAATATGCTCTCCGCATTTAACATTGCACCAGCAGCTCACAAGAGCTGCGGGTGCAACGCCGCCCCCTGCTGACTCAGGGAGGTGTCAATCAACCCGATCGTACTTGATCGGGTTAATTTCTGGCGATTCCTGTCCGCCTCATTAGAGCAGGCAGACAGGGTTATGGAGCAGCGGTCTTTAGACCGCTGCTTCATAACTGGTGTTTCTGGCGAGTCTGAAGACTTGCCAGAAACACGGGCCCACAAGCTCCGTTCAGAGCTTGATAAATGGGCCCCTATGTGTAAACACAGAATCAGATGTAAATTTCCGAAATTAAAACTAAAAATAAATATTACAATTTTAATATCTATTGTGGGGATCGCTGTCTTGCATATTTCGTCAGAGGGGAGGCCCCCTGCCTAAGACTTTGAATTGCCAATGGTTTAGGGTAATGGTTATGGTTTTGAGTAACCTTGTATAAAAAAAAACTTTAAATATTTTTTTATTATTATTATTATTATTTGAGGGTTAATAAGAGTTTGATCCAGCAGTGACAATGTAAAATATAACATTCCTAGACAGGTGGCATAAGATTACAATAATGGGATTTCAGAGGGGCTTCATTTAAAGTGAAGATCATTTTCGTAATTAATACAGTATCGCTACACCTATATTTCTTTCATGTAATTGGCAAGAGTCCATGAGCTAGTGACATATGGGATATACAATCCTACCAGGAGGGGCAAAGTTTCCCAAACCTCAAAATGCATATAAATACACCCCTCACCACACCCACAATTCCGTTTTACAAACTTTGCCTCATATGGAGATGGTGAAGTAAGTTTGTGCTTGTTTTTTATGATTGTTTCTATGATAAGAGCTTCTAAGCATTCTGAAGCCCAATTCCTCTCAGAGTACAGTGTTTGTCAGAGGGATGTGAAGAGAGAATCGCCTATTGATTTTATGGTTTTCCTTGCAGGAAATCTTTTCAAGGGTTCTCTGTTATCGGTCGTAGGGATTCATCTCCTACCTCCCTTTTCAGATTGACGATATACTCTTATATACAATTACCTCTGCTGATAGTTTTCAGTACTAGTTTGGCTATCTGCTATATGTGGATGGGTGTCTTTCGGTAAGTATGTATCATTATTTAAGACACTCTCAGCTATGGTTTGGCGGTTTATGTATTAATATAAAGTTTTAAATATATGTATTTTACTTATATTTGCCATGAGTCCGGTCTATGTGTATTTCTCTTTACAGTCCAAACAGTTTCAGTATAGGAATCATGTTTGGGAAGTTTATTTAAACTTTTTTCTTACCTAGGGTTCAGTCTTTTTCTAATTTGACTTTCATTTTTTCACGGGCAAAGCTAGGCACGCTAGGGTGCAAAATGCTGTTTTTTATTGCATCATTCTTGGTGCAAAATGTTTTGGCGCAAAGTTGCACCTTTGATGGCACAAATTTCATAATTTCCTGCGTCTTTGTTGATGCTAGTTGTTTTAGCGCGAAATCGCGTTTGTTAGGACACGAGTTGTGTCATTTCCTGGTGTTAGTTTTGCGTAAAAAACGTTTAACTTCTTTTTGCGTAATGCGTCATTCTTGGCGCCAAATTTTAGTTATTTTACCCCTCACCTTCTTTTGCTCGCTGTTTTCATGAACTTTGAAAGCTATTATGCCTGCTTTGTTTTTCACTACTGAAACTGTTTCATTGTGGAAATTGAATGTTTTGCCTAATGTTATTTTTCTTTTTATGTTACATTTTGAGAGATGTCTCATTCTGATCCTGATTCTGATGTTACTGTAGAAACTATGATGCCATGGAACACAATTCTACAAAGCTAAGTGTGTTCTTTTCATTTTTTAAGCTGTTGTTATTTCTTCAGCTCAATTATGTGTCATTTATTATGTTTTATGCTAGCAATGTTTCTACATGTACAATAACATTTACTGTTTTTTATGTACTTGATTTAATCTGCAAACATCACATGTTGTTGCTTATATCATAAAAGGTTATGACTGCTATTATGCCTTTAAGTAAACTTACCAGGTCTTTTCAAAATTGTTAAGATTTAATTAATTTTGTTCTGATCATCAGCATATTTAAGTTTATTCTACTGATGAAGGTTTCTTTGGCTCAAAGGATCCTGTATCAGACAGTTTGTTAAGGACGTCATCCCTTGCATTGAAGATTCAGTTTACGGCGATAACCGTAAGAAGAGGAGCTCTGCGTCAGATGTCTTTAGGATGGACCCGCTCCGCGCCGGCTGGATGAAGATCGAAGAGGCCACCTGGATGAAGACTTTTTGCTGCATGGATGAGGATTTCGCCGGATGGATCCTTCAAGCGGGACTTAAACAACTGTAATTGGATCGTCTTGGGGTTAGTGTTAGTTTTTTAAGTTTTTTTTTGGTTAAATGCCCTTTTAAGGGCAATGCCCATACAAATGCCCTTTTCAGGGCAATGGTTAGCTTAGGTTTTTTTAGAGTTAGGGATTTTGTTTGGGGGGGTTGGTTGTGGGGGTGGTGGGTTTTACTGTTGGGGGGTGTTTGTATTTTTTTCCAGGTAAAAGAGCTGATATCTTCGGGGCAATGCCCCACAAAAGGCCCTTTTAAGGGCCAATGGTAGTTTATTGTAGGTTAGTTTTTTTTATTTTGATAGAACTATTAGATTAGGTGTAATTCTTTTTATTTCTGATAATTTGTTTGTTATGTTGTGTAATGTATATTTTTAGGGGGTGTTTTTTAAAGTAAAAGAGCTGTTTATCTCAGTGCAATGCCTTACAAAAGGCCCTTTTAAGGGCCCCCCTAAAGGCCCTTTTAAGGGCCCATGGTAGTTTGGGGGGTGGGGGTTTGTATAGTGTTAGGGGGTGTTTGTATTCTTTTTAAAGTAAAAGAGCTGCTTATCTCAGGGCAATGCCCTACAAAAGGCCCTTCTAAGGGCCCCCCAAAAGGCCCCTTTAAGGGCCCTTGGTAGTTTGGGGGATGGGGGTTTGTTTAGTGTTAGGGGGTGTTTGTATTCTTTTTAAAGTAAAAGAGCTGGTTATCTCAGGGCAATGCCCTACAAAAGGCCCTTTTAAGGGCCCTTGGTAGTTTATTCTAAAGTAGGGTTTTATATTTTGGGGTGTTTTTTTTAAGGGTATTAGAATAGGATTAATCTTATATATATATATATATATATATATATATATATATATATATATATATATATATATATATATATATATATATTTATATATATAATTTTGTTGTTTTTGTAATGATAGTTTTTTATTTTTTGTAATGGTAGTTTTTTATTTTTGGTAATGTTAGGTTTTAGTGTAAGGCAGGTTAGGTTTTATTTCACAGGTAAGTTTATATTTATTTTAACTGTGTAGTTAGTAAATAGTTAATACATATTTACTAACTAGTCTACCTATTTAAAATAAATAAAAACTTACCTGTGAAATAAAAATAAAATCTAAGCTAGCTACAATATAACTATTAGTTATATTGTAGCCAGCTTAGGTTTTATTTTACAGGTAAGTATGTATTTAGTTTTAAATAGGAATTATTTAGTTAATAATTGTAAATGGAATTTAGATCTAATTTAATTATGTTAAAATTAGGAGGGGGTTAGGTTTAGGTTTAGGGGTTAATATAGTTTAATTTAGCTTGTTGCAATGTGGGGGACTGACGGTTTAGGGGTTAATAGGTTTATTTAGTTAATAAGTGTAAATTTAATTTAGCTATATTTGTATTATGTTAAAGTTAGGGGGTGTTAGGGTTAGGGTTACGTTAGGGTTAGGTTTAGGGGTTAATATAGTTTAATTTAGCTTGTTGCGATGTGGGGGGCTGGCGGGTTAAGGGATAATAAATGTGGTATAGTGGCGGCGATATCTGGAGCAGCAGATTAGGGGTTAATAATTTTATTTAGGCAGCAGCGATATTGGGAGTGGCAGATTAGGGGTTAATAACTGTAGGCAGGCGTCTGCGATGTTGGGGGGAACAGATTTGGGGTGTTTAGACATAGGGTTTATGATAGGGTGTTAGGTTTAAACAATATTTTAATTTCCCCATAGACATCAATGGGGCTGCGCTACGGAACTTTTGTTTCCGCAATCGCAGGTGTTAGGGTTTTTTTTGCCGGCTCTCCCCATTAATGTCTATGGGGAAGTTGTGCACGAGCATGTCTCAGCAGCGCTCTGATTGTATGCGGTATGGAGCTCAACGCAACCATATCGCACGCAAAAGGTGTATTTTTGAGAACTTGTAATAGCAGCGCTATAGAAAATGAAATAACGTAACTTTTGTTGCGTTCATTAATTTCATTATAGCGCTCAAAACTCGTAATCTAGCTGTATGTTAATAATCCTTTTCAAACCTGGATTTTAACATTTTTGCTTTGAGTTTTTTTCCTATTCAGTATACTATCTGTATGATATTCTAGAGAATGGCTATTCTGATTCCCTCTTGGGACTGTACTACTATTTCTATGGAAATTGGTACTTGTTTTCAGGATACTTTAGAGTTTGAATATAACCTTAGTAGAGCATAATCACGTACTGTTTATATTTTTAGCTCATCTTTATCTGTGGCTTACATTACTGTTCTCTCATAGTTTGTTGAACAGTTAGCATATGCAGTTTTGGATTCTTAAGTATATAACTCTGTTTAATGATGTATTCATTTATTTATGTTTACTATATCTATTATTATGATTTCAAATATATTTTATTATCTCTCTCTTGTTAGGATAATAATTTGTTTGATTTCTATTATATCCACTATTTCTGGAGATGTGAGGTTTCCAAATAATATTTTAGAACTCTGTGCTATTTTTTCAGAGCTCTTTCAGGCTTGGTCTCTTTTAGGAGAGACATTTTTCATTTTTTTTATTTCAGACAGACAATATCACATCTGTGGTATTTGTCAATCAACAATAGGGACTTGTAGTTCCTTAGCAATTAAGAAGTATCTTGAATATGTTCTTAGATGGAATTTATCTCCTGTCTATTTTCTAAGATTTTCAACATTTGGGAGGTGGATTATTATTATTATTACAAGTTATTTGTAGAGCACCAACAGATTCTGAAGCACTATAAACAAAGGGGGAGTACAACAAAACAATTATAGGGATCAATGGGTAGAGGGCCCTGCCAAGAGTTGCACTGTTGTAGTCAGCTCTTAAGAAGGTGATCTATAAACAGCTGGACTCTTAGGCTTACATGCTAAGGGGATTCAGGGGATAGCAATGGAGGAGTGGAACTGGTATAAAGTAAGGTTAGCATAGGTTGTATGCATCCCTGAACAGTAGAGTCTTTAGGGAACGCTTGAAGTTTCAAAACTAGGGGAGATTTCTGTGGAGCGAGGCAGAGCATTCCAAAAGATGGGAGCCAGTCTGGAGAAGTCCTGTAAACAGGAGTGTGATGAGGTAACCAGAGAGGAAGAGAGGAGGAGGTCATGAGCAGAGCAAAGGGGACGGGAGGGAGAGTATCTGGAGACAAGGTCTGAGATGTAGGGGGAGCAGTGCAGTTGAGGGCTTTGTATGCCAGAGTGAGAATTTTGTGTTTGATCCTAGAGGCAAGCGGAAGCCAGTGAAAGGATTGGCAGAGAGGTGCAGCAGATGAAGAGCAATGTGTAAGGAAGATGAGTCTGGCAGAGGCATTCATTATGGATTGTAAAGGAGCTAGGCGGCAGGTGGGGAGACCAGAGAGGACAGAGTTGCAGTAATCGAGGTGGGAAAGAATGAGAAAGTGGATTAGAATCTTAGTTGTGTCTTTTGTAAGGATGTGTCTAATTTTAGAGATATTTTTAAGGTATAAGCGGCAGGCTTTAGCCAAGGACTGAATGTGAGGAGTGAAAGATCTGAGTCAAATGTGACCCTGAGACATCGGGCATGCGGGGTAGGGGTAATGATGGAGTTGTTGACAGTTATAGAGAGATTGGGGGTGGAGATTTTGGAAAAAGGGGGGGAAATGAGGAGCTCAGTTTTGGAGAGATTTAGCTTGAGGTAGTGAGAGGACATCCAGGAAGAGAGTTGAGAAAGACAGTTAGTGACACGGGTTAGCAAGGAAGGAGATAGGTCTGGTGCAGAGAAGTAGATTTGGTTGTCGTCGGCATACAAATGATATTGGAAACTGTGGGACTTTATTAGGGTGATGACGTGTAGATTGAGAAGAGAAGAGGACTGAGGACAGAGCCTTGAAGTACTCCAACAGAAAGTGGTGATGGGGCAGAGGAGGCCCCAGAGAAGGCTACACAAAGGTACAGTTTGACAGGTAGGAAGAGAGCCACAAAAGTGCTGTGTCACAGATGTCGAAGGATTGGAGGGTTTGGAGCAAAAGAGGGTGGTCAGCAGTGTCAAAGGCTGCATACAGATCAAGGAGGATAAGCAGAGAGAAGTGGCCTTTTGATTTTGTTGTAAGTAGGTCGTTGGTAATCTTAACAATTGCTGTCTCTGTGGAGTGATGGGGAAGAAATCCAGATTGCAGTGAGTCATGAATGGAGTTTAAAGAAAGGAAATTGGATAGGTGTGCATATACTAGTTTTTTGAGAAGCTTTGAGGCAAGAGGGAGGAGGGAAATAGGGTGTTAGTTGGATGGGGAGGTAGGATCAAGGGAAGGTTTTTGAGGATAGGTGTGACCAGTGCATGTTCCAGCGATGAGGGAAATATACCGGTGCTGAGGGAGAGGTTGAAAATGTGTGTTAGTATAAGGGTAAGGGTAGCAGAGAGGGAGGGGAGTAGCTGTGAGGGCATAGGGTCAAAGGGAAAGGTAGTGAGTTAAGAGCACAGTATAAGTGCAGAAACTTCTTTCTCAGTAACAGGGAAAAATGAGCTAAGTTTAAGGTTATGTGGGTTGTGGTTGAGTGAGAGCATTTGAGGGGGGGGAGAATGGAATTATGTTGAGAGCTGATTTCATTTCTGATGGAATCAATTTTGTTATTGAAGTGGCTGGCAAAGTCTAGAGCTGACAGAGAAGTTGTATTAGGAGGTGGGGAGGGCAGAGGAGAGTATTGAAAGTGGAGAACAGACGTTTTGGGTTTGAAGAAAGATTAGAGATAAGAGTAGAGAAGTAGTGTTGCTTATGGAGATTAAGGGCAGAATATTAGAGTTCAAGATGAATTTGTAATGAAGAAAATCAGCTGAACTCTGAGATTTTCTTGAGTGCTGTTCAGCAGTATGGGAACATCCGATTATCTCAATTTCACAGGTACCTTTTCAGGTCCAGGGATCCTCAGGTGGAGATGGTGGATGCATTAGCAGTGTCTTGGTTTTGCAACCTGACAACATCTTTCCACCTCTGTTTTTTTTTTCTTCCAAAGTTGATTTCCAAGATCATATTGGAACTGCGTCATGTGTTTCTGATAGCATCAGCATGGTCTCACAGGTTTGGTATGTGAATCTTGTTCGGATGTCCAGTTTCCATCCTTCGACGCTTTCTCTTTGGCCAGCCCTCTTGTTTTAGGGGCTATTTTTCCATTGGGATCTCAAATTACTAATTTGGGGGTATGGAAATTGATTACTGTTCATTTATAGGGTGCCATGTACTAAGCATCGAATTGACCCTTCGTCTGTATTTCCGCGTCAAAATTCGCTCAGGATCTGCATCTCGTATTTACCAATCCGGGATTGAATTGAAAAAACACTATTTTTCATCAGCTATCATCATTTTACGCAACTAACCCTTTTTCCACTTACTACATGTTCGATCGCACGGAAATTCGCTTTAATCAGAAATTATGAATATTACAAGTAATCCGTCCGCTACAACTTTCACTCTAACTTCACGTGATTTGCTTCACGACCATTTAGGTAGCGAATACAATAGAAAACTATAGGGGGTATCAACCTGACACCAGGTTGAAGTACTTAAGTGAAAGGACTAGAGTAAAATAGTTTCTTTATTGGTTTTTGGATCACTGAATGAAGATGGAGACACTTTTACATATGTTTCTATTCAGATTGATTCAATTACGAGGAAGAAGGGCTATACAGGCACCGGATGAAAACAATGGATTGCAAAGGAGGAGAGGTAGAAGAATCAGAGTCCCTTGAGTTTTCCTTACACGTATGGGTTTTGAAGCCATTTCTGATCGGGAGATTATCCAGAGATTCCGTTTGGACAGAGAAGCTATTATGGAACTTTATAGTGAAATAGCAGAATACCTGGAGCCTATGACAGTGTGTTCACAAGCCATACCCGGACTATTAAAACTGTTGGCAGCCTTACACTTTTTTGCAACTGGTTCATTCCAAGCTGTGTCTAGCATCATAATTGGCATCAGCCAGTCTGTTTTTTTGAGGCACCTAACGAAAGTCATTGATGCATTGATATTCGTCTTTCCAAGGTACGTGTGCCTTCCATCGACTCCTGAAGATTGGCAATCTGTGAAGTCTAACTTTAATAGAATGTCCAGAATGCCCAATGTCCTTGGAGCCTTCAATTGCACACATGTTGCAGTCAAACCATCACGAGAACGTGAGGAAGTTTACAGGAACCGAAAACTGTACCATTCTCTCAACGTTCAGATGGTGTGTGACCATAACATTAAAATAATCAGTGTCCATTCTAACTTCCCTGGATCCTGTCATGATTCGTATATCTTGTGTCACTCTGGTTTATATCGTACGTTTGAGGATGGAGAGATGCCTGAAGGATGGCTGTTAGGTAAATAATTGTTTTTTTTATCTATATAAAATATAGTTGTATTTTAATTGTCACTTTAATTATGTTATTGAGTTTGATGATGATATATGTAACTCAATAACATACTTAATTGTCTTTAAATTTATCATCTTTATCATATTATAAATGTTAATCTTTATTTTTTTAATTTTTCATAGGGTCGGTGGTTATTTCAGTAGAGAATGGTTATTCACACCATATAATAATCCTCGAAGAAGATGTGAGGTTAAATTCAATGAGGCACACCGATCCACCCGAGGAATCATCGAGAGAGCTTTTGGATTGTTAAAAATGTGCTTTTGTTGTCTTGACCATTCAGGTGGTGTGATGCAGTATGCTCCAGAAAAGGTTGCAAAAATAATTCTGGTATGCTGCATTCTTCATAACATAGCGATAAGAAGAGGATGTGAAATTGAGGATGCTAACGAAATCTCCTTTGAGTACTTCCCGGAGGTCATCTATAATGATGCACCAACAAGACAGGCCATTAACACTAAAAATTATGTTGCAGAAAACTATTTTAATGATTGATTTCATAAATAAAATTTATTCACATGATTTATATTTTTATGTCATTTAAATAAAAATATAAAATTTAAATTGTGAATTTGTGAATAATTTTTTTTTTCCATCAGATAATGTTTCTGAGAGTGTGCATTTTTAAAAAAAAACTTTTATAATTGTATGAATTGTATCAATATGACGCATGTTTTCAAAAGTTATCCATAAAGTAACTGACTGATTTTATTCAAAACGATTATTTGAATAGACATCCTTAGATGATCAAAATATCAATATACACATATGTATTTATTTTTTGAAGGATAACATAAAAGACCAGTCTTATTTTTTCTAACCTCAAAATAGATGTGACTGTAATATAAAGTCTATAAATTCAAATTAGTATCTATTATATATAAATTAAAAAAATGTAATTATAAAATCTAAATCTTTATTAGCCCATGCTGATAATGTGTGTATATAACCCTTAAAAATCAATATCAATACAATTTTTTAAAGATGTCATATTAGCGATTGATTAATAATCAAACTTTATTTTTCATTTAAAAAATACATATTATATAACTATCTAAACAAAATATTAATAACGATCTATAATTACATGACTCTATATCCTACATTACAAACTAACATAAATTATTCTATTGATAACTACATTGAACTTACACTAACAAATATACTGAAAACTTAAATTACATTTAAAGGGACACTGAACCCACATTTTTTTCTTTCGTGATTCAGATAGAGCATGACATTTTAAGCAGCTTTCTAATTGACTCCTATTATCAAATTTTCTTCATTCTCTTGGTATCTTTATTTGAAATGCAAGAATGTAAGTTTAGATGCCGGCCCATTTTTGGTGAACAACCTGGGTTGTCCTTGCTGATTGGTGGATAAATTCATCCACCAATAAAAAAGTGCTGTCCAGAGTTCTGAATAAAAAAAAAGCTTAGATGCCTTCTTTTTCAAATAGATAGCAAGAGAACAATGAAAAATTGATAATAGGAGTAAATTAGAAAGTTGCTTAAAATTGCATGCTATATCTGAATCACAAAAGAAAAAAATTGGGTTCAGTGTCCCTTTAACTTTAATTATTATTCACATATTCTTTTTTTATCTGAAAATGATAAAAAAAAACCTAGACTGACAATAAATAGTACAACTTTAACTTTATACTTTATACTTTAACTTTATATATTATTATATGTAAATATTTTTAACACTTTACAAAAATATAATAATGTTGGTAGAAACACTGAATAACGCGAGATTTAGAAGCTTTAGAGATGCGACACACCCATTTAGAAAGTTGCTATGCGACCAGGAAGGATGAAGAGACTTACACCATTCACATCTGGGGAAATGATAATTCTAGTGTATGTTATGGACCGATATTTTCCTAAATGCTTAGGGGGTGTCCGAGGAGTCATGCAAGATAAAAGGGACAAACTATATACGAAATGATAAGCAGAATGTATTGTGTATCAAAAATTAAAAGGACCAGACGTCAATGTTTAAGATGCTACAGTGATCTTAGACGTAGAGAACCATAATATTACCCATCCATTAGGAGACTTTTAAGGACATGTAAGTTTATTAAATTGTTTTTATATTAATATAAGGTTGTAAGCTATTTCGAATCTAATACTCCAAAAAGAAATTGCAATGCATGACGCTGAAACTAAAATATGCTTTTTATTCAAATTATTTAATTAAAAAGAATAAAACAATTATTATTGTTTTAAATGATAAATTATTTAAAAATGTCAGCATCAATATGAACCATGAAAGAATAAATTGATTTAAGTGTACCATAATGATAGTTTTTATGTACATACAGGCTTTTTCTTGGTATCTATTAACATTATGATTTATGGTTTTCTAATTTCTAATTTTAAAGAAATTCTAAAAACTATAAACATATGTAAGATATACAATTGGAACAAACTAAGAAACAATTATGTATGGATGAAACTTTAACTTACAAAATTTTAACTTATATTACAACTTATTTTATTTATAAAACTATTTACAATACATGTTTAAAAATAATAATTTAGGAATCATCCTGCATACATCATCAACTATTATACTGTACTTGATCATTGCTTTACACTTGTGGAATACAAATCAAAATAGAATATTTATTATTGAACTTTATCTATTGTACATGTAAAATTACAGGTACCTTTTTAAAAATAAAAATAAAATAGCAAAAATAGATTTTGTAATCTTGTTTTGGATATCTGTATTCACTATTTCAGATAAGAAGAAAGAAAATATTTGTGATGCTCCTCCTCTACGTTATGTAAGGCCTATTCTAAATTTGACACCTTGAAGTGGGGCTAGATCCCCGCCCTTGCCACTGTCTTTGCTTGACAGAGAATTGTATCCACAGAAAGGAGGTGTCAGGCACCTAACAATCGTACATACACCTCAAGGTAGAAAAGGAACCATGAATTAAATATCTAGAGTTATAGAACTTATTAACATAATGATTAGGATTTTTTTGGTATTAACAGAAACCAATAAAAGAGTGTTGAAAATGAAGATAAACAGGTTCAGAAGAATATTTCAATTTTCTTCTACAGAAGGTATTTTTCTAATATTTGGTACCATTACAAATATTACAGTGAAAATTTTGTAATTGTGTTCTTCTGTAATCTTTCATAGATAGTGACAATAAGGAAAATAATGCTCCTCAAAGGATGTCAGTAACTTCACCCTCAATGCAACTAGGTAAATGTTTGTTATTGGTAAATGTACTCTATTAATAAAGATTATAATACAATCTAACAATCTATATATCTATTGAAATATAAATATATATTACAGATGCAAGTAGTGAGAAAAACTCAACTAATAATTCTGATACTGATAATGACTTGGAAATATCTAAGGTTGCTAAATCTACACAGACAAGTCCAGCTATGGGAAAATTCCTCCTCTAATCTAAATGGTATTAATTTATTGATAACTGCTTTTTAACACCCTTTTTTTAGAAAAATTGTGTGACAATCTTTAATTTTTTTAAACATTTTTTTTTTCTTATCTAGATTCCGGGTTACAAGTTGCATCACAAGTACAATCCTCTGTTTGTGAAGAAATTAAACAAATAATGGATTCTATAAAGAATTTAAATATCCAGGTTCAAAATCTCTACAAAACTTATGTTATGAAAAACATATAAGTAATTATTGAATTTTAATATTGTAATATTTACAGTTTTGATACTGTTTATATATATATATATATATATATATATATATTCTAAGAATATTTGTGCGATATAAATAGATATGTAATTTGCCCTTTGATGACATTACAATTGTCACTTTTTATGTTAAAAAGGTAAATTTCAACCAAAAAATGTCTGTAGTGGCCTTGAGGACCCTCATTTTTTTTAATAATGCCTTTTTGTTTCATAATTTTTAAAAATTATGTTTTAATAAATTTTAATTTTGTTCAATTTGATTTGTCTTTGTGTCACATTATTTTAAAACCTTTAAATGATTCCAAGTTAATTTTGAAAAAAAAAAATAATAAATTAAATAAAAAAGAAGAAACTTTAATAAACATATGTACAAATAACAATAATAATATATTTTGGATCAACAAAAAATAAAAATAATAACTTAAACGATTCAAATAACTGCACTAATGGAACCTTTGTCTTTTAGGATCTGGCGACTCTTGGTTCTGATGTCTATCTCTTATTATCTAACATAGACTGCATAGTAGTTTCAGCCATCTGCATGTTATTTTCGGCTATTGCCAAGGCCCTGGTTATTTGTTGAGTCCTTTTCCTGTCCATGTCCATTTCTCTTTGCCACTGAAAGATTTCACGGTCCAGTTCCAATCGTTGCTGGTTGTAGTTATCAAATCTTTCTAAATGTGCAGACAAAATATCCTGAACCTGTCTACTGTCTGCTCTATATCCTCTGGCAAGATTTAACATTTCATTTAGAGCAGCATCTTCCAAAGGTGCCTGCTCTTGCAGTATAGGTTCAGCAGGTGCAGGTTCAAAAGCTTCAATTGCCGGCTCTTGAACAACATCATGAGGTGAATTTGGATTCTCATCATCATTAGAGGGGTTTGTTACAGGCTCATGAATATCAAAATCCTGATCTTGTGCCATCTGTGAGAGGCCAGGAGTTAAGCTTCCACAGTCTGGAGATATAACCTCTAACTGGAACAAGATTCAGAATGACCTCTCTAGAAGAATCATCCTCCTCTATGATATCTTAAATTTAAAAAACATAAATATATAATTAGAAATTTAGAAATAAAGCAATTAAAAGAGGAATAGCCAACATTATGTTACATCAGATTATGATTTGTTCTTACAGTAATGGTTATATACAAAATAAATGTAAACAGTCATGTTGGCTTTGAACAATAAGATTAAAGGCCTTCTTAATAAATAATTGGGATTTTGCATGTTTAAACTGTTTTAATATAAAATCACAATACATACAATAATATTGGATGGATGTAACATGAAACAGAATAAAGTGTACACTATATTAAGTAGAGGGGCGTTTAATGTTAGTCTATCCATCTCACAGTCTCACAGTGTGACTATCAAACTATATACATTACAACAAGTTTAAAAAAATTTGGTTACTTTATACCGAAATAATTTTTCTTATCATTCTATATTTACTTTCCAAAAGTAACTTACCATCAAAAAGTGGTGCAGAATCTGTCATCATAGCTCGGAATAGACGTCCAACATCCGCTGAAAAAATAAAAAATATATATTAAAGATTAATATTAAATTTATATTTAAATATTTAATGGTGTATATATAAGTGGATTAAAAAAACATACCAGAGCTTCTTCCAACCGCTGTGTCCGGTGTACTGCTCCTTACATCTGAAATAGTATCAACAGACGATAGGCTGTGGCTTGTATTTGTTGTGGAGTGTATATATATCCCATGTTGTGGTGGTTGTCTAATATTTACATTTTCTATTTGATGCAATGCCGATGGACGTGGTATTTGTCCTATAGAGTTAGATGGGGTATTGACAGATGCAGAAGTCGATGCTCAAACAGAACCACCTATGAAATAGTAAATAAAGTTTTCAAATAACACATTAACTATCTGTCTAGTATGTATCTCTATTGAGTCATGTATATTAATGAGGCACATGAAAACACCCAATGGATGTGTAAGTATGCAGCATTATAACACCATAAACATTTTAAAATTTAAAAGAGATAAATTCATAAAACACAATTTGTGTAACTCATGATTGCTATCTCATATTCAAAATAAATCCATTATGTTTTTATATTCTATTATTTAATTTCAATAATTAGCTTGGTATCATTTAAAAAAGAAGCAAAATTGGTCCATAATGGATTAAAATTGAAATAATGGGTGAGCCAGTGACAATATAAATTGAAATTTATACAACAATCAACTGATATAACGTATGTTCTATGTTGCTCCTAAGCTTGCCTTGATAAACATTAAAGGGACACTGAAACCAATCTTTGGATTTTGTGCAATGTTAAGAAAATTTCTAATTTACTCCTATTATAAAATCTTCTTTATTCTCTTACTGCTAGATTTAGAGTTCTGTGGCCGAAGGGGTGCGTTAGCTCTGCAAGCATTTTTTCCCCCGCACCTTTTAAATACCACTGGTATTTAGAGTTCACAGAAGGGCTGCGTTAGGCTCCAAAAAAGGGAGAGTAGAGCATATTTACCGCCACTGCAACTCTAAATACCAGCGTTGCTTACGGACGCGGCCAGCTTCAAAAACGTGCTCGTGCACGATTCCCCCATAGGAAACAATGGGGCTGTTTGAGCTGAAAAAAAACCTAACACCTGCAAAAAAGCAGCGTTAAGCTCCTAACGCAGCTCCATTGTTTCCTATGGGGAAACACTACCTAAGTCTGCACCTAACACCCTAACATGAACCCTGAGTCTAAACACCCCTAACCTTACACTCATTAACCCCTAATCTGCAGACCCCGCTATCGCTGACCCCTGCATATTATTATTAACCCCTAATCTGCCGCTCTGTACACCGCCGCAACCTACGTTATCCCTATGTACCAATAATCTGCTGCCCCTAACACCACCGACCCCTATATTATATTTATTAACCCCTAATCTGCCGCCCCCAACGTCACCTCCACCTACCTACAATAATTAACCCCTAATCTGCCGACCAGACCTCACCGCTACTCTAATAAATGTATTAACCCCTAAAGCTAATTCTAACCCTAACACTAACACCCCCCTAAGTTAAATATAATTTAAATCTAACGAAATAAATTAACTCTTATTAAATAAATTATTCCTATTTAAAGCTAAATACTTAACTGTAAAATAAACCGTAATATAGCTACAATATAAATTATAATTATATTGTAGCTAATTTAGGATTAATATTTATTTTACAGGCAACTTTGTAATTATTTTAACCAGGTACAATAGCTATTAAATAGTTAAGAACTATTTAATAGTTAAATAGTTAAAATAATTACAAAATTACATGTAAAATAAATCCTAACCTAAGTTACAATTAAACCTAACACTACACTATCAATAAATAAATTAAATAAACTACCTACAATTATCTACAAGTAAACCTAACACTACACTATCAATAAATTAATTACATAAAATACCTACAAATAAATACAATTAAATAAACTAAATAAAGTACAAAAAATAAAAAAGAACTGTTACAAAAAATAAAAAAATATTTACAAACATTAGAAAAATATTACAATTTTAAACTAATTACACCTACTCTAAGCCCCCTAATAAAATAACAAAGCCCCCCAAAATAAAAAAATGCCCTACCCTATTCTAAAATTAAAATAGAAAAGCTCTTTTACCTTACCAGCCCTTAAAAGGGCCCTTTGCGGGGCATACCCCAAAGTATTCAGCTTGTTTGCCTGTAAAAAAAAAAATACAATACCCCCCCAACATTACAACCCACCACCCACATACCCCTAATCTAACCCAAACCTCCCTTAAATAAACCTAACACTAAGCCCCTGAAGATCTCCCTACCTTGTCTTCACCACACTGGGTCCCAATCTGTCCAGAAGAGCCTCCGAAATCTTCATCCAAGCCCAAGCGGGGGCTGAAGAGCGGGGGCTGAAGAGTGACGTCCATCCTCCGGCTGAAGTCTGGATCCAAGTGGCGGCTAAAGAATTACATCTTCGGGCAGAAGTCTTCATCCTATCCGGGCAGAAGGGTCGATCCGGACCGGCAAACATCTTCATCCAAGCCGCATCTTCTATGTTTTCCATCCGATGACGACCGGCTCCATCTTGAAGAACTCCGGCGCGGATCCATCCTCTTCTTGCGACGTCCTAAGTCCAAATGAAGGTTCCTTTAAATGACGTCATCCAAGATGGCGTCCCTCGAATTCCGATTGGCTGATAGGATTCTATCAGCCAATCAGAATTAAGGTAGGACAATTCTGATTGGCTGATGGAATCAGCCAATCAGATTCAAGTTCAATCCGATTGGCTGATCCGATCAGCCAATCAGATTGAGCTTGCATTCTATTGGCTGATCGGAACAATAGAATGCGAGCTCAATCTGATTGGCTGATCAGATCAGCCAATCGGATTGAACTTGAATCTGATTGGCTGATTCCATCAGCCAATCAGAATTTTCCATCCGATTGAAGTCTTCATCCAAGCGGCATCTTCTATCGTCATCCATCCGGAGCGGAGTGGCAGCATCCTGAAGACCTCCGACGCGGAACATCCATCCTGGCCGACGACTGAACGACGAATGACGGTTCCTTTAAATGACGTCATCCAAGACGGCGTCCCTCGAATTCCGATTGGCTGATAGGATTCTATCAGCCAATCTGAATTAA
This sequence comes from Bombina bombina, assembly GCF_027579735.1. Lineage (NCBI taxonomy): Eukaryota > Metazoa > Chordata > Amphibia > Anura > Bombinatoridae > Bombina > Bombina bombina. Next base: position 189,839,848 of record NC_069509.1, read on the forward strand.
GGTAGGAATATACTGATTGGCTGATGGAATCAGCCAATCAGAATCAAGTTCAATCCGATTGGCTGATCCAATCAGATTGAGCTCGCATTCTATTGGCTGTTCCGATCAGCCAATAGAATGCGAGCTCAATCTGATTGGCTGATTGGATCAGCCAATCGGATTGAACTTGATTCTGATTGGCTGACTCCATCAGCCAATCAGAATTTTCCTACCTTAATTCCGATCGGCTGATAGAATCCTATCAGCCAATCGGAATTCGAGGGACGCCATCTTGGATGATGTCATTTAAATGAACCTTCATTCGGACTTAGGACGTCGCAAGAAGAGGATGGATCCGCGCCAGAGGTCTTCAAGATGGAGCTGGTCGTCATTGGATGGAAAAACATAGAAGATGCGGCTTGGATGAAGATGTTTGCGGGTCCGGAACTCTTCAGCCCCCGCTTGGGCTTGGATGAAGATTTCGGAGGCTCTTCTGGACAGATCGGGACCCGGTGTGGTGAAGACAAGGTAAGGAGATCTTCAGGGGCTTAGTGTTAGGTTTATTTAAGGGGGGTTTGGGTTAGATTATAGGTATGTGGGTGGTGGGTTGTAATGTTGGGGGGGTATTGTATGTTTTTTTTTTTACAGGCAAAAGAGCTGAATTCTTTGGGACATGCCCCGCAAAGGGCCCTTTTAAGGGCTGGTAAGGTAAAAGAACTTTTCTATTTTAATTTTAGAATAGGGTAGGGCATTTTTTTATTTTGGGGGGCTTTGTTATTTTATTAGGGGGCTTAGAGTAGGCGTAATTAGTTTAAAATTGTTGTAATATTTTTCTAATGTTTGTAAATATTTTTTTATTTTTTTGTAACTTAGTTCTTTTTTATTTTTTGTACTTTAGTTAGTTTATTTCATTGTATTTATTTGTAGGTATTGTATTTAATTAATTTATTGATAGTGTAGTGTTAGGTTTAATTGTAGATATTGTAGGTATTTTATTTAAGTAATTTATTGATAGCGTAGTGTTAGGTTTAATTGTAGATAATTGTAGGTATTTTATTTAATTAATTTAATGATAGTGTAGTGTTCGGTTTAATTGTAACTTAGGTTAGGATTTATTTTCCAGGTAATTATTTTAACTAGGTAGCTATTAAATAGTTATTAACTATTTAATAGCTATTGTACCTGGTTAAAAAAATACAAAGTTGCCTGTAAAATAAATATTAATCCTAAAATAGCTACAATATAATTATTATTTATATTGTAGCTATATTAGGGTTTATTTTACAGGTAAGTATTTAGCTTTAAATAGGAATGATCTATTTAATAAGAGTTAATTTATTTCGTTAGATTTAAATTATATTTAACTTAGGGGGGTGTTAGTGTTAGGGTTAGACTTAGCTTTAGGGGTTAATACATTTATTATAGTGTTGGCGAGGTCCGGTCGGCAGATTAGGGGTTAGTACTTGAAGTTAGGTGTCGGTGAGGTTAGGGAGGGCAGATTAGGGGTCAATACTATTTATTATAGTGTTATTAAGGCGGGAGTGAGGCGGATTAGGGGTTAATAACTTTATTATAGTAGCGTGAGGTCCGGTCGGCAGATTAGGGGTTAATAATTGTAGATAAGGTAGCGGCGACATTGGGGGGGCAGATTAGGGGTTAATAAATATAATATAGGGGTCGGCTGTGTTAGGGACAGCAGATTAGGGGTACATAGGTATAATGTAGTTTGCGGCGGTGTACGGAGCGGCAGATTAGGGGTTAAAAAAAATATGCAGGTGTCAGCGATAGCGGGGGCTGCAGATTAGGGGTTAATAAATATTATGTAGGTGTCGGCGGTATTAGGGGCAGCAGATTAGGGGTACATAGGGATAACATAGGTGGCGGTGGTGTGCGGTCGGCATATTAGGGGTTAAACATTTTTAATAGAGTGGCGGCGATGTGGGGGGGCCTCGGTTTAGGGGTATATAGGTAGTTTATGGGTGTTAGTGTACTTTAAAGCACAGTAGTTAAGAGCTTTATGAACCGGCGTTAGCCCAGAAAGCTCTTAACTCCTGGCTTTTCTCTGCGGCTGGAGTTTTGTCGTTAGTTTTCTAACGCTCACTTCAGCCACGGCTCTAAATACCGGCGTTAGAAAGATCCCATTGAAAAGATAGGATACGCAAATGGCGTAGGGGGATCTGCGGTATGGAAAAATCGCGGCTGGAAAGAGAGCGTTAGACCCTTTCCTGACTGACTCTAAATACCAGCGGTAGCCCAAAACCAGCGTTAGGAGCCTCTAATGCTGGTTTTGACGGCTAACGCCAAACTCTAAATCTAGCCGTTAGTATGTTTATTGGAAATGCAAGAATGTAAGTTTAGATGCCATCCCATTTTTGGGGAACACACTACTGTGTTGTTCTTGCTGATTGGTGGATAAATTCACCCACCCATAAACAAGTGCTTTCCATGGTCCGGAACCAAAAAAATAGCTTAGATGCCTTCTTTTTCAAATAAATAAAGCAAGAGCACAAAGAAAAATTGTTAATAGGAGTATATTAGAAAGTTGATTAAATTTGCATGCTCTCTATATGAATCATGAAAGCAAAATTTTTGGTTCAGTGTCCCTTTAAAGAAATAGATAAACAGAGAAGTAATCAAATTACATAATCCAATTTAATGTTATTATTTTTTATAATACTATTGCATATATGAGTGAGGAAACATACATTATTTTTCATATAGCTGTAACTCTAATTGAAATTATAAATGTATTTAGCTTTGGTGTGATTAAAGGGACACTAATCAACATTTTTTTCTTTCATGATTCAGATAGAGCATGCAATTTTAATCAAATTTCTAATTTACTCGTATTATATATTTTTATTCATTCTCTTGCTATGTTTCTTTAAAAAGCAGAAATAGTGTGCATAGGAGCATGCCCAATTTTTGTTCATAGCCTGGGTTATGTTTGCTTATTGGTGGTTAAATATCGACCTCCAATAAGCAAACGCTAACCATGGTGATGAACCTAAAATTTGCTGACTGCTAAGATTGCATTACTGCTTTTTAAATAAAGATAGAAAGAAAAGGAAGAAAATGGATAATACGAGTAAATAGCACATTAAAAAACGGTTAATAATGTTTTTAAAAAACATTAACGTAAGAGACACATTTTTGGTGCAGACAATTAACCCTTTGGCTGCTAAGCCATTTCCCACCTGGGTGCTAATATTTTATTTTAATTTTTTTATTTTTTAACTTTTTGAATTTTTTTTTACTTTTTTATTTTTTATTACACTGTTGGAAAGGTTAGGCGATTACCGTTCTAACGGTGGGTCTTGGGGGTCTGTAGCTGCTTAGATGCCTGAGATACAGGCTTCTAAGCAGCATGCCCCCCCTCCTATACTTAACATTGTTAAGTATAAATAAAGTTGCGCGGTGACGTCATCACGTAATAGCGCAGTGACATCATTACGTAATTGCGCAGTGACGTCACCGTGCATCACATGAAGCCCCGGCGATGCCTGTCACTCTACAGGGGTAGAAGCAGTTAGGAGCCCCCAGATCTCCCTCAAGGTGGGAGAGTGCTCATGACGGCTCTGAGCTGTCATTAGCACCAGAGTGAGAAACTCTGTGACGGCTCAGAGCCGTCATTAGCACTCAAAGGGTTAAACAATATAAATATTAATTTTGACATTAATTTATAATTACCTCGAATATCGCTATCACAGTCATCAGTTATGCCCTCAATGACCTCCGTGCCAAGCCTCTGTAGAACTTTACTTTCGAAGTCAGTCAAATTTGCGACATTTGGTTGTCCGCCTCCAGTACTATGTGCATATTGCTTTTCTTTGGCAATTTTGGCTTTAGTTTGACGCTTGATATCATTGAACCTTTTTTTGCAGGATTCAATATCTTTTTTCGTTGGTCCTTGAGCACTCACTACGTCACTCATTTTTTCCCATATAACCTTCTTATGGGCATCGGAGGTTTGCTTGACTCGACTACCATAAATATTATCATAGTATTTGAGTACTAGATCAACAAGTACAACATTCTGTTGATGCGAGAAGTTAGGGTTGCGAGTCTTCTTGGAAGTAGCTGAATCTCCGGAGCAAGCCATCTTCTCTAAGTAAATACTGAAAAGTAAATAAACAATATTCTAAGATTTCTGGGAAATGCACATTCTTATACATGTCAGCAGCTAAATGTTGCCGCTTGTATGACAATTATGACACCTAGATGGTCACGTGGGTGAAGAACAAAACCAATTAGACCGTAGACTGCTTAGTAACTTTGTTCTTTCGTGCCGAGCGAAGCTTCAAAGTTATCAATAATCCGATTGTCTTCGAGACAAATTAGACGCAAAATTTTACGGCTTGGTTTTTAGTACATTCATGTAACGAAGTTCTATCTGCATGGTGCGAATGCCGGCGGGTTAATTCGATGCGGTCTGTGCGAAAATTTTGACGCCTTAGTACATGGCACCCATAGAGGTTTCTCTGACCTATGTCGCTATGTTTCAGGCTTATAGGTCTGTTTCAAGGAACATGTATTATCAAGTTTGGAAAACCTACATTTTTTTGTGTTCTCATAAATTCTTTTGGCATTCTTTTAGAATTCCTAGGATTTTACAGTTTTTCAGGATGGTTTGGATAAGTTTGTCCGCATTTTTTTGAAGGGACACATCTCTGTTCTTCCTGTTTTTTCTAGAAAGCGTGTTTAAACTTCCTGATATTCACTGTTTTGTTCAGGCTTTGATTGGTATCAATCCTGATTATTTATAAATTTCTCCTTTTTGGAGTCTTATTTGGTTTAAAGATTTTGCAGGCTCTTTTTTTTTTTGAGTCTATATTTTCTTTGAAGATTATCTACTTTCTTGGAAAGTGTTGTTTCTTTTGACTATCTCTTCTGCTACAAGAGTTTCTGATTTATCAGCTCTCTCTTGTGTGTCTCCTTATCTGTTTTTTTCATCTAGATAAGTTGTTTTGTGGACTTCTTTTTTTCCAAAGGTTATGAATTAGAACAAAATTAGTAGAGACGTTGTTCCTTCTTTGTGTCCTAATCCTAAGAATTCTTTGAGAGTTCTTTACATCCTTTGGATGTGGTAAGAGCTTTATAATTCTATATTGAGGTTACTAGGATTTCAGAAGACTTCTAGTCTATTTGCTGTATTTCTGGTACCAGAAAATGTCAGGAAGCCTCTGACATTTCTTTGGCATCCTGATTAAAGCTTTTGTTTTTCAAGGCTTATTTCTAAACAGGGCAGGCTCCGCCTCAGAGATTTACAGCTCATTCTATTAAGTTCAGTCGCCATTTCTTCTTTTTTTAGAATGAAGCTTAAGTCGATCAAATTTGCAAATCAGTAATTTGGTCTTCTTTGCATACTTTTATTGTTTTTACCACTTTGATGTATTTGCTTCTTCTGAAGCAGTCTTTGGTAGAAAAGGTTCTTCAGGCAGCTGTTTCAGTTTGATTCTACTGCTTTTGATTTAAGTTTTTTGAGAAAAACTTAATTATTGTGTGGATTTAATTTCTCAGTGGAAATAGCTGTTTTTATTTTATCCCTCCCTCTCTAGTGACTCTTCTGCTATCCCATACATCACTAGCTCATGGACTCTTGCCAATTACATGAAAGAAAACATAATTTATGTAAGAAGTTACCTGATAAATTAATTTCTTTCATATTGGCAAGAGTCCACGAGGCCCACCCTTTTAATGGTGGTTATGATTTTTGTATAAAAGCACAATTATTTTTCCAGTCCCTCTTTTTGTATGCTTTTTTACTCCTTTTTTACTCACCCCACTACTTGGCTATTCGTTAAACTGAATTGTGGGTGTGGTGAGGGGTGTATTTATAGGCATTTTGAGGTTTGGGAAACTTTGCCCCTCCTGGTAGGAATGTATATCCCATACGTCACTAGCTCATGGACTCTTGCCAATATGAAAGAAATGAATTTATCAGGTACGTTCTTACATAAATTATGTTTTTTCAAGTTTTGTTAGTGGATGTTCCCCCCTATAACAGCTATAGCTGTGTTATGTGCCCCGTACATGATATCTCACATATGAGAACAGCTCGCAATTGGAAAAAGAATTATAAGCAAAATCTTGTCTTGTGCTCATGCCAGTTGTCGAGGCTGCCTCATTTCTACATTTCCTTAACTGTTTTCTGCTGTGGATGTTTTACTAAGTTTGCAATTTTAAACAACTTTCCAATTGACGTCTCTTTTCAAATTTGCTCTATTCTCTTGGTTCATTTTCATGAAGGGGCAGCTATGCCCTGCTGGGAGCTAGCTGAACACATCCGGTGAATACATAAAAAGAGGAACTTGTGTTCAGCAATCAATCAGCAGCTAGTTCCTAGTAATGCATCGCTGCTCCTGATATGCTTTTGAACTTAGGATACCAAGAGAACAAAGCAAATTAGATACGAAATATAAATTGGAAAGTTGTTTAAAATCATCACATGTTCTGTCTGAATCATAAAAGAAAAATGTTTGGTTTCATATCCCTTTAACACCTTCACTAAAGGTATTTCAGAGAAGAACTTGCCCAAAATACCAGAGAAATGTTAGCATTTTTGCTATCACTCCATTTAAACTGAAATAGAGCCTTGTTTTTTTTACTTGTCTAAACTATATATATATATATTAAGCAGAAAACCCAAGGTATTTATCTATCTATTTGTTATATTTCATGGCACCATTTCACTGCCAAATGCAATCATATGATTTTTTTTTATTATTTTTTTAGCTTTCTCACTTTAATTATGACACAAATGATTTTAAAAGCTTTTCTGGGATACCAATTGTTCAGAAATAGCAGACATACATGGCTTTGCCATTTGTGTTTGGTAATTAGAATGCCTCTAATTGAAGCTGCACACCACATTTCTATTATTCCTTGCAGTGAAGGAGTTAATCTGGTAGATTGTAAGGTTAATTTTACCTGCAGTGTAGAGATTACCCTCCCATCCCCTGATCCCTACCTGATCCCTCCCAAACAACTCTCTTCCCTCATTCACTCCCCACTGGTCACCACCATCTTAGGTACTGCCAGACAGTATTGTTTTTTATATATTTTGTTTCTGCAGTGTAGTGATCCTCCTTAACCGTCCCACCTCCCTGATCCCCCCAAATAGTTATCTAACCCTCCCCTCCCACTAATGGCAGCCATCTTTAGTACTGGTAGCTGTCTGCCAGTATTTTTTACATACATATATTTTTTTAATTTAATTTTTTATTATTTTGTATTTTTCTGAAGTGTAGTGGACCCACACACCTCCACCCCCATCCCCTTATGCCTCCTTTTTATCTGTAGTGTAGCTCCTCATCCCTCCCTCTTACTTCATTTTTTTCTGCAGTGTAGGGCCCATCCCACTCTCTCCAACTCCCTACTCCCTCCTTCACTGGGCCGCCCACCCTCCTCCCACTTTCCTTCCCTCACCTCCCACCGGCACCAGCAAATGATCAAAACAGATGGTGAGTGACACACACACAGTGTCACAGTCTGTAACGATCTGGCATCTGCCTTCATATGGAACCGGAGCCCTGATGGTGACAGATGTCTGGAGCTCAGGAACTCTAGCTCTGAATGCTGGAGCTTCCTGCAGCTCAAACGTATATATATGTTACACAGTACAGTGAAATACATACCACATTATGCATATATACACCACATTGGGTCAAGGGGTTAAAGGGCATTTTGTGAAGTTGATATCCAAAATGGTGAACGGTTCCAAAATAGATGCTGTTCCATTGAAAAGTGCGGAGAGTGAATGGCAAAATTACAGATGTGATGAGGCAGGTACAGAGCTCTTTTAATTCTTTCATTTTGTTTGAAATGTTATATGACTTTTTCCCACAAGATATTCGTGTCATGAATGTGTTTTATTGAATCTAGGCCTTAGTTTCAACTCCATCATTTTTATTTCATCTTTACATCAGTGATATTAGCTGTAATTTTGCTAATTGCAACAAAATCATAGACAATAACTTTTTCCAGACATTTTAGAGGACACAAAGAGGAAGCTATTCACTCCTACAACATGAAACTTTATGACAAAGCAGTCGGACAACAAACAGACGTTAATAAAAAATTCCTTCACTCTATTGTTTCTTTCTAATTTTTTTTCACGGTTCTCTGCCCCTTTTGTTAACATTGACAAGGAATAAATGGGACTCTGATAATTAGGAAGATGAGCAAAACAGAAGACGCCGCTGGCAGATGAATGAAAACATTGCAAGCAGTGTCATTGACAGACATTACCATTTTAATTAGTGCAGTTGGTTCATGAACATTCTCGTTAAAATTGTCTTTTTAATTATGTGCAGTAACCTGATGTGATTTATTCATAAAATTGTCATGTTTAAACACAATCCATTTTGCCATGCATGCTAATTTGTCAGAGGAATTTCCCATTGAAACCCATGTTTTATTTTTCCCCTTAAAATTGGGAGTTCTAAGTACTATTAAAGGGATAGCAAACCCACAAATTTTCTTTTATGATTTGCATAGAACATACAATTTTAGACAACTTTCCAATTTACTTCTATTAACAAATTTGCTTCATTCTCATGCTATCCTTTTGCTGATGGAACAGCAATGCACTGCTGGCAGGAAGCTGAACACATCTAGTTAGCCAATCACAAGAGACAAATGTGTGCAGGCACCAATTAGCAGCAGCCCCCACTAGTGTATGATATGTGCGTATTCTTTTTCAACAAGGGATACCAAGAGAACGAAGCACATTTGAAAATAGAAGTGAATTTAAAAGGGTCTTAAAATGACTTGCTCTATCTAACCCATGCACGTTTAATTCTGACTTTCCTATCACTTTAACTCTGCAGTTGTAATGTTTGCGTATTTTTTTTGTTCCATTCAGAAGAAATATATAATAAACTAGCTAAATATAAAGGTAGTAACACAAGTTAATGTTAGGCACAAAGTACCGATAGGTGATCACTTCAGTAATTACAGAAAGCTAAAAGAAAAACAAAAATCCCTCCAATTATTTCCTCGAATCTTCTGTTTAATGTAGAGACAGAAAAAATGAGATCATTGCACCCAATATCCACAGAAAAACTCAACTAGCAATGTTTTCACAGGAAATCTGGGTAAGAATATACAAATAGACCTCACAATGCCTCAGCCTTGTTCTTCACACAGCACCTAATGTTAGAGCTGTGTTACTCTGTAAAGCTCAGGAGAGTACCACAAAAAGCAATCACATGCACTGTCACATGCACTGTCACATGCACTGTCAAGTAACAAGGTCCTTTTAATTTTAATGAATGCTAAAAACAAAAAGATGAGGCATTGTGAAGCTTATGCACATATGCTTCCCCACAATTCTCTGCTTCAGTGGCAACAATTCAAGTTCAGACTTTCTTTAGGAAATGTGGAGCTGTGCACTCTATTTTGTATCACTTTACTGACAGTGGAGGGTTTTCCCACCTTTTGTAAAAAAGGGGCAGTCCTTGGGAGTGGCGAAGTGACTTCTATTGAAAGTAATAGAGCTTGTTGGATAGGGACACTTCACTCTGTAAAGCGAAGTTTGCAGGGGGCGCACTATGGAAATGAAATCCTTCAGCTAATATAAATCACATTATGCTTCTTTCTGTGTATAGCATCTAACAATCACCTTTTCACATGCATATGATTGTCTATTAGGGTATTAAGTATATTGAGTGTTTTGAGAAAAGTCGCCACCTTTTCATTTGCGAGAAAAAACTGAGATCTGTAGTGCGAAAATCTTACAGAATTACTGTAGGAATAGAGAGTCCATTTCATATATGCCCATTCAACGCCTATGTTCAGCCCATATTACGGAAAAACAACAATACTTCGTTTTGTAAGAATTCATAAGTAATTTTTGCACATTCAGTGTAATAAAAATACGATTTACGCTGTGCATATTAAAACCATTTATTCCTGTGTAATTTGAATACAAATATTACATTTTTGGTAAAATAAGATTGTTGGTGAAGAATTTTGTTATGATTTTGATGCACCTTAAAGTGAAGTTCAAGTCCGCCTCTCTAGTTAACATTTTACACATTTACTTTCGAAATTATTATCATGTTCATTCATCATTTTTCATAAAACTAAGCTTGTCGTTTGAATTTTTAATCTATATTTACCGTCGGTATTGCTGCAATTGTCCGCCCGACATTTATCCGTTTTTGATTGACAGTTTTTCCCACATTCATGACCAATTACTTTACTTCCCCCGTGGCGTCCTGCCCCTTTTCACCATCGTCATCACCCACTATTGCGCATGCGTATTACTGCGTGTCGTCCTAATCACAATGCTTGTTCACGCTTAGCGCATGCGTATTAGCCAGGATTGCGGAATCTGATACAAATACAATATAACAATGCTCCTGAAAGAAATAAGCGACGGACTGAAATTTTAAACGCATGCGCAAATGAAGATATAATACGCATGCGCATATCGAAGCCCTTGTTGTGCACGAGCTTTGAAGAGACTATTTCAGCTTCTTCTTACGCTAGATACGTCATTGCAGACAAATAAGGAAGTGGACCGGGGGAGGAGTATCAGTCAGAAACATTGGTATTATTTATATTCAATTTTCACGTAATTCATACATTTTTTTTAAAATCTAACTTAGCGACTGTGCTATTGAGAGGTTACTGTTTAAAGGGGTGATGAGCAGTGAGGTAAAATTGAACTTCACTTTAACAATACAACTATTTTCTGTGTGAATTGTTAACTTATTTATTTTGTATGATTTTAAACTACAAATTTTATTGTGCACTTTTCATACGAAAAAGGCCATATGTGCCCCTTAGCGAAACACCCTGTTTACACCACGGAAAGTGCACAATCAAAATGTAATTTTAAAAATCGTACAAAATGAATAATTGAATCATCCACACAAAAATACACTGGGAAAAAAAAAAATCTATTGTTAAAGTGCATCAAAAATTGTTCACCAAAAATAAGTAAGTAAATTACAGAGCAATAAATTGTATTAAATATGCACAGCATAAATAATCATTTAAAGGGACATGAGACCCAAACTGTTTCTTCTTTGAATCAAATAGAACATACATTTTTAAATAACTTTCCAATGTACTTGTATTATCAATGTTGCTTCATTCTAATAGTATCCTTTATTGAAGGAACAGCAATGCACTACAAGAGGTATATTTGCGCAGTCACCAATCAGCAGCTAGCTCCAAGTTCCTTAGCCTACCTAGGTATGCTTTTCAAGAAAAGATAATAATAGAACAAAGCTAATTAGATAATGTAAGTAAATTTAAAATCTATGCTCTATCTGAATTATGAAAGAAAAAAATGTTTCATGGTTTCATGTCCCTTCAATTATGCTGGATGTGCAAAAAACACATACGGCTAGATTTAGAGTTTTGTCGATAAAGACCCGCGTAGCTAACGCTGCTTTTTTCCCCAACGCACCTTTCCAACAACGCTGGTATTTAGAGTTGTCTGAGGGGCTGCGTTAGGCTCAAAAAAGGGTGCGTTGAACCTAACTTCAACTCCAACTTCAACTCTCAATACCAGCGTTGCCTACGGTAGCGGTAAGCTGGGAAAACGTGCTTGTGCACGATATCCCCATAGGAAACAATGGGGCTGAGCTGGCTGAAAAAAACCTAGCACCTGCAAAAAAGCAGCGTTCAGCTCCTAACGCAGCCCCATTGTTTCCTATGGGGAAACACTTCCTAAGTCTGCACCTAACACCCTAACATGAACCCCAAGTCTAAACACCCCTAACCTTACAATTATTAACCCCTAATCTGCTGCCCCAGACACCGCCACAACCTACATTATCCCTATGAACCCCTAATCTGCTGCCCCTAACACCGCCGACCCCTATATTATATTTATTAACCCCTAACCTGCCCCCCCCAACGTCGCCGCTACCTTACCTACACTTATTAACCCCTAATCTGCCGACCGGACCTCGCCGCCACTATAATAAATGTATTATTTGTACTCTAACCCTAACACCCCCCTAACATAAATATAATTTATATTAAACGAAATAATATTCCTAAAATTAACTTAATTATTCCTATTTAAAACTAAATACTTACCTATCAAATAAACCCTAATATAGCTACAATATAATTAATAATTACATTGTAGCTATTTTAGGATTTATATTTATTTTACAGGCAACTTTGTATTTATTTTAACTAGGTACAAAAGCTATTAAATAGTTAATAACTATTTAATAGCTACCTAGTTAAAATAAATACAAAATTACAAGTAAAATAAATCCTAACCTAAGTTACAATTAAACCTAACACTACACTATCATTAAATTAATTAAATAAATTACCTACAATTACCTACAATTAAATACAATTAAATAAACTATTCTATAATACAGACGATAGAATGCAAGCTCATTCTGATTGGCTGATTGGATCAGTCAATCGGATTGAACTTGAATCTGATTGGCTGATTGAATCAGCCAATCAGATTTTTCCTACCTTAATTCCGATTGGCTGATAGAATCCTATCAGCCAATCGGAATTCAAGGGATGCCATCTTGGATGACATCACTTAAAGGAACCTTCATTCGTTGGGTAGTTGTCGGTGAAGAAGGATGTTCCGCGCCAGAGGTCTTGAAGATGGAGCCGCTCCTCGTCGGATGGATGAAGATAGAAGATGCTGCTTGGATGAAGATGTCTGCCGGTCCGGATGTCCTCTTTTGCCTGGATAGGATGAAGACTTCTGCCGGTCTGGATGTCCTCTTCTGCACCATCTGATGAAGACTTCGGCCCGGCTGGGTGAAGACGACTCAAGGTAGGGAGATCTTCAGGGGGGTAGTGTTAGGTTTCTTTAAGGGGAGTTTGGGTGGGGTAGAGTAGGGGTATGTGGGTGGTGGGTTTTAATGTTGGGGGGATTGTATTTTTTTTAAAAGAAAAAAAAGCTTATTACTTTGAGGCATGCCCCGCAAAAAGCCCTTTTAAGGGCTGGTAAAAGTTGATTAGTTTTGTATTTTAGAATAGGGTAAGGAATTTTTTATTTTGGGGGGATTTTTTATTGTATTAGGGGGCTTAGATGAGGTGTAATTAGTTTAAACTGGTTGTAATTCTTTTTTATTTTTTGTAATTTAGTGTTTGTTTGTTTTTTGTATTATAGAATAGTTTATTTAATTGTATTTAATTGTAGGTAATTGTAGGTAATGTAATTGTAGGTAATTTATTTAATTAAATTAATGATAGTGTTGTGTTAGGTTTAATTGTAACTTAGATTAGGATTTATTTTACATGTAATGTTGTATTTATTTTAACTAGGTAGCTATTAAATAGTCATTAACTATTTAATAGCTTTTGTACCTAGTTAAAATAAATACAAAGTTGCCTGTAAAATAAATATATATCCTAAAATAGCTACAATATAATTATTTGTTATATTGTAGCTATGTTAGGGTTTATTTTACAGGTAAGTATTTAGTTTTAAATAGGAAGACTTTAGTTAATAAGAGTTCATTTATTTTGTTAGATTAAAATTATATTTAACTTAGGGTGGTGTTAGGGTTAGGGTTAGACTTAGCTTTAGGGGTTAATACATTTATAATAGTAGCGGTGAGGTCCGGTCGGCAGATTAGGGTTTAATACTTGAAGTTAGGTGGCGGTGATATGGGGGGGGGGCAGATTAGGGGTTAATAAATATTATGTAATGGTCGGCGATGTTAGGGGCAGCAGATTAGGGGTTCATAGGGATAATGTAGGTGGCGGCGATTTGAGGTCGGCAGATTAGGGGTTAAAAATATTTATTATAGTGGCAGCGATGTGGGGGGCCTCGGTTTAGGGGTACATAGGTAGTTTATGGGTGTTACTGTACTTTAGAGCACTGTAGTTAAGAGCTTTATATACCGGCGTTAGCCCATAAAGCTCTTAACTACAGTCTTTCCATGGGCGGTAGGAGTCTTGTCGGTAGAGGGTCTACCGCTCACTTCAGCCAAGACTCTAAATACCAGCGTTAGGATGATCCCATTGAAAAGATAGGATACGCAATTGGCGTAAGGGGATCTGCGGTATGGAAAAGTTGAGGCTTGAAAGTGAGCGTTAGACCCTTTCCTGCCTGACTCTAAATAACAGCGGGCGGCCAAAAGCAGCGTTAGGACCCCTTAACGCTGCTTTTGACGGCTAAAGCAGAACTCTAAATCTAGGCGATAGAAATGAATATTTATAAGTACAAAATACAGAGCATAATTGTTTTTTTTATCATAAAATGGACTGAACATGGGCGTATATGAAATTGTCTCTCAAATCCAAACGTAATTATCTATACATTTCTGCCCTACAGATCTCACTGTTTTTCTTGCAAATTTAAAGGTGTAAAACTTTTATGAAAATACTCAGAACACCAATTACTCTGAAACAAAAACCTATGCATACGAAAATATTAAGGTACAGTGCACAGAACACAGCACATTTTGATTTGTATTAGGTGTAATATTAAAGTCTAAAGTTTATTTTCTTTCATAATTGTACCAAGAATGTCAATGTAAAATGTTTTTGCTTGTGAACTTCTGATCATCCGGCGCATAGTGAGACAACAGCTCTCAAGTTACAATTAGTGTTTCTAAAGTTATTTAAGGGACCTTGATGTACTGATGAGACTTCTTAAATCATCTTGTCTGAGCAGATAGCTTTAGATCATCTCATTTGAGCAGAGAGCTTTAGATTCTCTCACCTGAGCAGAGTTTTAGACCATCTCACCTGAGCAGAGAGCTTTAGGCCATCTCACCTGAGCAGAGAGCTTTAGACCATCTCACCTGAGCAGAGAGTTTTACATCCTATCACCTGAGCAGATAGCTTTAGACCATCTCACCTGAGCAGAGAGCTTTAGATCATCTCATCTGAGCAGAGAGCTTTAGACCATCTCACCTGAGCAGAGAGCTTTAGACCATCTCACCTGAGCAGAGAGCTTTAGGCCATCTAACCTGAGCAGAGAGCTTTAGACCATCTCACCTGAGCAGAGAGCTTTAGATCCTCTCACCTGAGCAGAGAGCTTTAGACCATCTCACCTGAGCAGAGAGCTTTAGACCATCTCACTTGAGCATAGAGCTTTAGACCATCTCACCTAAGCAGAGAGCTTTATATCATCTCACCTGAGCACATAGCTGTAGACCATCTCACGAGAGCAGATAGCTTTAGACCATCTCACCCAAGCACAGAGCTTTATATGACCTCATCTGAAAAGAGAGCTTTATATTATCTCACCTGAGCACAGAGCTGTAGACCACCTTACCTGAGCAGAGAGCTTTAGATCATCTCACCTAAGCAAAGAGCTTTAGACCATCTCACCTGAGCAGAGAGCTTTAGACCATCTCACCTGAGCAGAGAGCTTTAGATCATCTCACCTAAGCACAGAGCTGTAGACCATCTCACCTGAGCAGAGGGCTTTAGATTATCTTACCTAAGCACAGAGCTTTTGACCATCTCACCTAAGCAGAGAGCTTTAGACCATCTCACCTGAGCAGAGAGCTTTAGATCATCTCACCTGAGCAGAGAGTTTTAGATCATCTCTCCTGAGCAGAGAGCTTTAGATCATCTCACCTGAGCAGATAGCTTTAGATCATCTCACCTGAGCAGAGAGCTTTAGATCATCTCACCTGAGCAGATAGCTTTAGATCATCTCACCTGAACAGAGAGCTTTAGATCATCTCACCTGAGCAGAGAGCTTTAGATTATCTCACCTGAGCAGAGAGCTTTAGATCATCTCACTAGAGCAGAGAGCTTTATATTATCTCACCTGAGCACAGAGCTGTAGACCATCTCACCTGAACAGAGAGCTTTAGATCATCTCACCTGAGCAGATAGCTTTAGATCATCTCACCTGAACAGAGAGCTTTAGATCATCTCACCTGAGCAGAGAGCTTTAGATTATCTCACCTGAGCAGAGAGCTTTAGATCATCTCACTAGAGCAGAGAGCTTTATATTATCTCACCTGAGCACAGAGCTGTAGACCATCTCACCTGAGCAGAGAGCTTTAGATCATCTCACCTGAGCAGAGAGCTTTAGATCATCTCACCTGAGCAGATAGCTTTAGATCATCTCACCTGAGCAGAGAGCTTTAGATCAACTCACCTGAGCAGATAGCTTTAGATCATCTCACCTGAGCAGAGAGCTTTAGATCATCTCACCTGAGCAGAGGGCTTTAGATTATCTCACCTGAGCAGAGAGCTTTAGATCATCTCACTTGAGCAGAGAGCTTTATATTATCTCACCTGAGCACAGAGCTGTAGACCATCTCACCTGAGCAGAGAGCTTTAGATAATCTCTCCTGAGCAGAGAGCTTTAGATCATCTCACCTGAGCAGAGAGTTTTAGATCATCTCTCCTGAGCAGAGAGCTTTAGATCATCTCACCTGAGCAGATAGCTTTAGATCATCTCACCTGAGCAGAGAGCTTTAGATCATCTCACCTGATCAGATAGCTGTAGATCATCTCACCTGAACAGAGAGCTTTAGATCATCTCACCTGAGCAGAGAGCTTTAGATTATCTCACCTGAGCAGAGAGCTTTAGATCATCTCACTAGAGCAGAGAGCTTTATATTATCTCACCTGAGCACAGAGCTGTAGACCATCTCACCTGAACAGAGAGCTTTAGATCATCTCACCTGAGCAGAGAGCTTTAGATCATCTCTCCTGAGCAGAGAGCTTTAGATCATGTCACCTGAGCAGAGAGCTTTAGATCATCTCACCTGAGCAGAGAGCTTTAGATCATCTCACCTGAGCAGAGAGCTTTAGATCATCTCACCTGAGCAGATAGCTTTAGATCATCTCACCTGAGCAGAGAGCTTTAGATTATCTCACCTGAGCAGATAGCTTTAGATCATCTCACTAGAGCAGAGAGCTTTATATTATCTCACCTGAGCACAGAGCTGTAGACCATCTCACCTGAACAGAGAGCTTTAGATCATCTCACCTGAGCAGAGAGCTTTAGATAATCTCTCCTGAGCACAGAGCTGTAGACCATCTCACCTGAGCAGAGAGCTTTAGATCATTTCACCTGAGCAAAGAGCTTTAGATCATCTCACCTGAGCAGAGAGCATTAGATTATCTCCCTGAGCAGAGAGCTTTAGATCATCTCCCTGATCAGAGAGCGTTAGATCATCTCCCTGAGCAGAAAACTTTAGATTCTCTCACTTGAGCAGAGAGCTTTAGACCATCTCAGCTGAGCAGAGAGCTTTAGACCATCTCACCTGGGCAGAGAGCATTAGATCATGTCACCTGAGCAGAGAGCGTTAGCTCATCTCCATGAGCAGAAAGCTTTAGATAATCTCACTTGAGCAGAGAGCTTTAGATAATCTCACCAGAGCAGGGAGCTTTAGATCATCTCTACTTAGCAGAGAGCTTTAAATCATCTCACCTGATCAAAGAGATTTAAATCATCTCATCTGATCAGAAAGCTTTAGATCATTTCACTTGGGCAGAGAGATTTAAAGCATATCGCCAGAAAGGGGAGCTTTAGATCATCTTGCCTGAACAGAGAGTTTTAAAACCTCTCACATGAGCAGAGAACTTTGAGATCATCTTAAGCAGAGAGCAGAGAGGGGGAAGGTGTATACATATATATGTATATGTATATATATATATATATATATATATATATATATATATATATATATATTTTATACACTGTATATGTTAGATGAGACCTCAGGATTAATTGAACATGAGTTTGTTGAACACAGCTTCTAATCCACTGTGGTCCCAACCCCCTACCAGATGGGTTAGCTGGATGAATACACGTTTATCAGGAATGAAGATCAGCATAGCTTTTGAACATTTTTTTTCTAAAGGAACTAACTCAGTGACCCTATTCATTTGACAATATATGCAGAGTTTTATAACTCCAAGACATTTGGTGATGAGAGAAAAATGTGCCTGGGAGCCCTCTGGAATTTGTCACCTAAACTTTTGTAGATTCAAAGTAACACATATGTTACAGATATACGGCTGGGGGGAAGGTGACACAAATAGAATTAAATACATTTTGCAAAGGGAACAATGCATAATCTGCTGGATTTTATATAATTTCAGATCTACATAGAAATGAATGTGCATATATATGTGTATACATATATATGTTTTGAAAACATAAAAGGTCTAACTTAGCCTCTGTGTTTTTAAGAATATTTGTGGACCTAAAAGTAAATGATTAATAATACTTAATTTTATTTCAGATGGACCATAGACAAATGAATGCTTAAATAATTTCTAACAATTGTTTCCATTTCTATTGCAGGCATCAATTCATATATGCAGAAATTGTCGGAGACATAGAACATGTTATATTACATGAAAACATATATATCAGAATGTATAAATGCCATTAATTTCAGAATAATTGGCAGTATAATTATTATAATATAATATAATGATGTTAAGGGCATACTGTGTTTCATGTCAAATTGATCAAAATAAATAATATGATATAATACAGTACATATAAACATATAACTTAATAATGTAAGGAAATTATGGCATTTATTACACATTTTAAAGAAATATTTTCTTTCAATGTGGGGTAGTAAATGTATGGCTGTGTTTGTCATGCTACATGTATTGCTATGTCTGTTTGTAATACTGCCACCCGATGGACAAGGTACAGTGTTGCGACACAGGTATTACAGCCAGGAGATGATTGGTTGTGCAGAGATGCATCTCCTTGGCAACGCACACTCACAAGGTGAACCAATAGCAGGGACAAGTTTTCGAAGGGCCACCCATATTTCACACCAATGATTACACTATAAAGTTGTATGCAGGAAAAGGTGGAGGACTGGCTGCTGAGTTTGTAACTGACTGAAACTGTTTGCGTGGGACACAGTCAAACTATAAAACAAAGTGGGCCATACTTCTCCTGATCCATTGCAATTACATTTATTTTATATGAGGTGGGACAAGTCTTGAAGCTGAATATCATTTTGGTAATGTATTAATAGATTACTATAGCAATTAAATTTAAGAGCACTCAGTATTTTAACTGTGCTCATAATCTGATATAAGGCTAAGTTTGTATCTTGCATGCTAAATAATTCATCTGAGTAAAATATAGGATATATGTATAGTTATCTTAGAATTGGTCTTAATTATAAGCAATTAAGAATTGTTCCAATCTAAATAAATAGATATTTAAATAACTGTTCATATTAAGAATATATGTACTTTTGTATCCAAGTAAGAATTGTATTAGAATCAAATTTTAGCTAAATAACTGAATATACAAATATTGATGTTTAGTGGTTTATATTTAGCCTCACTGTGTTAACTGAATGAAATTCAATTGTGAGTTCGGATTTTTAGAGATAAATTTGCATGAGCTTGCATAGCATGTTTTAAATCGTTTTTGTTTTAACGCATATAATATTGACTCATATTCTAATTATTACAATTATTTGTGTATCAACATGTTCATAGTTATTTACTAATAATAAAGAATTCAGATATTTAGATTAATTTTATTGTCTTAGCAAATGTATGTTTGATTGCAGGTTTAGTTTAAAGAAAGATTGTTAAATATATTCCCTGCCATATACTCACACATTGTTTAGAGAATTCTGCTAAGATTTTCATAAATATACTGACAATATGATGAGTGCAGATAAAATTTTTGAACTGCTACATTGTGTAATCTTTTTAGGCAGACATTTTAATGGTTATTTACATGCTGAAAATAAGTTACACATGCAATGTTAACATCCCCAGAGCATTGTAGGGAAAAAGCACACATTCTACACATCTCTATTCATTTGATATTGTGATTTTGAGAATAGCCATCATATTATTTTTAATAAAATTGACTTTATAGTAATGGGTTAAACCAAAGTTGTGCTTAGTTCAGTGCCAACCTTACTCTACATTCATGTAGTGAGTTCTGCATCTCTCTTTAATAAAATTAAAAATAAATGTAAAAAATCCATCACTTTGATCTAAAAATAACTGTTAAAATTAAAAATGTAATGTAAATTAGAGGAACGTTATATTCTTATAAGCAATTATTAGCTATTATTGTATCCATATTGGAGATAGAGTGAGATATTATTCAGATAGAAGGGTTTATTTCTACATTGCTTCCAGATGTCCCTAAAGCATACATGTTATATCGTTTTTATTTTGTGTTGGGCAACTCAATGAATACTAAACAATTCAACCAACTGTACAGCAAATTTAAGCTCTGCGTTATTCATCGTACAAGTCTTTTTGACTGGTGCTTTACATGCTAGCACAGAGGATTCTGCCTCATAATATGTATTGCTCTATTATTCAGGTATATTTGAAAAAAAAAAAATGTCCTTGAAGATACTTTAAATTCATATCAGAGCTCAATATTATTAAATTGTGTTGTATACTTCTGTGTTAATAATGAAAGCTACATAGTTATTCAACATCAGCGGCTATGCAGTTAGTTACAGTCTATAAACCTCATTTTATTCACAACAGACACGAATTGTACATACAAAATTCAAGATATTACTTTCAATGCTGCTAATTTAGTTGAATGAAATATTTGTGTAATATTGTAGCTGTGTGTTTTTTTTTAATTCTTCTATTTCAAACTGACATATTCCAAAAATATGGATACAATTACATTCATTTTATGATCTGTAAATTAATGCCACTAGTGATTCACAGGAAGATGTCAATTGTGTTATTTTTTGTATCTTTTTTCACGGTTTTAAAAATGAGATGATTATATAAAATCTGTACAATTGTGGTCAAAATCATAGACTTGTTTTGAAAGAGATGCAGAGAAGGACACATTTAAACTTTTTTTTAAACAAGTATCCATTGTCATACTTCAGAAAGGTGAGAATGGATTTTGCTAATAAAAAAATGATAAATTAAAAAAACTTTTATTGCACACGTCGACAAACTAAAAATGCATTATACAGATCCATAGATTAGATATGTGCATGGTGAAAAAAATCGGTTCGGATCGATTCAGAATTTTTCGAATTTCGGTTCGGATCGATTCGAATTCGGAAAATTTTTAATCGATTCGGTTCGGATTCATTTCGGATTCATTCGGATTCGAAGAAATTCGTCTGGATTCGTTTCGGTTCAGAAATTCGGAATTTCGGTAAGTGTTAGGTGGGATTAGACTAGTATTATGTACTGTATATTAGGTGTAACCCATAGCACAGTGATATAACCTAATATACTGTACAATACTAGTGTAATCCATGGCCATCCTAATTTACCGAATAAATCCAAACTAATTCGGATTTATTCTGTAAATTTGTCAGTATTTTAATTTGGATATTCGGTTCGATCCAAATCTCCGAATTTGCTGAATTTTAAGAATTTCCGAATCGATCTGAAACGAATTGCACATATCTACCATAGATCTAAAGCTTTATACAATATTGGCCTTTAAGGGAGAAATGTAAGTTGATGCTAGGCAAAGTTGAACAAAAAGAACATATTTACTGATTGATTAGTCTATATAAATCAGTGCTTCTTTGCATTTGCTGACTCTATTTGTGCCTTGAAGAGATGCATGACTCAGAGCACCATGATGATTATGTGAAGAGCTGATGAGAGGTATTGGGAATAATTAGACTTTGCTTATTGGTTAATTATCTATGAATTTAACAATACACATTTTAGTTTAACTGAAAATAACCTAGAGAATACAGTGCACATTTCCAAAGCTTGGAACTGTATTTGTCTATACTTTACTGTATGGTACGGGACAGTACTTAAATGGAGGCTTAGTCTTGTGTCAACCTCTGCTCTCTATATTCTAGCCTCTTCATAAACCAGCATTGACTATTAAACACCTCTCCTCACACTAAGTAATCACATCAGGAACATCCATAAGACGGTGTGTTCTAAACCATAATATTTGTATTACTCTTCTCTTGATCAAAGTCCCATATATGGAGGTGCATACATTTTTAATTAAGATGATCCATAAGAAAAGAAAAACAGGACCTTAGAATTACACTGTATATGATTAAATTGATTGTAGCATTATTGAGTCATTTTACTCACTTACTCTGCAGCTCTAGATTATGTGCTCAATATTAATTCAAAGGCAAAACAGGATACAAGCCGGATACAAATAGGTCACGGATGTGCAATTTAAAGTAACAATTTATTTAAAACAAAGTAACAAAATCACTACGGGTCTACAGCACAAATTAGCATTAACATCTAACGTGTAACCATCAAACCAGCATCTAGCATGCTGAGTTTCAGCCAGTGCAGAGAACAAAATCCCACCCTTTCTTGTTATCAGCCAATAGTGTTAGAAAAACTCTGACATACGTTTCACTATTATAACATAACTTTTTCAAGGAGATTCTGTCACATCTGTCCATGGTCATCGTTAATTGGATAAATAGTTTAACCTGTTTAATTGACATAAACAAAAGATACTGCTGGGAATCAAATCTCTGTTCCCAAGCTGATATAATAATCATTAAGCCGTAATGGCATTGACAAACTAAGATATAACATATTGTATATTAGAGCCATATTTAGGACATTGAATTATCAAATATATCAAAAAATAGTCGTCATTTTTACCTATATTTATTATGTATCTTAAATCCAATATTGTTGTATGTTTCAGAACAGTTTTTTGTAGACCTGTGTAATAAGCACACAAGAACACAACGTCGGCACTGAGAGTGAGGTACAGCTAATAGTGTCACATTAGATAAATTAATCTGGCAGTGGCATTCATAACAGATTAGAGAGGGAAGTCACTAAGTGTGTTTCAGTACTTACATAAGTTAAGTGGAATACATGTGTTTAATCTATCGTGACTGTGCTCACTTCTTCTCCCATAGACTTCAATGGGACACACTGTAAAAAAAAAAAAAAAAAAACGCATTGCTTGTGTGCTAACCTGACGTTAAAAAAAAAAGTTATAAAAACGTTTTTATAACCCTTCTTATATATAATACCCACACTTTCATATATCATTTTTTTACTGATTGCCAAATGCATATTTTGCCTGTTTTTGGACACATCTATTTTGTCCTTCCTTTCCCCATTTATACTATCACCTTGA
Source organism: Bombina bombina (assembly GCF_027579735.1). Classification (NCBI taxonomy): domain Eukaryota; kingdom Metazoa; phylum Chordata; class Amphibia; order Anura; family Bombinatoridae; genus Bombina; species Bombina bombina. The sequence goes on from NC_069509.1 coordinate 189,862,850, forward strand.
ACCAGCTGGCACGTGCAAGAGATTTGCTCTTAACCGCTAAGCAAGCACAATGCCAGACAGGAAACACATACACGTTTAGCGTCACTTCCAGTTGGCACAAACATCTGGTGTCAACATCCGGTAAGTCGACGATAAGGAGTAGGATACCAAACCTTTTAAAAGAATAACTAAAAAATACATAACACACTAAAACTAAGGCACATTTAGATGGGGTAATCAATATAATATATTTTGAAAATCTGGAGTTATCTCGGCATCACATTTTTGGCGCGAAATTTTGGGCGCGAAATTTGAGCGCAAAAGTCAGAATTACCTCATTGGCTACCCAAATACACTTAAGGTGTAGAAGCCCCAAAGCTGCTACCAGTCTTGAGAAAGGTCTTTGGGGACCGAAACGCGTTGGCTATATACTGGTATTGCAGCTTAGACTATATCTGGTGAGTAGAATACTTTTATTACTACTTTTAAGGTGACTTTATTGCACTATGTTTTTTCTTTGAACACTTTTATAGGTACAAGAGGATATTCTAAACACTGATACAACCTTTGAGAAGAGGAATATTATTTCAATACCTACACCACTAACAGTTATTCCACTTTTGAACATTCTATTTAGATATTCCAAGGCTACATACAATCACTTTGGAATATACTTCTAACAAAATCATTTATAACACAAAGGATTCACTATTTTTTCATTAAGGACTATTTTTCACATAGGGATTTTTTCATGTCTCCCCTTTTTTGACACAGTTTTAGGGCTTTTTTAGGTGTACACCTTTAATTAGTATCCTCATTTTTTTTCACATCATTTTTTTTCACATCATTATATATATTTTTTCTCACACCATCATCTTTTTCAAAATCTTTAATTTTTATTTTTGGATAAATTTTGGATATTTTTTGGATTTTTTAGTTTTTTTAACATCCACAGTTTCACATATATTTTTTCCTTTTCACTTAAATATTGGATTTTTAAGACACTATTGGAGCATTTGGATAACCACCTACTTTTTTCAGGACATTTATACTTTTTAAATGAAATAGGCCTTTCTGGACAACTGCTTTTATGGACATTTACACTTATGTATGATTGGAATTTAATTTTTGCACCTGGACACTTTTAACTCTTACCTAGTAATTTAACCTGGACATATAATAGGACAGCCATTTAGGATTTATTGGATTGGGTATTTACTCATACCATTTATTTAAGGAAATAGTATAGATTGCTGTGCAACTCTTTATATAGGGTGTACATGAGTTTTACTTGCCTGTATTGTTTTTATATTGTATTTTGAATTAAATAATTGTCATTTTTACCACATATTTTATTTCTTTGAACTCTACAATTTTATATCTACATATTTTTATAGTTTTAGATTTTAACTTTTGGACACCATCTTTAGCCACACAACCCCCAGTAGGGGCAGTGCAGTGCTGTACCTTGGCATTTTATTTTCTACTGCATCCTTCGGAATCTGGTTGGGAGATTCCGCCTATATTTGGTACAGCTTGTATGGTATTTATTGTGGCGCTGCAAGATATTAACTTATTTACACTTTTATCATTGTTTCATGCTGCACAACCATTGAACCAATAGGTAGTTACATTATACAATATACTACTTTTAGTCCATACATTCTATTAGGTATAATTTAGCGCTGGTAACATCTCTTGTCTAAATTTATATTTATATATATGTATATATATATATATCTATATATATATATATATATATATATATGTGTGTGTGTGTGTGTGTGTGTTCATATAAGTATATATCTAGGTATATGCATATTTACACAGATAAACACATAAATATGTATGTATATACACATTTACACAATTATTTATTTGTTAAAGGGACACTGAACCCAAATTTTTTCTTTTGTGATTCAGATAGAGCATGCAATTTTAAGCAACTTTCTAATGTACTCCTATTATCATTTTCTCTTTATTCTCTTGCTATCTTTATTTGAAAAAGAAGGTATCTAAGCTTTTTTTTGGTTCAGTACTCTAGACAGCACTTTTTGATTTGCGGATGAATTTATCCACCAATCAGCAAGGACAACCCAGGATTTTCACCAAAAATGTGCCGGCATCCAAACTTACATTCTTGAATTTCAAATAAAGATACCAAGAGAAAGAAGAAAATTTGATAATAGGAGTAAATTAGAAAGTTGCTTAAAAGTTAATGCTCTATCTGAATCACGAAAGAAAAAAATTGGGTTCAGTGTCCCTTTAATAGTTTTGCTTCATTTCAATTTTTTTTTATTCTTACCAATCATTTATTATGATTTCCATCTCCTATGTTCATGAAATAAAAAACGAGAATCCGCAGTCCTCAAGAGGTGCGCTGGTGTATGATGGATCTATGGCTGCACTCCCCAAAGGAAATCCCGATGGAATCCTGACTGCATGGAAAAATAGAAGAAGAGAGGTGCCAAAAACATAAAACAGTATCGTTTGGTCAAATGAGATGAGTAAAGATAAGAGTCCCCCCTGGATGATAATGGATACTCACAAGATAAGCAGCACAATCAGCGTGCCTTAAACTGCAAGTCGGGACTGTTGAGAATCGATCTCCAATCCGCTGCGGGCGATATTGCTCTGTTGAAACTCCTCGGGATCAGCTGTGGCTTGCGGCGTCCGAAGTTACAGATGATAAATACAGACCTCTTCTTAATAGCAGTCAATGGGAGGGTAGATGGACACTCAAAAATCAGGAGCACGTAAGGTAAAGATAAAATCGTAGTTTATTGCAGTTCCATCTACCCTCCCATTGACCACTATTAAGAAGAGGTCTGTGTTTATCATCTGTAACTTCGGACGCCGCAAGCCACAGCTGATCCTGAGGAGTTTCAACAGAGCAATATCGCCCGCAGCGGATTGGAGGTCCTGTGGTGACCTGTATCTGCCTGGGGGTGTCTGTCGGGTGACTCTCAACCGTCCCGACTTGCAGTTTAAGACACACTGATTGTGCCGCTTATCTTGTGAGTATCCACTCTTATCCGGGGGGGGGGGGGCTCTTATCTTTACTCATCTCATTTGACCAAACGATACTGTTTTATGTTTTTGGTGCCTCTCTTCTTCTATTTTTCCATCTCCTAAATGCAGAATATCACTTTCTGTCAGTATGCACGATCATTGTATAGACTCTCACAGGTTTCTTCATTTTCTACTTCTCCATCAGCTTGTTTTAGAATTTCTTCAATCTTTAAATTCTCCATTGCAAAATGTATATCTTCAATTAGGTGCTTGTTTTACCACCATACAGATGACATGGGCCAATTTATCAAGAGCCGATTGGCCCCTGTTTCCATGGGAGCCTTCAGGCTTGCCAGAAACAGCAGTTAAGAAGCAGCAGTCTTAAGACCTATGTTCTTTAACTAGTCCGCTGCCTCTGAGGCTGCAGACATCAATCTGCCTGATCCTTTACGATTGGATTGATTGACACCCCCTGCTAGCGGCCGATTGGCTGCAGGGGCGGCACTGCACAAGCCAATCACGTCCGTCCGCCATTTGGTAAATTGGCCCCCAAATCTAAATATCTTCTCCTGTTATCACTCCAGTGTTACTCAACAAGGTCACACGGTCATCGCTATGCTATTTCCTCTTGCTTATCTCTAGCTCAATCTATCAAAACCTAAGATTTCCTGAATTCCTTCTAAAAGTCACTCTGCACTAGATATCCCTTTTCCTTTTTGGAGACTTGATACTTGACTTAATTCCACTATATTGCTATCAAACAGGACTCTAATCTTTTCTTCAATCCATATATGCCAGAACTTACCAAAATCTCTCTTATCTATGCATTATCTCTAGAGTGTGTCCTTCCTTTACCCAAGATATCACCAAAGTATTAATTCACTCAATTATTTGGTCACTGCAACTATTTCAAAGTGATTTCCCAACTGACAACTCTTCCTCTTCAGTCTATCATGAACACTTTAGCTAGACTCGTCAAGCTAAGTCCATATCAGCTGCCATGCACTGGCTCCCTGTAAACTTTAGATTCCAGTTCAATGTTTCAACCCTAACCGACAAAAACCTCACTGACTTCACACCCAAATTTGCTCTTAAAGGGACAGTCTAGGCCAAAATAAACTTTCCTGATTCAGATAGAGCATGTCATTTTAAACACTTTTCCAATGTACTTTTATCACCAATTTTGCTTTGTTCCCTTGGTATTCTGAGTTGAAAGCTTAACCTAGGAGGTTCATATGCTAATTTCTTAGACCTTGAAGCCCAACTCTTTCAGATTGCATTTTAACAGTTTTTCACCACTAGAGGGTGTTAGTTCACGTATTTCATATAGATAACACTGTGCTTGTGCACGAAAAGTTATCTGGGAGCAGGCACTGATTGGCTAGACTGCAAGTCTGTCAAAAGAACAGAAAAAAGTGGCAGTTTGCAGAGGCTTAGATACAAGATAATCACAGAGGTTAAAAGTATATTATTATAACTGTGTTAGTTATGCAAAACTGGGAAATGGGTAATAAAGGGATTATCTATGTTTTAAAACAATAAAAATTCTGGTGTAGACTGTCCCTTTAAAGTTCCTCTCCATTTGAGTGGAAAAATACTTGTTTAATCTAACATTTGTCTCAGTGCTGCAACTACAAAAAAAGGCAAACTACTTTGTCTCCTTACCCTTCAACCTCTATATTCTAAGCTCTTCAGAATGGGCAATATATTCCTTATCCTTTATTATTTTGTTTTGTTTATTCTGCTTTATGTATTTGTATTTTATATTATTGACAAGTGTCATGTTGTACTAATACTCATATGTCTTTGTCTGGCACAAGAAACTGTAGATAAATAAGTAAACAAATGTATACGTACATACTACTACTAATAATAATAATAATAATTGTTAACACATGCATAGATCTTCAGAGTCTTTAAAGAATTGGACTAAATAGAAAAATATATTTGTAAAATCATTTTCTGTAAAATTTACTTTCTACAAACGGAACACCTACCTATTTATGTCCTAAATCCTGATTCATGGGTAAACATTAGACGTGTATTTGTTTTGTTACAATGCATATTCATTAATGAAACACGGATAGTTCTCTCATTTTCACAAAACAAATATCTGAACTAAGGTAGAATAAATGTAATGATAGTAAAGGAATAATGATGAATTCATCAGTATTCATTCATTTCCTTTAAATAGTTAAACTATTTACCACTGGGGAGTCGCAGTATCCTGCTCCTCTTCTTCACAGAGCCCCAGCCGCACTGAGAGGAGACTTAGGGGCCTATCTATCATGCTCCGAATGGAACTTGATGCCCCGTGTTTCTGGCGAGCCTGCAGACTCGCCAGAAACAGCAGTTATGAAGCAGCGGTCACAAAGACCTTAGGCTCCATAACCCTGACCGCCTGCTCTGAGCAGGCAGACAGACATCGCCGGAAATCAACCCGATTGAGTACAATCGGGTTGATTGACACCCCCCTGCTGGCGGCCCATTGGCCGTGAGTCTGCAGGGGGCAGCGTTACACCAGCAGCTCTTGTGAGCTGCTGGTGCAATGCTGAATACGGAGAGTGTATTGCTCTCCGTATTCAGCGAGGTCTGGTGGACCTGATCCGCACTTTCGGATCAGGTCTGCCAGACTTTGTTATATAGAGGCCTGTGTGTGGTGTCTAAATCTAAAGGAGAAGGTCCATTAGTGCAGGCTCTTGGAGCTGATGAGCTAAGCCTCTAATAAGCCCGGCTGGGGCTCTCTAATAAATAAGTATTGGGATTAGCACGGCTCTCCGGTGCGCTAAAGGTTTATGTATAAAGCCCCGCTGTAAAGTGAAAACCACCTTAAAGTGAAACAAGGCAGTTTTAGCTTTCTTTTCACTTGTCAGTGTGTTTAACAACTTAAAAAAATGTTTGAACTAACTTATTTTAGGGGTGCAATAGTGCTACATTTAGTTTAACACTCGCCCAGCACAGTATTCAATTAGTATTCAATAAAAACTCTACCTATAAAATAGTGACAATTACTATAGTAAAATTTGCCAGACTATAGCACTGAGACACAGATTGCACTGTAATGCTGTAAACAGAGTGAACTAAGCATAACAAAATGGTGCCAGTCACTTTTCTCGCAATCTCACCATGATTACAGAACTGTTTCAAAATCCTTGGAGGTTGAACTTCAGCTCCACAAAGTGCTGTATTAGCGAAGCGCTGTAAAGTGAAGCACTGTAAAGAGAGGTATACCTGTAGATGGTTTCATATTTAACTTTTTCCAATCAAACTTATTTTGCGGTCTTATACTAATAAAATATGATAGCCCAGCAAAGATGCTCTGACCTACCTTTCAATATAACACTCATTCTACCTTCCATTTTGTTCTGTGTGTTTGGCAGTGGGAGTCTTGGGAAAAGCAAATATTCAATATATACTTTGTGCTTTTAGTATGTTAAAGGTTGTTCAAAGATGCATGTGTTATTCAGCAGTGAATATCTCCCTCCTTCATCCAGTTCTCTTTAATAATACAAATATTTAAAAGTCAGAACATTTTTGAATTATTAAAAATGTCCAAAGCTTGCTTTGAATTTGTTCACAGTTAATACATGTATAGCCTTATGCATATTTCAAACAGCAGAAAATCTTTGTGCTAGCCAGTTAAGTATCACTTTTCTACAGCTGCAAATATACAGCATTGTCGTGTTTACAAAACTGCATTTCTCTTGCAACAACATGTTTTAATGTAAATGTAAATTATTTATCTCTTTATATTTTAAGGTTTTTGTTCAAATAAGAATTATATTTAAGGGGGGGCGGAGCCAACTACCGAAGCGACAAGACGTGCATGTCAGGAGCTCCTGCTAAGATTTCTTTTTTTTGGAGGCTTGTATACAGAATATAGTAATATTTGGGAATTTTCACATACTGCTCATAAGATATAGGCCTCTATTTATCACAGGTTTTGTGGACCTGATCCGACAGTGCGGATCAGGTCCGCAAGACCTCGCTGAATGCGGAGAGCAATACGCTCTCCGTATTCAGCATTGCACCAGCAGCTCACAAAAGCTGCTGGTGCAACGCCACCCCCTGCTGACTTGTGGCCAATGGACCGCCAGCAGGGGGTGTTAATCAACCCGATTGTACTCGATCGGTTTGATTTCTGGTGATTCCTGTCCGCCTGCTCAGAGCTCTTTAGACCGCTGCTTCATAACTGCTGTTTCTGGCGAGTCTGAAGACTCGCCACAAACACGGGCCGTCAAGATCCTTTCGGTGCTTGATAGATAGGCCCCATAGCATCCAATATTACTATTAATAGACTTTTTGAGGCTGCAATGTTAATGCCTCCTGACATATGTCCTATAGACCGGCGTGGACGCTTACTGCAACTCCAAAGGCATTGGTTACCGCATCTGTATTTCTACTGAGACAGTGGGAAAAGCTACATTGATAGTGGATCAGCAGCTGATATCATGGGAGATATCGATACAATAATATGCACCATCCTGCTGGACTTTCAATGTGAAATGGTAAAGGCTCTTGGCCGTTTCTATATAGGCGTCAAGAAGATAATGACAGGAAATTGTCTGCTCACTGGAGATTTCTAGTGGCACCTTCTACAGGAGATGCAGATGACTTACGGGAGTGGGGTGTGTACCCACTTGGGAAGCAGACAACGGCAATAGGTAGATGAGATGACCGACATTGGCTTACCACTTTGGCGGACCTGCCCAACCTAATAGTATCCCCCGTAAAGGCGGATAGTGGATCCAGAGACTCCCTGCAGCCGGTAAATTCTGATATCCATGCACGGAAAGTGATCCGCAGTCATAATACCCGACTAGAGGAGCTGCACTACAGCCGGGTGAGAGAGGCAGTCCCTATCAGGAATGGCTCTATCTTTATTGACTTGGAACAGGACAGTTTAATACAGATGAAGTCTGGCTTGAATCAATACAAGGCCGGGATTGGATAGGCACTCCTGTATCATTATATTTATATGGACAGTGCTCATACTACTGTTTCTTTCGTGGTTTGTTTCATATTTCCCACACCTTTATATTTAGTATATTTTAGTGGTTATTGTTATTAACAGAGTTTATGCATTATGACACCGGAACTGATAGATTAATAGAAGTATTTCTGGTGGAGAATGTAAGTTTGATGTTCAGGTTATACTTTAGCTGCAAATTATGTCCTACTATCTTTAATATAACTCAGTACAGGATAGTTGGCACTAGATTTTACAGTACATAACACACCAAGGTCCCGTTTATTAGTGTACTTAGCTAAATGTGTGCATTAACTGGCAGATTTATTATTTTATAAACTAGAGGGTTGGTGATGTGTTTATGGTTATGTAGCCTGTATATACCAAAATTTAACAACACACTCTTACTTAATTGGGTGGGGTTGGCTAAATAATCACCAGGATCCTACAGTGTGAATATGATCCTCAAGCCCTTACTTGTTATATACTGACCACGTCCTTATATTCAATATATTACATTGGCTATGATACGCAATGGAGCTGCATCTTTTGCTCTATGCCCTGGGGTATAGGGCCAATGTCCCCAGGTCGAAACTATAATATTGTACATTCACGTACAGTCTTTATTGCCATTTTGCCGAGGTTTGTTGTGTATACTCAAACGGCTAGATTTAGAGTTTGGCATTAGCCATCAAAACCAAAGTTAGAGGCTCCTAACGCTGGTTTTGGGCTACCGCTGGTATTTAGAGTCAGTCAGGAAAGGGTCCAACGCTCACTTTGCAGCCGCGACTTTTCCATACCGCAGATCCCCCTACGCCATTTGCGTATCCTATCTTTTCAATGGGATCTTTCTAATGCCGGAATTTAGAGTTGTGGCTGAAGTGAGCGTTAGAAATCTAACTACAAAACTCCAGCCGCAGAAAAAAGTCAGTAGTTAAGAGCTTTCTGGGTTCATAAAGCTCTTAACTACTGTGCTCTAAAGTACACTAACACCCATAAACTACCTATGTACCCCTAAACCGAGGCCCCCCCCACATCGCCGCCACTCTATTAAAATTTTTTAACCCCTAATCTGCCGACCGCACACCGCCGCCACCTACGTTATCCCTATATACCCCTAATCTGCTGCCCCTAATACCGCCGACACCTACATAATATTTATTAACCCCTAATCTGCTGCCCTCGCTATCGCTGACACCTGCTTATTTTTTTTAACCCCTACGTACACCGCCGCAACCTACATTATACCTATGTACCCCTAATCTGCAGCCCCTAACACAGCCGACCCCTATATTATATTTATTAACCCCTAATCTGCCGTCCCCAACGTCGCCTCCACCTACCTACAATTATTAACCCCTAATCTGCCGACCGGTCCACACCGCTACTATAATAAATGTATTAACCCCTAAAGCTAAGTCTAACCCTAACCCTAATACTAACACCCCCCTAACTTAAATATAATTTAAATCTAACGAAATAAATTAACTCTTATTAAATAAATTATTCCTATTTAAAACTAAATATTTACCTGTAAAATAAACCCTAATATAGCTACAATATAAATTATAATTATATTGTAGCTATTGTAGGATTAAAATTTACTTTACAGGCAACTTTGTAATTATTTTAACCAGGTACAATAGCTATTAAATAGTTAATAACTATTTAATAGTTACCTAGTTAAAATAATTACAAAATTACCTGTAAAATAAATCCTAACCTAAGTTACAATTAAACCTAACACTACACTATCAATACATTAATTAAATAAAATACCTACAAATAAATACAATGAAATAAACTAACTACAGTACAAAAAATAAAAAAGAACTAAGTTACAAAAAATAAAAAAATATTTACAAACATTAGAAAAATATTTACAAACATTAGAAAAATATTACAACAATTTTAAACTAATTACACCTACTCTAAGCCCCCTAATAAAATAACAAAGACCCCTAAAATAAAAAAATGCCCTACCCTATTCTAAAATTAAAATAGAAAAGCTTTTTTACCTTACCAGCCCTGAAAAGGGCCCTTTGCGGTGCATGCCCCAAAGAATTCAGCTCTTTTGCCTGTAAAAAAAAATACAATACCCCCCCCCCTCCAACATTACAACCCACCACCCACATACCCCTAATCTAACCCAAAACCCCCTTAAATAAACCTAACACTAAGCCCCTGAAGATCTCCCTACCTTGTTCCGATCAGCCAATAGAATGCGAGCTCAATCGGATTGGCTGATTGGATCAGCCAATCGGATTGAACTTGAATCTGATTGGCTGATTCCATCAGCCAATCAGAATTTTCCTACCTTAATTCCGATTGGCTGATAGAATCCTATCAGCCAATCGGAATTCTAGGGACGCCATCTTGGATGACGTCCCTTAAAGGAACCGTCATTTGTCGGGAAGTTGTCGGTGAAGATGGATGTTCCGCGTCGGCGGGATGAACTACATGGATCCGGAAGAAAGAAGATTGAAGATGCCGCTTGATAGAAGACTTCAGTCGGATCATGGACCTCTTCAGCTCCCGCTTGGATGAAGACTTCAGCCGGATCATGGACATCTTCAACCCCCCGCTTGGGCTTGGATCAAGACATCGGAGCCTGGACGGATCGCTGATACCCGATGTGGTGAAGATAAGGTAGGGAGATCTTCAGGGGCTTAGTGTTAGGTTTATTTAAGGGGGGTTTGGGTTAGATTAGGGGTATGTGGGTGGTGGGTTGTAATGTTGATGGGGGGGTATTGTATGTTTTTTTTTTACAGGCAAAAGAGCTGAATTCTTTGGGCCATGCCCCGCAAAGGGCCCTTTTCATGGCTGGTAAGGTAAAAGAGCTTTTCTATTTTAATTTTAGAATAGGGTAGGGCATTTTTTTATTTTGGGGGTCTTTGTTATTTTATTAGGGGGCTTAGAGTAGGTGTAATTAGTTTAAAATTGTAATATTTTTCTAATGTTTGTAAATATTTTTTTATTTTTTGTAACTTAGTTCTTTTTAATTTTTTGTACTTTAGTTAGTTTATTTAATTGTATTTATTTGTAGGTATTGTATTTAATTAATTTATTGATAGTGTAGTGTTAGGTTTAATTGTAGATAATTGTAGGTAGTTTATTTAATTTATTTATTGATAGTGTAGTGTTAGGTTTAATTGTAACTTAGGTTAGGATTTATTTTACAGGTAATTTTATAATTATTTTAACTAGGTAGCTATTAAATAGTTATTAACTATTTAATAGCTATTGTACCTGGTTAAAATAAATACAAAGTTGCCTGTAAAATAGATATTAATCCTAAAATAGCTACAATATAATTATAATTTATATTGTAGCTATATTAGGGTTTATTTTACAGGTAAGTATTTAGCTTTAAATAGGAATAATTTATTTAATAAGAGTTAATTTATTTCGTTAGATTTAAATTATATTTAACTTAGGGGGGTGTTAGTGTTAGGGTTAGACTTAGCTTTAGGGGTTAATACATTTATTAGAGTTGCGGTGCGTTCCGGTCGGCAGATTAGGGGTTAATTATTGTAGGTAGGTGGAGGCGACGTTGGGGGCGGCAGATTAGGGGTTAATAAATATAATATAGGGGTCGGCGGTGTTAGGGAATGAACGCTACTTTTTTGCAGGTGTTAGGTTTTTTTTCAGCTCAAACAGCCGCATTGTTTCCTATGGGGATATCGTGCACGAGCATGTTTTTGAAGCTGGCCGCGTCCGTAAGCACCGCTGGTATCGAGAGTTGCAGTGGCAATAAATTATGCTCTACGCTCCCTTTTTGGAGCCTAATGCACTGAAAACGCAGCCATTCTGTGAACTCTAAATACCAGCGGTATTTAAAAGGTGCGGGGGAAAAAAAGCCAGCGTTAGCTACGCGGGTCGTTACCGACAAAACTCTAAATCTAGCCGATAGTTAATTAAATGTTTACACACATATATTTCACTGGCTACTGCCTACACACTCATCATGCACTGAGGTTCCCATCTATTTGTGGAAAATTTATACTGAATTATAGCCACCCAGCTTATATTTCAAATCTATAAAGCCCAAAATATAACAATAGGTCAGAGACTTGTTTTTCCCCTACCCTGGATGGTCAGATCCATCTTTCTAGGCTTTGAGTCTTTCAGATTTTCATGTTCTATAGATTGTAAAACTATGACTCAGATATGTACTGAGGGACCACTGTATCACCAAATGTCATTTTCTGGGTAAAAATGTATGCTATCTTGTTCTGATATTAGTCTGAATATGGTACTTAGTTGTGACATAATGTGATTATCTTACTATTCAATTTACAATGTTTTTTGTACTGATCTTAGATATATCGACTTGGTGTGCTTTACTTGCTTAACGATTCCCCTAGTTTAACAAATTCCTTTAGGCACTAGAAAGCTCAAATTTCTAGTGTATTATATTTATACTGTGACAGATAAACACCAGGCTATATATTCCTGCCTATATGTATTCATAGTTATTAGAATTTTGGCTCCGCCCTCCCTCTTTTACTGAGTAAACAAAGGAACGTAGATTCCATAGTACTTCTCCCTATTACTTCTGATATATTTGTTGCAATATAGCGGCTATTGATATCCCCATTTTTAATTACTTTCTATGACTTAATTGATCTGGATAGAACTATTCCCAAGCTTCTATATTTCTATCTTATATTCTCGGTCCAGGAGTGACCACCTATTGGTCTGGAAACTAATATGTCATATATATAAAAGAGGTCAGAAATTAAATATACAGGATGTTTGTTTTCAATCATATGTGTTTATCTTTGAAAATGTTTGTTTCCTCTGTATGCTGAATGTGAATGATGGACTTTATTTGATAACCATACCATTGTGTAGATTTATACTTATGCCCATAACTGTCCTGCAAGCTTGATTATGTTTTTAAGTTGTATGACCTCAATAAAAAAAAAATATATATATATATTTAAAACAGTTTTTTTTAATCTTTATAATTTTTGAATGAATAAATCAATGGGTTTTCCTTTTATTTGTCATGAAAAACAGTGATGTGGCATGTTAAAATGATGGTAAACTGTCACCTTTTTAAATCAGATCTGGAATAAAAGTGATATTTTAGGTGGAATTTAATTAATTAGTTGTGATAAAGATGCATTATAACTTACTTCTTAATATAGATATGAAATTTAAATACCCTGCACTCCACCAACCACTTTAAAAGTACATTTTCTCTGTCAACTAAAGGTTTGAATTGTTGTCCAATCAGCGCTCTAGCTACAACAAAAATGCCACATGGGGAGAGCGCTGATTGCAGAACAATGCAAATCATTAGCTCACAGAAAAATTGACTTTTGAAGTAGGCGGTGGAGTGCAGGGTATTTGAAATTTAAATCTACATTAAAAAGTAAGTTATAGGGGGGCGGAGCCAACAACAGAGGCAGACAGACGTGTTTTTACAGAGCTCTAGGCCCTTAGATATAGTTATATACTTTAAATCATATTTAGGGGGTCTGAGCCTTTATTATATCATCCTAGATAACCAACTTATCACTATATTTGCCTAAAAGTATGAGATAAATCTTCCGGTGAGCGCACAATTGGAAAACTCTTTATCCGCTATCTAGGTTCAGCCACGTGGAGCCACCGGAGAATACCTGCACTTACATCATATTACTATGGAAGCTCTAGACTTATGGGAGCGTCAAACCCAGCAGCTCTTTGAGAGGCATTATAGAAGCCTGAAAGAAGATTTCCTCTCGTTACTATCGGCTTTCATGCCACAGCTGGAATTCTCAGCCGCATGCACAGATCCCATACAATGGGGCAAGGATCACACTACAATCCCACCTGTGACCCCGGATAAGGTGCCGACTTCCTCTGATGGCATGGCAGAGACCACGAGAGGTTGCAGCTTAAGACACACATCGGACCCTGGTATCAGCCTCCTCGCACCGACTAAGCTAGATACTGTGGCAATACCCTATACTCACACGCAGCGTATTCAAGCCGAGAAATCTATGGCCGCAGCAGCTCCCTACAATACCAAACCTTGGCTCCCAGTGAACATTCCAGCTATTGGGACTTACTTATTTGGGGCAACTCAATCCATCTCAATATTTAGAGACACGACCTGCGATATGAGCACTGACAACTTCGGGGTAGGAACTTTAACCCATTCCAGCATGGCGCAAGGCTTCGCTAGAGATGGTTCTTTTAGGAGCCCGCAGTGCACTACTCATGGCTTTGCAGCAACCATCACAAGTACCATCAGTAAGAGGAAGGTGGCAGCGCTGATGGTCGCACTCAGTGCCTCCCGTTATACAGCAAGAGAACTGCTTCACTTTTCCGGAGCTCCCATCATCCTTAACACCAGGGAGATTGTTACTTCTCTCCCAGCAAGGGGTATGTTTTACATTCCCAGCAGAGCACTTGAATCCGCACAAAGGTCTGTACTGGATAAATGTGGTATGGGTTAACCGAGCGGTACCTGTCTAAGTCGGCTGTAAGACCGGACATTGATAGAGCTGACTCGTTATTACCCTAACTCCCCTTTTCATATTGCTACTCTGTGGTCATTCTTGGGACGTTGGCAGTACATTCCTTCAGGCATTGCAGACGTTTGTTTCACCCGTGTAACTACAAATCAGACACGAGCATGCAACGTTATTAAATTACACAGCAACTATTACCCAGGTCTGACATATGAATATATGTATTGTTAGCACACCCTATTTCTATCATCTATGACATAACTTAGAATATTCTGGAGCTTGGTCCTCTTGGCCTGATGCTTCTGACATGTTTTAATGGGACAGTTAGGTCTATTGTATTTCACAGCTCATACTGTTATATCTTAATTACTAATGGTGCTCTTTTGTGTCACTTCTAATATTTACTGTATAGTTCTCACAGGCTGCAGGTTTATAATATGTCTTAAGGGAGTTTCTATATTTAATCTATGTATCTAGTACAGTACATATTTATTGAGACAGCTAACTCATTGTTTTATCCCTCGGTCACATGCACTGGAACATGGTTATATGTGAGTTGCCTGGCTTCCTCTAGAGAATACCCCTACATCTTTTGAAGCAAGTGGTAATCATAGCCTCCTACAATTATACAATTCAGCCCTCATAAACTCCTATAACCCGGATATACATACAGACTTAGTCTTGAGATAGTAGTTAAGCAATATTCTATTAGTCCCTATTTCAGCTCTACATACCCTTCTAGGAATTAGGCCCTAAATAATAATACCCGGTATAATAACTGATTCACTAATCAGTCACAGCTAAAAACACTGAAAACCTGCTCCCCGCACAAAGCGTATTATTAATAATCTGTATTCCCTAAGCCCAACTCTTCACCCTTCCTAGCTCCATGAGCCAACATAAAATTACCCCTGTACTTGATCTCAGAGGCTGCGCAACCAGAATCACTGTACCCTCACACCATAGATACACATAAAGCATAAGATGCCTCTCATAGTTCCCTATCTTAGCCATAGTCCTGTACATATAGGGCACACATAGACATATAAATAAACCCATACTGCAACCTTGCCAAAGTGGGGTCCGCCCCCCCCTACTTTTTCCTCCCCCTCCCCCTCCCTCTCCCACAATTCGAGTGGCTCTTGCCCACTGTAATCCCTCTTCCTTCCAGTGTTCTACGACCTCTCTGTGGTCACTTTCAAAGCTAACTCCCCACATCATCGCAGAACTCCCCACTACATTCATCCTGGTGATGTGGAGACCAGTTTACAATTATTAAAATATAAAATGAAGTTTCATCCCAGTTTGCCCAGTTATATTTTGGATTCTTTCCTAGATACAACATGGGTTTTTACTTGTTAGAGCTAGTCTTATTGTATTGTTATGATTAAGTTTATACCTGTGAGCCCTAAAAATGTATGACTTACCTTGATATATAGCTCAGTTACGCCTCTATTGACCTAACAGATATGATAGATGTCACAATTCTTATGTTGTATTCTAATATTTATCCTACGATTGGGCAAATGTTGTTGTATTCTGTATTCTCTGTTCTTTCTGAAACTTCAATAAAAATTCTTTAAAAAAAAAAAAAAAAAAAAAAAAAGTAAGTTATAGCATCTTCATTACAACTAATGAATTAAACTCCATCTAAAATATCCTGGATCTGATTATACAAATGATTTTAAGGGGCATATTTATGCTCACTTTTTGGCCTAAAAAAAAAGGTTTGTAATACCGGTGCTATGGAAGTACCATTGAAAAAATACTTTATGCAAATTGCGTAGGTTAATTTGCAGTACGGCCAAAAAAGTGTGCGGGACAGCTGTACCTACAAGACTCGTAATAGCTGTGGTAGTAACGCAAAACTCGTAATCTAGCCAATTGAAATTCATACTTCTAAGAACAAACTTCAAAGAGCATTTGGTTTTTCATAAAATGGGCTGAACATGGGTCTATATATATATATTGTCTCTCAAATCCATGTGTAATTATCTAAACAATTCCACCTTACAGCTCTCACTGTTTTTTGTTTTTTTGCAACTTAAAAGGTGACAAGTTTTTATCAAAATACTCAAAACACTGCAATCAGCCAATAGGATTGAAGTTCAATCCTATTGGCTGATCTAATCAGCCAATATGATTGAGCTTGCATTCTATTGGCTGTTCCAATCAGCCAATAGAATGCAAGCTCAATCCTATTGGCTGATTGCATAAGCCAATAGGATTTTTCCAACCTTAATTCCGATTGGTTGATAGAATCCTATCAGCCAATTGGAATTCAAGGGACGCCATCTTGGATGACGTCATTTAAAGGAACCTTCATTCTTCAGTTGGATGTCATTTGAAGAGGATGCTCCGCGTCGGCTGGCTTGAAGATGGACCCGCTCCGCTCCGGATGGATGAAGATAGAAGATGCTGCCTTGATGAAGACTTCTGCCCGTCTGGAGGTCGTCTTCTGCCTGGATCGGATGAAGACTTCTGGCCGTCTGGAGGTCCACTTCTGCCCGGTTGGGTGAAGACGTCTCAAGGTAGGGTGATCTTCAAGGGGTTAGTGTTAGGTTTTATTAAGGGGGGATTTGGTGGGTTTTAGAGTAGGGTTGGGTGTATGGGTGGTGGGTTGTAATGTTGGGGGGGTATTGTAATTTTTTTACAGGTAAAAGAGCTGATTACTTTGGGGCAATACCCCACAAAAGGCCCTTTTAAGGGCTATTTGTAATTTAGTAAAGGGTAGGGCTTTTTTTATTGTGGGGGGCTTTTTATTTTATTAGGGGGATTAGATTAGGTGTAATTAGTTTTAAAAAAATTGTAATTATTTTATTATTTTTTGTAATTTAGTGTTTGTTTGTTTTTGTACTTTAGTTTATTTAATTTATTTGTAATTAGTTTAATTTAATTTAGGTTATTAATTTATTTATAGTGTAGTGTTATGTGTAATTGTAACTTAGGTTAGGGTTTATTTTACAGGTAAATTTGTACTTATTTTAGCTAGGTAGTTATTAAATAGTTAATAAATATTTAATAACTATTCTACCTAGTTAAATAAATGCAAACTTGCCTGTAAAATAAAAATAAATCCACAAATAGCTGCAATGTAATTATTAGTTATATTGTAGCTATCTTAGGGTTTATTTTATAGGTATTTAGTTTTAAATAGGACTAATTTAGTTAATTGTAGTTATTTTATTTCGATTTATTTAAATTATATTTAAGTTAGGGGGGGGTTAGGTTTAGGGTTAGACTTAGATTCAGGGGTTAATACATTTAATATAGTGGTGGCTGCGTTGTGGGCGGCATTTTATGGGTTAATAAATGTAGGTAGGTGTTGGCGATGTTAGGGACGGCAGATTAGGGGTTAATAAAATTTAACTAGTGTTTGTGAGGCGGCAGTGAGGTGGTTTAGGGGTTAATACATTTATTACAGTGGCAGCGATGTCCTGTCGGCAGATTAGGAGTTAAAAAATGTATTTAAGTGTTTGCGATGTGCGGGGGGGGCCTCGGTTTAGGGGTTAATAGGTAGTTTATGGGTGTTAGTGTACTTTTTAGCACTTTTGTTAAGAGTTTTATGTTACGACGTTAGCCCATAAAACTCTTAACTACTGACTTTTAAATGAAGTAGGAGTCTTGGCAGGAGAGGGTCTACCACTCACTTTTTCCAAGACTTGTAATACTGGTCTTAGGCAAGTCCCATTAAAAAGATAGGATACGCAATTGTCGTAAGGGGATTTGCGGTATGCTCGAGTAACGAAAAAAAAGTGAGAGGTACACCTGTAGCTGCCAGACTCGTAATACCAGCGGGCGTTAAAAAGCAGCGTTGGGACCTCTCAACGCTGCTTTTTAAGGCTAATGCAACACTCATAATCTAGGTGTTTATTTCTATAGGAGACATCTCGGCACTTACAGGGACAGATTATTTTCTTGCATCAAGAATCTCTGCACAAAGCTAAACTTGTTTTTTTTTCACGTTTTTGCATGCAAACTTTTGATCATTAGGCCCTTAGTCTAAAGGCAACAGCTGTTTTTCCTGCAGACTTGAAGAATCTTAAACATTTAATAATTAGATCCAACAATTGTATTTTTTAATAAGGATGTAAACTTCAATTTTGTTCTTGGCCAATCCTTAAACCATAATGTATAAAACTCAATTTTTGTGCTGATGATTGCTTGTAGCAGTAGCACCAGCAACTACTTTAACTGTATTTAAGTTTAAGTTCCTCCCTTGCTGTCATGAACATAATCTTCGTAGGAAAAAAGGTGTTAAAATGTTTTCACTAATGAATAAATAATGCTGGTCAAACTGAACAACACTACAAGCAAATCTTGGCCGAAACAAAAGTTTGATATTTTTTTTGTTTATTTTATAAAGAATTATTTATCTGAAATAAGCTGACAGGAAAAAATCACCTTAGCACCTCTATGTAAAAAGGGAAGATATTTTACCTCACAACTTCCTCAGCTCAGCAGAGTAAGTTCTGTGTATACAAATATACTTCAGCTGATGCCCAGCTGCAGGTAAAAAAAAAAAAAAAATGAAGAGATGAACAGCAGTCAATCAGCAGTGCTGAAGTCATGAACTATTTTACTGTGATCTAATGAGATTTGACTTAACTCTCTTGAGATTTCATAGTAAAGATCCTTAAACTGAATAGGGAAATAACATGAGTGTGCACTATGCTCACTCCCTTAGCTGTCCCGGGACAGACATACTGATTTACTGCTTTGAAGTCCTTTACAATGGGATGTGGCTACTGAGGATTTTTTTAGGTAAAATATCTTTCTTTTTTACATAGAGATGTTCAGGTGATATTTTCTAGCCAGCTTTTTACAGCTTTGCTGCATCACTTTCAAGTGTTTCAACATTTGGGTATCATGGCCCTTTAAACAGTGCATTTCTTTATAAAATTACCAAGACTTTTAAATATGGCCAATTGTACTGAGTGTCTTGATTGTTTTCTAGCATTTTTATTTCTTATTTTATTTATTTTTTATATTTTGTACAGTCATTATTTTCTTTTACTTATAGTTTAAAGGGACTGTGTACTACAAATGTGCTCCCTATAAAATGTTCCCGGTTTAAATTATTTACAAACAACTATTTTACCTATATTTTCTCATTAGAAATAATTGCTTTTCCATGCTTTTCCATGTTGCATCCCCACCTTTGCTGAAAATGTAAGCACTTAAGCACTGGTTACAGAAAAACTATCGCCTAGATTACGAGTTTTGTCGGTAAAGACCCGCGGTGCTAACAAGCCTTTTGTTTCCAGCGCTCCCTTAAGCCAACGCTGGTATTACGAGTTGTCTGAATGGCTGTGTTAGCCTCAGAAAAGGGAGCATTGAGACAATTTTAGCTCCACTTCAATACCAACGTTGCCTACGGTAGCGGTATGCTGGAAAAACTTGCTCGTGCACAATTTCCCCATAGGAAACAATGGGGCTGAGCTGGCTGTAAAAAAAACCTAACACCTGCAAAAAAGCAGTGTCCAGCTTCTAACACAGCCCCATTGTTTCCTATGGGAAAATACTTTCTAAGTCTACACCTAACACCCTAAAATGAACCCCGAGTCTAAACACCCCTAATCTTACACTTATTAACCCCTAATCTGCCGCCTCCGCTATCGCCGACACCTGCATATAATTATTAACCCTTATTCTGCAGCTCCAGACACCGCCGCAACCTACATTATAGCTATGAACCCCTAATCTGTTGGCCTTAACATCGCCGACACCTATATTATATTTATTAACCACTAATCTGCCCCCCCCCCAACGTCGCCGCCACCTACCTACACTTATTAACCCCTAATCTGCCGACCCCAACGTCGCCGCTATTATAATAAAGTTATGAACCTCTAAACCTAAGTCTAACCCTAACACCCCACTAAGTTAAATATAATTTAAATTAAACAAAATAAATTTACTATAATGAAAAAAATTATTCTTATTTAAAACTAAATACTTACCTGTAAAATAAACTCTAATATAGCTACAATATAACTAATAGTTACATTGTAGCTATTTTAGGATTTATATTTATTTTACAGGCAACTTTGTATTTATTTTAACTAGGTACAATAGCTATTAAACAGTTAATAACTATTTAATAGCTACCTAGTTAAAATAATTACAAAATTGCCTGTAAAATAAATCCTAACCTACGTTACAATTACACCTAACACTACACTATCAATAAATTAATTAAATAAATTAACTACAATTGTCTTCACTAAAATACAATTAAATAAACTAAACTATAATACAAAAAAAAATACTAAATTACAAAAAATTAAAAAAAATTACAAGAATTTTAATCTAATTACACCTAATCTAAGCCCCCTAATAAAATAAAAAAGCCCCCCAAAATAATAAAATGCCCTACCCTATCCTAAATTACAAAGTAATCTGTTCTTTTACCAGCCCTTAAAAGTGCTTTTTTTGGGGCATTGCCCCAAAGTAATTTTTTACCTGTAAATAAAAATACAATACCCCCCCAACATTACAACCCACCACCCACATACCCCTAATCTAAAACCCACACAAACCCCCCTTAAAAAAACCTAACACTAACCCCCCTGAAGATCTCCCTACCTTGAGTCGTCTTCACTCAAGCGGGGCAGAAGAGGTCTTCCATCTGATTGAAGTGTTCATCCATGCAGCATTTTCTTTCTTCATCCATCTGGAGCGGAGCGGCAGCATCCTGAAGACCTCCAACGCGGAACATCCATCCTGGCCGACGACTGAAAGACGAATGACGGTTCCTTTAAATGACGTCATCCAAGATGGCGTCTCTCGAATTCCGATTGGCTGATAGGATTTTATCAGCCAATCAAAATTAAGGTAGGAAAAATCTGATTGGCTGATTCAATCAGCCAATCAGATTGAAGTTCAATCCGATTGGCTGATCCAATCTGCAATCGGATTGACCTTGCATTCTTTTGGCAGTTCCGATCAGCCAATAGAATGCGAGGTCAATCCGATTGGCTGATTGAATCAGCCAATCAGAATTTTCCTACTTTAATTCCGATTGGCTGATAGAATCCTATCAGCCAATCGGAATTCGAGGGTTAATATATTTATAATAGTAGCGGCGACGTTGGCGGCAGGAAGATTAGGGGTTAATAATTGAAGGTAGGTGGCGGCGATGTTAGGGAGGGCAGATTAGGGCTTAATACAATTTATTATAGTATTATAGTGTTCACTACAACAGTGGTACACTTACCCATTGTTATTACTTATCAGCTGACCTCTCATATTTGTTATGTTACTTTTGATGCTATAAACATATCTGTATACTATATTTTGACTCCATAAGAGATTGTGGATATTCTGGCTAATCACCTGACATTTTGTGGAACGTATTAGTATCCCAATCACACGCTTGGCGCTAATCACTTGATCTACTTTATCGTTTACTGGAACACTGTTTAGACTACTGTTAAAATTCTAACAGCTAGATTACGAGTTTGGCATTAGCCTTAAAAAGCAGCGTTGAGAGGTCCCAACGCTGCTTTTTAACACCCGCTGTTATTACGAGTCTGGCAGGTACAGGTGTACCGCTCACTTTTCTTCCACGACTCGAGCATACTGCAAATCCCCTTAAATCAATTGCGTATCTTTTCAATGGGATTTGCCTAATGCTGGTATTACTAGTCTTGGAAGAAGTGAGCTTACGAGTCTTGGAAGAAGTGAGCAGTAGACCCTCTCCTGTCAAGACTCTACCGCATTTAAAAGTCAGTAGTTAAGAGTTTTATGGGCTAACGCCATAACATAAAACTCTTAACTAGATGGACTTCCGGTGGGCAGGCTTACAGGCAGCAGCTCTGGTGTGAAGCTCCATGGAGGCTATCTGCTGTACAAGCTATTTTCTATAATTTTAGAGCCCGAATCTGTTTGCCCTTGACGGACACCGTGTCTTGGCACTAGAGGGATTGGATGGTACCATCTTCCCCCACCGAGGTCCCAAAATCAACTAACCTGAAGTGGTAACGTAATCTCACGGAGGTTACGGCGGCCATCTTGGCACGAAGTAGCAGGGGAAAGAAGTGGAGAGGATTGTGGCGCTCCACTGTCTAAGCTGTCTGATAGCTACTGGCTTTGGCTGGACACCAGTTGGACTGTACAAACTCACACCACGAACGAGATCTTTGGATCTTCTGCCCTGATTCAGGCTAGAGGAGCGGGTGAGTGGAGCCACATGGCGCAGTGAACACGCTGTGTTGTGGAAGGATCTGTAAGGGATAAAGGCAACAGTGGTTAGAGGAGCATCGGACATAGCCGCTTTTTTTTTACCGCAGTCATCACTTAACAGCGGAGGCATCTTTGTCGGATAGCAGAAGGCCTGATTGTGCTGGCGGTTTTCACGGCTGATACTGCTCACGGAGAAGAGGCGGTGGTGAACGGCTGAGAGCTGCAATTCAGGAACCAACGGAGGTTGTAAGAGGCCATTCAGGTATCTGGGTGACTTAACATCACTGGCATAGAGGCATATTTGGAACATAGAGCCCTTAACATTTAGAGCTGACTTTGAATGACAATTCCTGTGACTAGGCATAATATAAGCTGTGTGGCAAGAGACTGCATGGAAAATTGATACACAAACACTTTATTGTCTAGGGTCACTGGGACTCACAGCCATACAACAAACAGTTTCTATAGTGTACCGTGTTAAAGGGGAACGCAGGAAAAAAAGAAGAAGCAAACTTTTAACAAACAGTATAAGACTAACGTTGCTGGCTGCAGTGCAGGCTTTATACATGCAGCCTTACTGCTGGTTTCATCCTATGCAGGATTTCTGATGCTTCATGTGGGCCCATATTTTTGTATTCACGCAGCAACGTTATAAGACTCACTCCAGGATTTTGGGGACTTAATAATTGTTTGCATCCAGCTTAGATATTGTATCTCTGGGCTTATAACTGGAGCAATACCAGTTAAATGTTTGCAATACCCTTTCTCTGTATATCTGTGAGAAATGCAGGCTTAAACTAACATTTCTTTTCACAGGGACAGCAATATATTTCCAGAGAAGGATTGTGGGGTTTTGGGGCCTGTGGGATTCATCATTGTATGTATCTGTGCCTTATTTGACCTCCCTGTATGGTAAATTGTACGCCTCTCTGTTCAGTCATAGGAGGTGGTGTATATGTGCTTATCTACGTCCGCTTTTGCCCAAAGGGGGTGGTTATAATTGTCTAGGCTAAGTTATCAAACAACATCTCACACACACCTAATGACCCATTTTGCAAGTTGTATTTTCTGAGGTGTATGGAGAAATATCTAGTGCCACCCATAATGGCAAATCGTAACAAGAATGCTGACCGTAGGGCCAAAGTAGGTTCAGACATTGGTACTCAGGCTTCCTCCTTTGACTCCTTCCAAGAGGGGCAATCCCTTGACCCGCACCACATAGTTAAACAAATCTCCACTCTGTTCTTACCCAAGATTGAAAATCTTCAAAAGGGGGTGGACACATTGGCAGAGGAGGTGAAACAATTCTCAGCACGGGTATCTGAGGTAGAAACCAGAGTCTCTGACCTTGAGGATATGCAACATGCCCATCCTGGTAAAATTGATACCTTAGAGAAACAGTCAATAATATTACAACAAAAAATAGATGACTTAGAGAATAGGTTGAGGCGGAATAATGTCCGTCTACTTGGATTACCTGAATCTGTAAAGTCAGCGGATATTTTAGGATTTGTTGAAAACACCCTCCCTTCCCTAATTGGTATACCTGCAGGTGATCTTGTAAACAGTGTAGAGAGGGCACATAGAGTAGGTCCAGAAAGACCAGCTATGGACCACAATGCGCAAGCACGGCCTGTAATGATTATATTTCTACACTTTCAGACTAAAATGGTGGTGCTTAGGGCGTACAGAAAGATGGGTGAGGTATCCTTTGAGAATTCTAGGATTCTCCTATTTCAAGACTACTCTGTTGACCTGATGAAAAGGCGCAGGGAATTTTCTGCAATTTGCTCTAGATTACACAGAGAGGGTTGACAAGCTTTCCTACTATACCCAGCTAAACTTAAATTGGCCACCCCCAGAGGCCCTAAATTATTTTATTCACCACAGACAATACTAACATATTTTTAGAAGACTCCTTACGGGGTGAATGCAGCCATATTGTATTTCATTAGTTTTCTGTTCCCTTCTCTTCCCTGCCTTTTCCTTTTCCTCTCCATCCTTATACTCCCTCCCCCCCCCCCCTCCATTTTTTTTTTTTTCTCTTCTTTGACGCTACGGCCCGGGCCCCAGAACCTTTTTTGTAGGTGCCACACACAGGGATACTTGTTCACACCATGCAATGATCAATAAAGTTGGAGAGCTTATATAGAGGGTTAAATTAGTTCTAATGTTGAGTTTAGGGTAGGTAAGAGAGATACTTGTTTTATCTCTCATTTAAAAAAATCTAAAATATGAGATTCATGTGAGTCCCTTGATAACATACGAACTAATAGAATGTGTAATGCTGGTAGGATGTTACTGAAGGGAAACATGATAATAAGGATGGAGGCATTAAGTGTGTTTTGAAGATGTATTATTACTATGGATGTATGTACTCACATGTTTTCTCTCAATAAAAAGAATTTATAAAAAAAAAAAAAACTCTTAACTAAAGTGCTAAAAAGTACACTAACACCCATAAACTACCTATTAACCCCTAAACCGAGCCCCCCCATATCGGAAACACTTTAATAAATATATTAACCCCTAATCTGCTGACTGGACATTGCCGCCACTTTAATAAATATATTAACCCCTAAATCGCTGCACTCCCGCCTCGCAAACACTAGTTAAATTTTATTAACCCCTAATCTGCGACCCCCAACTTCGCCGCTACTATATTAAAGGTATTAACCCCTAAACCTAAGTCTAAACCTAACCCTAGCCCTCCCAACTTAAATATAATTTTAAATAATCTAAATAAAATTACTACAATTAAATAAATGAATCCTATTTAAAACTAAATACCTATAAAATAAACCCTAAGCTAGCTACAATATAAGTAATAGTTACATTGTAGCTAGCTTAGGGTTTATATTTATTTTACATCCTTTATTTTACATCCATCCTCTTCAAACAACGTAATAACTGAATAAAGGTTCCTTTGACATCTTCCATCTTCCATCTTCTTCTATCAGCAAATCGGAATTAAGGTAGGGAAAATCCTATTGGCTGATCCAATCAGCCAATAGGATTGAGCTCACATTCTATTGGCTGTTTCAATCAGCCAATAGAATGCAAGCTCAATCCTATTGGCTGATCCAATCAGCCAATAGGATTTTTCCTACCTTAATTCCGATTGGATGATAGAAAAGGCCCTTTTAAGGGCTATTTGTAATTTAGTATATGGTAGAGAATTTTATTATTTTGGGGGCTTTTTTATTTTATTAGGGGCATTAGATTAGGTGTAATTAGTTTAAAATTCTTGTAATTCTTTTTTTTTTCCCTGTAATTTAGTGTTTTCTTTTTTTCGATGATTTGAAATATTGTTCATGAACAAGTTGTCACCTGGGCTTATGTATTTGCTGCCACTTATGTATCATAACTTTGCAAATATTATAAAAATGTATATATTTGTATAGTATCTATGTTCCTACTTCATGGCTGATTTTTAGTACATTCACCTGTTTATCCTCTAGGTGGTGTGAGAGTTAATCTCAGGTGCATACCTATATAAGCAGGTTTAAGTAATTGCATATATATCATATGATTAAGGTGTACAGACCCCAAAAAGTAGTGTTTAGATCCTGTCCTGGATTTTCAGACGGCTAGATTTAGAGTTCTGCGGCCAAAGGGGTACGTTAGCTACGCATGCTTTTTTCCCCCCGCACCTTTTAAACAACGCTGGTATTGAGAGTTCACAGAAGGGCTGTGTTAGGCTCCAAAAAAGGGGGCGTCGAGCATATTTACCACCACTGCAACTCTCGATACCAGCGGTGCTTACGGACGCGGCCAGCTTCAAAAACGTGCTTGTGCACGATTCCCCCATAGGAAACAATGGGGCGTTTGAGCTGAAAAAAAACCTAACACCTGCAAAAAAGCAGCGTTCAGCTCTTAACACAGCCCCATTGTTTCCTATGGGGAAACACTTCCTAAGTCTGCACCTAACACCCTAACATGTACCCCGAGTCTAAACACCCCTAACCTTAGACTTATTAACCCCTAATCTGCCGACCCCGCTATCGCTGACCCCTGCATATTATTATTAACCCCTAATCTGCTGCTCCGTACACCGCCGCAACCTATGTTATACCTATGTATCCCTAATCTGCTGCCCCTAACACCGCCAACCCCTATATTATATTTATTAACCCCTAATCTGCCACCCCCGCTATCGCTGACCCCTGCATATTATTATTAACCCCTAATCTGCCGCTCCGTACAACGCCGCAACCTACGTTATCCCTATGTACCCCTAATCTGCTGCCCCTAACACCGCCGACCCCTATATTATATTTATTAACCCCTAATCTGCCCCCCTCAACGTTGCCTCCACCTACCTACACTTATTAACCCCTAATCTGCCGACCGGATCTCGCCGCTACTATAATAAATGTATTAACCCCTAAAGCTAAGTCTAACCCTAACACTAACACCCCCCTAAATTAAATATAATTTAAATCTAACAAAATAAATTAACTCTTATTAAATAAATTATTCCTATTTAAAGCTAAATACTTACCTGTAAAATAAATCCTAATATAGCTACAATATAAATTATAATTATATTGTAGCTATTTTAGGATTAATATTTATTTTACAGGCAACTTTGTAATTATTTTAACCAGGTGCAATAGCTATTAAATAGTTAATAACTATTTAATAGCTACCTAGTTAAAATAATTACAAAATTACCTGTAAAATAAATCCTAACCTAAGTTACAATTAAACCTAACACTACACTATCAATAAATAAATTAAATAAACTACCTACAATTATTTACAATTAAACCTAACACTACACTATCAATAAATTAATTAAATACAATACCTACAAATAAATACAATTAAATAAACTAACTAAAGTACAAAAAATAAAAAAGAACTAAGTTACAAAAAATAAAAAAATATTTACAAACATTAGAAAAATATTACAACAATTTTAAACTAATTACACCTACCCGAAGCCCCCTAATAAAATAACAAAGACCCCCAAAGTAAAAAAATGCCCTACCCTATTCTAAAATTAAAATAGAAAAGCTCTTTTACCTTACCAGCCCTTAAAAGGGCCCTTTGCGGGGCATGCCCCAAAGAATTCAGCTCTTTTGCCTGTAAAAAAAAACATACAATACCCCCCCAACATTACAACCCACCACCAACATACCCCTAATCTAACCCAAGCCCCCCCTTAAATAAACCTAACACTAAGCCCCTGAAGATCTCCCTACCTTGTCTTCACCACGCCGGGTTCACCGATCGATCCAGAAGATCCTCCGATGTCTTGATCCAAGCCCAAGCGGGGGGCTGAAGATGTCCATGATCCAGCTGAAGTCTTCATCCAAGCGGGAGCTGAAGAGGTCCATGATCCGACTGAAGTCTTCTATCAAGCGGCATCTTCAATCTTCTTTCTTCCGGATCCATGTAGTTCATCCCGCCGACGCGCGGATCCATCCTCTTCTTCCGATGACTAGACGACGAATGAAGGTTCCTTTAAGGGACGTCATCCAAGATGGCGTCCCTCGAATTCCGATTGGCTGATAGGATTCTATCAGCCAATCGGAATTAAGGTAGGACAATTCTAATTGACTGATGGAATCAGCCAATCAGATTGAGCTTGCATTCTATTGGCTGTTCTGATCATCCAATAGAATGCAAGCTCAATCTGATTGGCTGATTGGATCAGCCAATCAGATTGAACTTGAATCCATCAGCCAATCAGAATTTTCCTACCTTAATTCCGATTGGCTGATAGAATCCTATCAGCCAATCGGAATTCGAGGGACGCCATCTTGGATGATGTCCCTTAAAGGAACCTTCATTCGTCGTCTAGTCATCGGAAGAAGAGGATGGATCCGCGCTGGAGGTCTTGAAGATCAGCCGGTCGTCATCGGATGGAAGAACATAGAAGATACGGCTTGGATAAAGATGTTTGCCGGTCCGGATGTCCTCTTCTGCCCGCTTGGATCAAGACTTCAGCCGGAGGGTGGTGGGTTGTAATGTTGGGGGGGGGTATCGTATGTTTTTTTTCCAGGCAAAAAAGCTGAATTCTTTGGGGCATGCCCCGCAAATGGCCCTTTTAAGGGCTGATTAGGTAAAAGAGCTTTTCTATTTTAATTTTAGAATAGGGTAGGGCATTTTTTGGGGGGGGCTTTGTTATTTTATTAGGGGGCTTAGAGTAGGTGTAATTAGTTTAAAATTGTTGTAATATTTTTCTAATGTTTGTAAATATTTTTTTATTTTTTGTAACTTAGTTCTTTTTTATTTTTTGTACTTTAGTTAGTTAATTTAATTGTATTTAATTTTAGGTATTTTATTTAATTAATTTATTGATAGTGTAGTGTTAGTTTTAATTGTAGATAATTGTAGGTATTTTATTTAATTAATTTATTGCTAATGTAGTGTTAAGTTTAATAGTAACTTAGGTTAGGATTTATTTTACAGGTAATTTTGTAATTATTTTAACTAGGTAGCTATTAAATAGTTATTAACTATTTAATAGCTATTGTACCTGGTTAATATAATTACAAAGTTTCCTGTAAAATAAATATTAATCCTAAAATAGCTACAATATAATTATAATTTATATTGTAGCTATATTAGGATTTATTTTACAGGTAAGTATTTAGCTTTAAATAGGAATAATTTATTTAATAAGAGTTAATTTATTTTGTTAGATTTAAATTATATTTAATTTAGGGGGGTGTTAGTGTTAGGGTTAGACTTAGCTTTAGGGGTTAATACATTTATTATAGTAGCGGTGAGGTCCGGTCGGCAGATTAGTTGTTAATACTTGAAGTTAGGTGTCGGTGAGGTTAGGGAGGACAGATTAGGGGTTAATACTATTTATTATAGGGTTATTGAGGCGGGAGTGAGGCGGATTAGGGGTTAATAACTTTATTATAGTAGTGGCGCGGTCCGGTCAGCAGATTAGGGGTTAATAAGTGTAGGTAGGTGTCAGCGACGTTGAGGGGGGCAGATTAGGGGTTAATAAATATAATATAGGGGTCGGTGGTGTTAGGGGCAGCAGATTAGGGGTACATAAGTATAACGTAGCTGGCGGCGGTGTGCGGTCAGCAGATTAGGGGTTAAAAAAATGTAATTGAGTGGCAGTAATGTGGGGGGACCTCGGTTTAGGGGTACATAGGTAGTTTATAGGTGTTAGTGTACTTTAGAGCACAGTAGTTAAGAGCTTTAAGAACCGGCGTTAGTCCAAAAAGCTCTTAACTACTGACTTTTTTCTGCAGCTGGAGTTTTGTCGTTAGATTTCTAACGCTCACTTCAGCCAAAACTCTAAATACCAGCGTTAGAAAGATCCCATTGAAAAGATAGGATACGCAATTGACTTAAGCGGATCTGCGGTATGGAAAAGTCGCGGCTGGAAAGTGAGCGTTAGACCCTCTCCTGACTGACTCCAAATACCAGCGGGCGGTAAAAACCAGCGTTAGGACCCCCTAACGCTGGTTTTGACGGCTAACGCCAAACTCTAAATCTAGCCGTAAGAAAGTGAAGATTTTGCATCACTGGGGACCTTCTTTTGGCCTAGATTTGGAGTTCAGCGGTAAAAGGGCTGTTAACGCTCCGCGGGCTTTTTTCTGGCCGCACCATAAATTTAACTCTGGTATCGAGAGTTAAAACAAATGCTGCGTTAGGCTCCAAAAAAGGAGCGTAGAGCATTTTTACCGCAAAAGCAACTCTCGATACCAGAGTTGCTTACGGACGCGGCCGGCCTCAAAAACATGCTCGTGCACGATTCTCCCATAGGAAACAATGGGACTGTTTGAGCTGAAAAAAAACCTAACACCTGCAAAAAAGCAGCGTTCAGCTCCTAACGCAGCCCCATTGATTCCTATGGGGAAACACTTCCTACGTCTGCACCTAACACCCTAACATGTACCCCGAGTCTAAACACCCCTAATCTTACACTTATTAACCCCTAATCTGCCGCCCCCGCTATCGCTGACCCCTGCATATTTTTTTTAACCCCTAATCTGCCGCTCCGTAAAACGCCGCCACTTACGTTATCCCTATGTACCCCTAATCTGCTGCCCTAACATCGCCGACCCCTATGTTATATTTATTAACCCCTAATCTGCCCCCCACAACGTCGCCGACACCTACCTACACTTATTAACCCCTAATCTGCCGAGCGGACCTGAGCGCTACTATAATAAAGTTATTAACCCCTAATCCGCCTCACTAACCCTATCATAAATAGTATTAACCCCTAATCTGCCCTCCCTAACATCGCCGACACCTACCTTCAATTATTAACCCCTAAACTTCCGATCGGAGCTCACCGCTATTCTAATAAATGTATTAACCCCTAAAGCTAAGTCTAACCCTAACACTAACACCCCCCTAAGTTAAATATAATCTACATCTAACGAAATTAATTAACTCTTATTAAATAAATTATTCCTATTTAAAGCTAAATACTTACCTGTAAAATAAATCCTAATATAGCCACAATATAAATTATAATTATATTATAGCTATTTTAGGATTAATATTTATTTTACAGGCAACTTTGTAATTATTTTAACCAGGTACAATAGCTATTAAATAGTTAAGAACTATTTAATAGTTACCTAGTTAAAATAATAACAAATTTACCTGTAAAATAAATCCTAACCTAAGTTATAATTAAACCTAACACTACCCTATCAATAAAATAATTAAATAAACTACCTACAATTACCTACAATTAACCTAACACTACACTATCAATAAATAAATTAAACACAATTGCTACAAATAAATACAATTAAATAAACTAGCTAAAGTACAAAAAATAAAAAAGAACTAAGTTACAGAAAATAAAAAAATATTTACAAACATAAGAAAAAGATTACAACAATTTTAAACTAATTACACCTACTCTAAGCCCCCTAATAAAATAACAAAGCCCCCCAAAATAAAAAATTCCCTACCCTATTCTAAATTAAAAAGGTTACAAGCTCTTTAACCTTACCAGCCCTGAACAGGGCCCTTTGCGGGGCATGCCCCAAGAATTTCAGCTCTTTTGCCTGTAAAAGAATAAATACAATACCCCCCCCCCCCAACATTACAACCCACCACCCACATACCCCTAATCTAACCCAAACCCCCCTTAAATAAACCTAACACTAAGCCCCTGAAGATCTTCCTACCTTGTCTTCACCATCCAGGTATCACCGATCCGTCCTGGCTCCAAGATCTTCATCCAACCCAAGCGGGGGTTGGCGATCCATAATCCGGTCCAGAAGAGGCTCCAAAGTCTTCCTCCTATCCGGCAAGAAGAGGACATCCGGACCGGCAAACATCTTCTCCAAGCGGCATCTTCGATCTTCTTCCATCCGGTGCGGAGCGGGTCCATCTTGAAGCAGGCGACGCGGATCCATCCTCTTCTTC
This sequence comes from Bombina bombina, assembly GCF_027579735.1. Lineage (NCBI taxonomy): Eukaryota > Metazoa > Chordata > Amphibia > Anura > Bombinatoridae > Bombina > Bombina bombina. Next base: position 189,894,839 of record NC_069509.1, read on the forward strand.
CGATGTCTCCCGACTAATGACGGTTCCTTTAAGGGACGTCATCCAAGATGGCGTCCCTCGAATTCCGATTGGCTGATAGGATTCTATCAGCCAATCGGAATTAAGGTAGGAATTTTCTGATTGGCTGATGGAATCAGCCAATCAGAATCAAGTTCAATCCGATTGGCCGATCCCATCAGCCAATCAGATTGAGCTCGCATTCTATTGGCTGATCGGAACAGCCAATAGAATGCGAGCTCAATCTGATTGGCTGATTGGATCAGCCAATCGGATTGAACTTGATTCTGATTGGCTGATTCCATCAGCCAATCAGAAAATTCCTACCTTAATTCCGATTGGCTGATAGAATCCTATCAGCCAATCGGAATTCGAGGGACGCCATCTTGGATGACGTCCCTTAAAGGAACCGTCATTAGTCGGGAGACATCGGAAGAAGAGGATGGATCCGCGTCGCCTGCTTCAAGATGGACCCGCTCCGCACCGGATGGAAGAAGATCGAAGATGCCGCTTGGAGAAGATGTTTGCCGGTCCGGATGTCCTCTTCTTGCCGGATAGGAGGAAGACTTTGGAGCCTCTTCTGGACCGGATTATGGATCGCCAACCCCCGCTTGGGTTGGATGAAGATCTTGGAGCCAGGACGGATCGGTGATACCTGGATGGTGAAGACAAGGTAGGAAGATCTTCAGGGGCTTAGTGTTAGGTTTATTTAAGGGGGGTTTGGGTTAGATTAGGGGTATGTGGGTGGTGGGTTGTAATGTTGGGGGGGGGGGTATTGTATTTATTCTTTTACAGGCAAAAGAGCTGAAATTCTTGGGGCATGCCCCGCAAAGGGCCCTGTTCAGGGCTGGTAAGGTAAAAGAGCTTGTAACCTTTTTAATTTAGAATAGGGTAGGGAATTTTTTATTTTGGGGGGCTTTGTTATTTTATTAGGGGGCTTAGAGTAGGTGTAATTAGTTTAAAATTGTTGTAATCTTTTTCTTATGTTTGTAAATATTTTTTTATTTTCTGTAACTTAGTTCTTTTTTATTTTTTGTACTTTAGCTAGTTTATTTAATTGTATTTATTTGTAGCAATTGTGTTTAATTTATTTATTGATAGTGTAGTGTTAGGTTAATTGTAGGTAATTGTAGGTAGTTTATTTAATTATTTTATTGATAGGGTAGTGTTAGGTTTAATTATAACTTAGGTTAGGATTTATTTTACAGGTAAATTTGTTATTATTTTAACTAGGTAACTATTAAATAGTTCTTAACTATTTAATAGCTATTGTACCTGGTTAAAATAATTACAAAGTTGCCTGTAAAATAAATATTAATCCTAAAATAGCTATAATATAATTATAATTTATATTGTAGCTATATTAGGATTTATTTTACAGGTAAGTATTTAGCTTTAAATAGGAATAATTTATTTAATAAGAGTTAATTAATTTCGTTAGATGTAAATTATATTTAATTTAGGGGGGTGTTAGTGTTAGGGTTAGACTTAGCTTTAGGGGTTAATACATTTATTAGAATAGCGGTGAGCTCCGATCGGAAGTTTAGGGGTTAATAATTGAAGGTAGGTGTCGGCGATGTTAGGGAGGGCAGATTAGGGGTTAATACTATTTATGATAGGGTTAGTGAGGCGGATTAGGGGTTAATAACTTTATTATAGTAGCGCTCAGGTCCGCTCGGCAGATTAGGGGTTAATAAGTGTAGGCAGGTGTCGGCGACGTTGAGGGGGGCAGATTAGGGGTTAATAAATATAATATAGGGGTCGGCGGTGTTAGGGGCAGCAGATTAGGGGTACATAGGGATAACGTAGGTGGCGGCGATTTGCGGTCGGAAGATTAGGGGTTAATTATTGTAAGTAGCTGGCGGCGACGTTGTGGGGGGCAGGTTAGGGGTGAATAAATATAATACAGGGGTCGGCGGGGTTAGGGGCAGCAGATTAGGGGTACATAAGTATAACGTAGGTGGCGGTCGGCAGATTAGGGGTTAAAAATTTTAATCGAGTGGCGGCGGTGTGGGGGGAGCTCGGTTTAGGGGTACATAGGTAGTTTATGGGTGTTAGTGTACTTTAGGGTACAGTAGTTAAGAGCTTTATAAACCGGCGTTAGCCAGAAAGCTCTTAACTCCTGCTATTTTCAGGCGGCTGGAATCTTGTCGTTAGAGCTCTAACGCTCACTGCAGAAACGACTCTAAATACCAGCGTTAGAAAGATCCCATTGAAAAGATAGGCTACGCAAATGGCGTAGGGGGATCTGCGGTATGGAAAAGTCGCGGCTGAAAAGTGAGCGTTAGACCCTTTAATCACTGACTCCAAATACCAGCGGGCGCCCAAAACCAGCGTTAGGAGCCTCTAACGCTGGTTTTGACGGCTACCGCCGAACTCTAAATCTAGGCCTTTGTGTTTTATATGGTATAGCTATACCACAAGCATTTTAGCCTGTAACGCAATGTCAATTCCGAACTCAAATATTACATTTTTTGTGGGATTTTCATAGCGCCTGTATTACAGGTTGTGCGGTTCGGCTAAAATGCATGCGTTACAGCCTATACCGACACAATCCATACCCCCATATGAGACCAGTAGTTATGGATTTTGCAAAACAAAAATGTTTCACAAAACTCATAACTAAACTGTTACAAAGTACACTAACACCAATAAACTACCTATTAACCCTTAAACCGCCACACCCCCGCATCACAAACACTATATTAAACCTATTAACCCCTAATCTGCCACCCACCCACATCAAGACTATTAAATAAAGTTATTAACCCCTAATCTGCTACCCACATCGTCAACACTATTTAAATATATTAACCCCTACACCGCCGCTCCCCGACATCGCCAACACTAATAAAAGTTATTAACCTCTAGTCCGCAGCTTCCCAACATCGCCGACACCTAAATAAACATATTAACCCTTAAACAGCTGGTCACCCACATCGCCAAAACTATAATAAAGTATTAACCCCTAAACCTCCAGCCCCCCACATCATAACTACTAAACTAAACCTATTAACCCCTAGACTGCCAGCCCCCCACATCTCAAAATACAAAATTAAACCATTAACCCCTAAACCTAACACCCCCTTTACTTTAAATTAAAATTACAATATAACTATATTTAAATGACTAAAAACTCGCCTGCAAAATAAAAATAAACCTAACATTAAACTATAAATTAAACTAACATAACTATTCTAAGAAAAATAAAAAAATATTATCAATTTAAAACCTAAATTACAAATTTAAAAAACCTAACACTTCGAAAAAAAAAAAAAATAATCTAAAATTACAAAAAATAATAAACTCTAAATTGCGAAAAAAACAAACACTAAGCTAACAAAAAATTATAAACGACATTATCAAAAATAAAAACAATTACACCTAATCTTATAGCCCTATAAAAATTAAAAAGTCCCCCAAAATAAAAACACCTTCTAATCTACTATAAACTACTAATTGGATAGCCCTTAAAAGGGCCTTTTGTAGGGCATTGCCCTAAGATTAACAGCTCTTTCACCTGTAAAAAAATACAAAGTCTCCCAACAGTAAAACCCACCACCCAACCAACCCCATAAAATAAAAAAACCTAACTCTAAAAAATCCTAAAATACCCATTTCCCCTAATTAGGCATTCAGCTCCTTTACACTGCCCTTAAAAGGGCATTCAGCTCTTTTACAAGTGCCCAACACTAATCTAAAAAAAAAAAACACCCAACATTTAAAAAAAAAAAAAATAACACTAACCCTATAAAATCTACTCACGGTTCCTGAAGTCCAGACATCCATCTTCATCCAGGCGGCCAGAAATGTTCGTCCAGGCGGCGACACCTTCATCCATCTCAGAGATGTCTTCTATCTTCATCCCGGCTGTGCGGAGCGGAGCTATCCTGGAAGACATCCTGCACGGAGTGTCCTCTTCATACGGTCACCGACGAACACTGAAGTTAAATGCAAGGTAGCTGCTTCAAAATAGCGTACCTTGCATTCCTATTGGCTGATTTGATTCTTCAAATTCAAATCAACCAATAGGATGAGAGCTTCTGAAATTCTATTGGCTGTTCAAATCAAATTTTTTCGTAATGTTACGTTTTTTTTAATTTGAAATTTAGATTTTTTAATTTGTATTTTTTTTTATTTTATTAGAATAGTTATACTGTAATTTTAATTTAAAGTTAGGTGTGTGTTAGGTTTAGGAGTTAACAGTTTAATTTAGTGTTTTGCGATGTGGGGGGGGCTGGTGGTTTAGGGGTTAATAGGTTTATTTAGTAGCAGAGATATAGGAGGCCGGAGCTTTAGGGGTTAATATTTTTATTTAGTGGCGACCATGTCGGGGAGTGGTGGTTTTGGGGTTAATCATTTTATTTAGTGGCGGCGATGTCGGAATCGACGTATTAGGGGTTAATAACTTTATTTAGGTGTCAGTGATGTCATGGCAGGGAATTAGGGGTGTTTAGACTTGTGGTTTATGTTAGGGTTTTAGGTTTAAACGTAATTTTTTTCCCCATAGACATCAATGGGGTTGCGTTATGGAGATTTTTCATTCCGCACTTCAAGTGTTATTTTTTTTTCTAACACTCTCTCCCCATTGATGTCTATGGTGGAAAGCGTACACGAGCACGCCAAATCAGCCCTTGGATTTTGTGTGGCATGGAGCTTATCACCACCATATCGCACAACACAAGGAGGCTTTTCAGTAACTCGTAATGGCAGTGCTATGGAGAGTGAAATAACGCAACTTTTGTGGCATTTTGTTTAGCGCAAAACTCGTAATCTATGCGATTCTTATTTATATTTTGAAATTTTAATTTTATTTTAATTTTTTTGTTTTTTTTTACTTTTTTTACGTGTTGGAAAATTAAATTACTATTTAAGGAAATCTTGGCGCATTTTTTCGATAATTAATTATCAGACAAATCTCATTTGTTTCTGGTACTGCAATTTTTTTCTTCTACAAAGAATTTCAGATGATTCCTTTTTTTGTTACATACATTTAGTATTTGTCTCTGAGAATGTGCCATGAAAAGAGCTAATCTAGATATTGCTAAGTATGACACAAGGGAGAAGCGATCAATTCAGTAATTCAATATTGCTTAGTGCAACAAAGCTACAAAGAAATGTAAATTTGTAAAAAAAAATGCAGCCAGTTGAGGTTACTGTATTGTTGATGGAGCAGTTGTTGTTAGATGTTATAACTTATCATCAATACTCACAAATAATATTATAAGGTTAATGATAAAAGCATTGTAAGTCCATGTTATTGTAATTTGCCTGCTTGGTGATTCAAGGACATTCTGTACATAAACACATTTATAAAAGCAATATATTTTTGTATTCTCTGGCAGTCAGCTGGTTAAACACATGAAATGACAAGTGGTCTGATATTTATCAACATTGGATAGAATTTGTTTACATACTAATTGGTCCAAAGTGAATTTGTGATCTGGTATAGAAGTTTCAAGATTGCACATTAAGATTTTTTGTTCTTGCTAATGTTATACTTTTTTTTACATACTTTTATACACTGAAAAATACAACTCATTTATCAATCATCTTTGCAAATATTAAACGCACCCAAGTAAACATAAGTGTTTGGTTCAACCACCATTCATTGAATGGTAAAATGGTGAAATTACATTGAAACGTTATTTTAAGCTGGAAATGCATAAAAATTGATGATATTAAAGTAAAAAACAAAAAGCCAAGTTAGAATGATCACTTAAATGCTGTGACTGCCACCTACAGTATTGTCACTTATTTTTTTGCAAGTCAACTGCACAGCAACGGTTAAGAACAAAGTCTTTATTTTTACTTTCTTCTTTTTTTATGACATTATTTTAACATACTTCTTTAAACCCAGAGGTTTTATTATGATTAAATCAGGTTTGTCTAAAAGATAAAAATGAATGTTAGCACATGTATTGTACTATTTGTTTATATGAGGCAACTCTGTCCATGTTGAGTACAGTGTGAGTAAAGGACCAACAAACATTTTAATAAATTTACCAGCTTGTCAATGAGTAGATGAAAAATAGATCTAATTTTATAAAACCTCAACATGCAGAAATCCAGCATGAAACAACTGCACTTTTTTCACAAACAACTGTAACGGGAATGCCACCAAATCCCAGAAGTAACAGAAATTCCAGTAGCCATATACGGACACCGAAAGATAAAATAAATTGTCCCACTATTTATGCAACTGATGATCAAAAACTCACATGGCGAGAAATCACACAAATAATTTTTAAACACATAGGGCTCCATGCACAAAGCAGTTAATGCTACTATGGAGCCCTTGTGGGCAAGTTGGATCATGGGACCCTGCTTTTTGCAATGTATAAGGCAGCAGCGATACAGTTGCTGCATCTTAACATTTCCGCCACCTCTGAGTTGGTGGAGATAAATTACCCAGAACATATTCATTTGGGGTGATTGACAAGCAATGCTTGTGCGGTGCAGGACGATGTAAAGCACAAGCAAACACATGTGCAAAAGCACATAGGGACAGCAGGCATACAGTGTTCTCAAGTTCTCAAGTATTTGTAGAGCGCCAACAGATTCTGCAGCACTTATTGCAACGTGCGTGTCTTTCCTGCACAGCTAGATGAACATCTGTTTTCCATTTTGTGTGTGTGTGTGTGTGTGTGTATATATATATATATATATATATATATATATATATATATACACACACACACACACACACACAATGGAAAACAGATGTTCATCTAGCTGTGCAGGAAAGACACGCACGTTGCAATAAGTGCTGCAGAATCTGTATATATATATACAGTATATATATTTATTTATATATATAAAGGTAGTTATGAGAGTATTCACTCACATTTCTCATATGCAGTGTGTGTATATATATATATATATATATATATATATATATATATATATATATACAGTATATAGATATAATATTTAAATAACACTTTAAAACTATGAATCTTGTACACAACTAAAATAGGGATGTCATACTTTGTATTTGTAAGAAGAAATATGTTGTTTAATGTTTAGAAAATGTCAATAAATACAACTTAAATAGAATACTGAAATGGACATAAAAATGATAATATTACTTATGTAAAATATCTGATCTACATTATCAGGAATATTAAATAGCTGATCATACATCAGGAAAAACAGACAGTGCCACACCTGCTGTGCTTTTAATTGTGTGTGCCTTTCGCTTTTAATTACCATTTGTTTAAATAAAGACTTTTTATTCATAATCTCCAGGATTGCCGTATTTTCACTTTATATTAAATAGCTGGTCATATGTTTGGTTTGGACACTTGCTTTGTACTTCCATGTAGATCTGTGAAAATCCCTTGAAAGGTCTAACAAAAAAAAAAACAACAAAAAAAAAAACCTTAAGTTATTACTCTGTTTTAAAAGGACATTAATCATCTCTTGCTTTTAAACTGTGCCTTGTGCCACATTCCCTAGAAAGACAGACAGACAAAAAAGCAAATTCTTTAACCTGCAAATCAAACAGCGGGTTTAGGCAATTTGCAGCATTTTAAAACCTGCCAGCCTCTGTAGTGAGCGTGGGGACAAAACAGGTTTTACACAAAAACAAGAAGCGTTTAATGTGTTTACGCTGATTATATTCTGATATCATATACAGATATGAACAGTTTTACTAATTCAGTCAGTAACCTACAGTATCTAACAAAAGTTAATACACACCTCACATTTTTGTAAACATTTTATTATATCTTTTCATGTGACACTGAAGAAATGACACTTTGCTACAATGTAAAGTAGTGAGTGTACAGCCTGTATAACAGTGTAAATATTTTATTATATCTTTTCATGTGACACTGAAGAAATTACACTTTGCTACAATGTAAAGTAGTGAGTGTACAGCCTGTATAACAGTGTAAATATTTATTATATCTTTTCATGTGACAACACTGAAGAAATGACACTTTACTACAATGTAAAGTAGTGAGTGTACAGCCTGTATAACAGTGTAAATATTTATTATATCTTTTCATGTGACAACACTGAAGAAATGACACTTTACTACAATGTAAAGTAGTGAGTGTACAGCCTGTATAACAGTGTAAATATTTTAGTATATCTTTTCATGTGACAACACTGAAGAAATGACACTTTGCTACAATGTAAAGTAGTGAGTGTACAGCCTGTATAACAGTGTAAATATTTATTATATCTTTTCATGTGACAACACTGAAGAAATGACACTTTACTACAATGTAAAGTAGTGAGTGTACAGCCTGTATAACAGTGTAAATATTTTATTATATCTTTTCATGTGACAACACTGAAGAAATGACACTTTACTACAATGTAAAGTAGTGTACAGCCTGTATAACAGTGTAAATATTTTATTATATCTTTTCATGTGACAACACTGAAGAAATGACACTTTGCTACAATGTAAAGTAGTGAGTGTACAGCCTGTATAACAGTGTAAATATTTTATTATATCTTTTCATGTGACAACACTGAAGAAATGACACTTTGCTACAATGTAAAGTAGTGAGTGTACAGCCTGTATAACAGTGTAAATTTGCTGTCCCCTCAAAATAACTCAACACACAGCCTTTAACGTCTAAACCGTTGGCAACAAAAGTGAGTACACCCCAAGTGGAAATGTCCAAATTGGGCCCAATTTGCCATTTTCCCTCCCCGGTGTCATGTGACTCGTTAGTGTTACAAGGTTTCAGGTGTGAATGGGGAGCAGGTGTGTTACATTTGGTGTTATCGCTCTCACACTCTCTCATACTGGTCACTGGAAGTTCAACATGGGACCTCATGGCAAAGAACTCTCTGAGGATCGGAAAAAAAGAATTGTTGCTCTACATAAAGATGGCCTAGGCTATAAGAAGATTGCACATCCCTCTCCTTTATAATTAGTAGAGTCTTAAATTAAAACCGTTCACCTCTTGGTGCATAGAACGTGTTCCACTGTCAAAGAGATGAGCATTACAAAACCACCTTCAAAATGTTATGAAACAAACAAAATAAAACAAGAATAAACCTACCTTTATTACACAGTCAAATATAAAACACGCACAAACAGAAAATTGTTTGAAAACAATTAAAGAGACATAGGGGCCTAGTTATCAAGCCGTCAACCTCAAATACGCTGGAATTCTGCAGCGTATTTGTGGCAAGGCTGATACGCCTTAGTTATCAAAGGCTCGAGACCGGCAAAAGTAGAATTTTGTGACGTAAGCATCGATCCGCCGGACTCAGTCCGACACAGATCGATTCTTACGTCACTCCAGATGTTCCGCACACAAGTGCGGCACATTCTCACTACTTTTGCTAGTTATCAAAAAACTAACAGGTACGCTCGGCACTTTTACGGCCCAGCGTACCTGGTTTTCAATCCGCCACCCCTGGAGGCGGCGGATCCCATAGGAATCAATGGGAGTCTGACCATAGCGAAAGTACAATTTCGCTGCTGACAGACATCCCATTGATTTCTATGGGAGCTGTCTACACCTAACACCCTAACATGTACCCCGAGTCTAAACACCACTAATCTGTCCCCCCTACACCGCCGCAACTAAATAAATGTATTACCCCCTAAACTGCCGCTCCCGGAGCCCACCGCAAGCTATAATAAATATGTTAACCCCTAAACCGCCGCTCCCGGTCCGCGCCGCAACTATAATATATGTATTAACCCCTAAACCGCCGCTCCCGGAGCCCACCGCAAGCTACTCTATACATATGAACCCCTAAACCGCCGCTCCCGAAGCCCACCGCAACTATAATAAATGTATTAACCCCTAAACCGCCGCTCCCTGAACCCGCCGCAACCTATATTAAATGTATTAACCCCTATCCTGCCCCCCCTACACCGTCGCCACCTATAATAAATTTATTAACCCCTAATCTGCCCCCCCCTACACCGTCGCCACCTATAATAAATTTATTAACCCCTATCCTGCCCCCCACTACGCCGCCGCCACTGTAATAAAATTATTAACCCCTAAACCTAAGTCTAACCCTAACCCTAACGCCCCCCTAACTTAAATATTAATTAAATAAATCTAAATAAATTAACTCTTATTAACTAAATGAATCCTATTTAAAACTAAATACTTACCTTTAAAATAAACCCTAATATAGCTACAATATAAATAATAATTATATTCTAGCTATCTTAGGATTTATTTGTATTTTACAGGCAACTTTCAATTTATTTTAACCAGGTACATAGGTTATTAACTATTTAATAGCTTACCTAGCTAAAATAAAGAGAAATGTACCTGTTAAATAAATCCTAACCTAAGTTACAATTTCACCTAACACTACACTATACTTTAATAAATTATTCCTATTTAAAAATAAATACTTACCTGTAAAATAAACCCTAAGATAGCTACAATATAATTAATAATTATATTATAGCTATCTTAGGATTTATATTTATTTTACAGGTAACTTTGTATTTATTTTAGCTAGTTAGAATAGTTATTAAATAGTTATTAACTATTTAATAACTACCTAGCTAAAAGAAATACAAAATTACCTGTAAAATAAATCCTAACTTAAGTTACAATTAAACCTAATACTACACTATCATTAAATTAATTAAATAAACTACCTACAAATAACTACAATTAAATACAATTACATAAACTAACTAAAGTACAAAAAATAAAAAAAGCTAAGTTACAAAAAATAAAAAAATAAGTTACAAACATGTTAAAAATATTACAACAATTTTAAGCTACTTACACCTAATCTAAGCCCCCTAATAAAATAACAAACCCCCCCAAAATAAAAAAATGCCCTACCCTATTCTAAATTAAATACATTTCAAAGCTCTTTTACCTTACCAGCCCTTAAAAGGGCCATTTGTGGGGGCATGCCCCAAAGAAAACAGCTCTTTTGCCTGTAAAAGAAAAATACAACCCCCCCCAACATTAAAACACACCACCCACATACCCCTAATCTAACCCAAACCCCTCTTACAAAAACCTAACACTAATCCCCTGAAGATCATCCTACCTTTAGTTGTCTTCACTCAGCCGAGCCACCGATGGAACTGAAGAGGACATCCGGAGTGGAAGAAGTTAATCCTCCAAGCGGCGCTGAAGAAATCTTCCATCCGATGAAGTCATCATCCAGGCGGCGCTGAAGAAAAGTCTTCGATCCGGCCGATGTCATCTTCAAAGAGGCGCTGAAGAGGTCTTCTATCCGGGCGAAGTCATCTTCCAAGCCGGGTCTTGAATCTTCCTTCCGCCGACGCGGAACCACCTTCTTCACCGACGGACTACGACGAATGACGGCTCCTTTAAGGGACGTCATCCAAGATGGCGTCCCCTCAATTCCGATTGGCTGATAGGATTCTATCAGCCAATCGGAATTAAGGTAGGAAAAATCTGATTGGCTGATGGAATCAGCCAATCAGATTGAGCTCGCATTCTATTGGCTTTTCCGATCAGCCAAGATTCAAGACCCGGCTTGGAAGATGACTTCGCCCGGATAGAAGACCTCTTCAGCGCCTCTTTGAAGATGACATCGGCCGGATCGAAGACTTTTCTTCAGTGCCGCCTGGATGATGACTTCATCGGATGGAAGATTTCTTCAGCGCCGCTTGGAAGATTAACTTCTTCCGCTCCGGATGTCCTCTTCAGTTCCATCGGTGGCTCGGCTGAGTGAAGACAACTAAAGGTAGGATGATCTTCAGGGGATTAGTGTTAGGTTTTTGTAAGGGGGGTTTGGGTTAGATTAGGGGTATGTGGGTGGTGGGTTTTAATGTTGGGGGGGGGGTTGTATTTTTCTTTTACAGGCAAAAGAGCTGTTTTCTTTGGGGGCATGCCCCCACAAATGGCCCTTTTAAGGGCTGGTAAGGTAAAAGAGCTTTGAAATGTATTTAATTTAGAATAGGGTAGGGCATTTTTTTATTTTGGGGGGGTTTGTTATTTTATTAGGGGGCTTACATTAGGTGTAAGTAGCTTAAAATTGTTGTAATATTTTTAACATGTTTGTAACTTATTTTTTTATTTTTTGTAACTTAGCTTTTTTTATTTTTTGTACTTTAGTTAGTTTATGTAATTGTATTTAATTGTAGTTATTTGTAGGTAGTTTATTTAATTAATTTAATGATAGTGTAGTATTTGGTTTAATTGTAACTTAAGTTAGGATTTATTTTACAGGTAATTTTGTATTTCTTTTAGCTAAGTAGTTATTAAATAGTTAATAACTATTTAATAACTATTCTAACTAGCTAAAATAAATACAAAGTTACCTGTAAAATAAATATAAATCCTAAGATAGCTATAATATAATTATTAATTATATTGTAGCTATCTTAGGGTTTATTTTACAGGTAAGTATTTATTTTTAAATAGGAATAATTTATTAAAGTATAGTGTAGTGTTAGGTGTAATTGTAACTTAGGTTAGGATTTATTTAATAGGTACATTTCTCTTTATTTTAGCTAGGTAAGCTATTAAATAGTTAATAACTATTTAATAGCTATTGTACCTAGTTAAAATAAATTGAAAGTTGCCTGTAAAATACAAATAAATCCTAAGATAGCTAGAATATAATTATTATTTATATTGTAGCTATATTAGGGTTTATTTTAAAGATAAGTATTTAGTTTTAAATAGGATTCATTTAGTTAATAAGAGTTAATTTATTTAGATTTATTTAATTAATATTTAAGTTAGGGGGGCGTTAGGGTTAGGGTTAGACTTAGGTTTAGGGGTTAATAATTTTATTACAGTGGCGGCGGTGTAGTGGGGGGCAGATTAGGGGTTAATAAATTTATTATAGGTGGCGACGGTGTAGGGGGGGCAGATTAGGGGTTATTAAATTTATTATAGGTGGCGGCGGTGTAGGGGGGGCAGGATAGGGGTTAATAGGTTTAATATAGGTTGTGGCGGGTTCAGGGAGCGGCGGTTTAGGGGTTAAACTATTTATTTAGTTGCGGAGAGGTGCGGGATCAGCAGGATAGGGGTTAATAATTTTATAATAGAGGGCGACGGTGTAGGGGGGGCAGGATAGGGGTTACTAGGTATACTGTAGGTGGCGGCGGTGTCCGGGAGCGGCGGTTTAGGGGTTAATACATTTATCAGAGTTGCGAGAGGGTCTAAGAGCGGCGGTTTAGGGGTTAATAACTTGATTTAGTTGCGGGGGCTCCGGGGGCGCCGGTATAGGGATAGAACAGTGTAGTTTAGTCTGAGTGCTTAGTGACAGGCTAGCAATAAAGCTGGGAAAAAGCCGAAGGGCAGCGAGATCGGATGAGTGATAACTGTCACAGTCCGCTGCTCATCGCCCCGCGGCTTTTTGACAGCTTTATTTGATAACTTAGGCGTACTTTTTCAGGTCCGCTGCAGCGATGTGAGGCGAGCTTAGGCGGGCGTATTGGGCCGGCGAAGCCAGAAAAGTAGACGGCTTGATAACTACCCCCCATAAAATGAAAAATAAAAAGGAGATAACCTGGTCAACTTTGGGATAGTGAGACATGACCATGAGACATGATAAAAGAGTCTGTATGAATTTCACATGCTGGCTCTAGTTGTAGATACAAATTCCTGACTACACCACTAGCAATCAATGTGACACCCATGGCCAGATCCTCGTTCCTGTCTGAAAGATCACCAAAAACATTTTGTTATATTCAATGAGGCTATTTTAGCATAAGAAAACAGGCAAATTAATATTTTACAATTTACCAATATACACATAAAAAATATTCAAGGTGTTGTGGTTGTAATTATTGTTTTTATTCTTGGTTTACTGTGAGATATCAGAAATCAGGCACTTCACACAACCATAGATGATTTTAGCAGTAACACTCACTAACAAAACTATGGAAAGTTGAAGAGATACTAAATGAATGTCTTACATACATTCACCTTCACAAGAAGACAACTTCACAAGCATTTCCAATCTAGCCCAACAACTCTTTCAATGCTTAGCAATGCTTAATATTGAAATGGAATCATCTGAAATTCAAGATGATGTTTTCACACAGAATAAGGTAGATTTTAAGATGATCCTGAGATATCAGTAATGATGAATCTATGGGCTCCATGTACTAAGCAGTAGACTCTGCTCTGAATCCCTGGGGGGCAGGCTCTTTTGCCGCAATATAAGAAGCGAAGGTCACATGACCGCTACTTATTACTGTCTGTAATAAATTGCCCTGAACACTAGATGTGC